>NW_019154099.1:39960488-40168552 GCF_002288905.1 Enhydra lutris kenyoni | reverse complement strand
TTTTTTTTGTGAGATTAAGAGTCACTTATGGTTTGTCTCCCTCCCAATCCCATCTTGTTTCATTTTCTCTTCTTCTACCCCCTTAACCCCCCATGTTGCATCTCCTCTCCCTCATATCAGGGAGATCATATGATAGTTGTCTTTCTCCGATTGACTTATTTCACTAAGCATGATACCCTCTAGTTCCATCCACGTCATCGCAAATGGCAAGATTTCATTTCTTTTGATGGCTGCATAGTATTCCATTGTGTATATATACCACCTTTTCTTTATCCATTCATCTGTTGATGGACATCTAGGTTCTTTCCAGAATTTGGCTATTGTAGACATTGCTGCTATAAACATTCGGGTGCATGTGCCCCTTCAGATTACTACGTTTGTATCTTTAGGGTAAATACCCAGTAGTGTGATTGCTGGGTCATAGGGTAGTTCTATTTTCAGCATTTTGAGGAACCTCCATGCTGTTTTCCAGAGTGGTTGCACCAGCTTGCATTCCCACCAACAGTGTAGGAGGGTTCCCCTTTCTCCGCATCCTCGCCAGCATCTGTCATTTCCTGACTTGTTAATTTTAGCCATTCTGACTGGTGTGAGGTGATATCTCATTGTGGTTTTGATTTGTATTTCCCTGATGCCGAGTGATATGGAGCACTTTTTCATGTGTCTGTTGGCCATCTGGATGTCTTTGCCGAAATGTCTGTTCATGTCTTCTGCCCATTTTTTGATTGGATTATTTGTTCTTTGGGTGTTGAGTTTGCTAAGTTCTTTATAGATTTTGGACACTAGCCCTTTATCTGATATGTCATTTGCAAATATCTTCTCCCATTCATGACACCCATTTTTGCTAACAATTCATTCACATAACAATTCATGCGTACACACACACACACACAGCACAAGAAATAAAAAACATATGACCACAAATTTCAAATCAGAACACAAAAATACAACCCTACCATATACCTGGAGCAAGAGAGGCAACATCTATGAAAACCCTGAAGATACCACAGGGGTAATAAGCTGATCTTCAGATATAAGAGTTGCAGGTAAATATCTGCTTGCCATCCAAATTTTTATACACGGACTACTGCCTAAAATTTATTTGATCTTTTAAGACACATAAAAATAAATATAAATGGAAGATTTATTTAGGCAGTTTACACTGTTAAGTTAGTATAGACCATTTTACTCTTGCCTCAGTTTCCTTTTCCAAATCTTTTATTCCTATTTGGAGAAAGATATGACAGCTCAGTGATATGAGTCAAAGCTCCTGAACGACCCTTAAAAATTTCCAATTCTTTAAGAATGGAGGGATAATGAGAAGAGAGCCTTAGGGAGGAACAATCTACCCTAAAAGGCAAGTATTGGGAAAGTGTAGGCTAGGAAATAAGAAACTACATGGAGAGACATTCTAGCAATTTCTAAAACAAAAAATATTTTGTATATTATAAAGTTATAGTTATTTTTCATTAATTAATCCAGCAAATATATAATGGTTAAAATCGTAGATTTATTATGGAATATAAAAAATGTACTTGAACAAAATAACCCATAATTCCTTCAAAAATCACTAAATGGCTTCAACATTTGATATCATATTTTTCAGTGCATACATTTCAATACATATATTCTTAAAATATTTTAATTATATGATATGCATAAATTACAAAATTTTATTCTTAAATATCCATTATTTTAATATTTAGATGTAACAAGAATGTCAACATTCAATTACAGAGAATATTAGAATGGAAATAAAATAGTAAATTACACAAGATGCCTTTAAATGTCTATGCTGATTAGTAAACGGCATATATAACTGTACAAACCATGGTGCCCAGGTAGCTCATTTGGTTAGGTGTCTGCTTTTGGCTCAGATCATGATCCAGGATCCTGGGATCAAATTCCGCATCAGGCTCCCTGCTCAGGGGAGAGCCTGCTTCTCCCTCTCCCAGTCCCCTGCTTGTGCTTCTCTTTCTCTGTCAAATAAATAATGTCTTAAAAAATAACTAAAAATAGGGACGCCTGGGTGGCTCAGTTGGTTGGATGACTGCTTTCGGCTCAGGTCATGATCTCGGAGTCCTGGGATCGAGTCCCGCATCGGGCTCCCAGCTCCACGGGGAGTCTGCTTCTCCCTCTGACCTTCTCCTTGCTCATGCTCTCTCTCACTGCCTCTCTTTCAAATAAATAAATAAAATCTTTAAAAAAAAAAATAACTAAAAATATAATTGGACAAACCATATGATAAAATTCTACTATCTAGGCATTAAAGCTATTCTGTTTGACTTCTACCTAGAATGACAAATTTTTGTAAATCTGTGTAGCCAAGCATTAGTTACTATTACATGTAGGAATCATAGTGAAACAAATAAACCTTTTTTACCAGATGTTTGAACTGAAGGTCACAGAAAACATAGAGGAGTAACTATTGTTTAAGTAATTGAAGAACTTAAATATAAAATGTATTATTAATTTTAAGATATTCAATATTCAAGATCATAGTTTTTTATTGTTAGTATTGTGCTTAGTAAAGTCTATAAAGATACAAATATGATCATCTTTTTAAAAAGATTTTATTTACTTATTTGAGAGAGAGAGAAAGAGAGAGAGACGGAGAAAGGGAGCAAGCACAAGCAGTGGGAGGTACAGAGGAAGAAGCAGACTCCCCACTGTGCAGGGAACCTGATGTGAGTTCAATCCCAGGACCTCGAGATCATAGGCAGACACAACACACTGAGCCATACACGTGACCCCAAATATGATAATCTTAAAGACTATTTCTTCATCCTGCTAGTAATTACTGTATTAATCACAACTAATCAGGAAACAGTAACAATTATTTCTATATAAAATTAGAGAATTGTATGTCAAAATAGGAAGCACTGATATCAGAGAGGTAGTGACTGCAGAAAACAGCTCTCATCACTAAGCCTGGGTCAATAGTGGGAACAGACTGACATTCTAAAATTTGATTTTAGAGGAAGGTCTCCATTCAGATGATGCTCAGACTTTTGAGGAAAAGATATTATTTAGCAAATACACAAAGAGCTTGAAAAGTTTCTCTACAGAACTACCAGACCTCTGAGGGGGATTAGCAGCTGAGATTCAGACCTCTGGAGACCAGCACTGAAAGACAGATGCTGTTCAGAGTTCAGAGATGGGGCCCTGCAGGGCTGGCACTCAGGCCCCTGTGGAGAGGGCACTGAGAGAAGGGCTCCATTAAAGGTAGAAAGTCTGCCATCTGGAACCCACTGCTGCTACTGGATAAAGAACTCAGCTGAACTAACATTAGCAAAAAAAAAAAAAAAAAAAACAGTAAATAGGACAAATTTCTTTCTTCCTTGTCCAGCTTTCCAGTCTGCTTCTAGCTACTCCTAATGATAAAAACTAAAAAGAAGTCAGTTGGCAAAAGAAAAATGTGATGTGCTACCTCCCAGCCTGAGAATCAGGTGACACAACATAGAAGTGTAAAAAAAAAAAAAAAAACATAGAAGTGTGAGTTGGAAAATGAGAAACTATACAGTTTGCAAATTCCTTTCGAATAAATTCACATATTTGACAATGAAAATTTTGTAATTACAACTTTATGGGTAAAGGACAGTAAATATTATACATAATGAAAGAAATTTCAAACTTGGCAATGATAACTGGTAATTTCCTAAGACATACAAAGTATATGTAGTGAAGATAGACCACAAGTTCAAGTAAACAAAACTTGGAGTCAATAATCATTCAACCATGTTATACAACACATAAAACTGGAATAAGTTCATCGATTTCCCTAATGTGTGAAAAGCTCAAGATATTACCTGGCAATTCTTAAGTGAGCATAAATATTGTATATACTGATATATGTCAAGGGCACAATAAGCATTTTAATTATAAAAGTAGAATAAATTAGGGTCATTTTAAAATTCAAAAACTTTAAAATTTTTGCTAACCTAGCATGAAACTTCTATGAATAAAAATCTTGCCCCAAATCAGAAATCACTGACTCCCCCAGACTTTAAACTTTAATGTAAAGTGTAATTTAGGTTGGAATATCTGGTTATCACAGTGTAAGAATATTTTATAGAAATGGAATGTGAGCATTGCATTTACACGTTTAGATATTGAATTTTACAATAATTTCCTGTGATCATTTACTACTTTCAACTAATCAAATGTCTCCATGAATAATGGACTTTGGGTGATGTTACTTTCCAACCAGCATTTAAGTCATCAATAGGCTATTGAGAAGTAAAATTCGCTATTTTCAGAATTTGAGTTATTGAGTTTGAAAAGGATGAGTATTTAATTTTTTTTGTACTTTTCAGCTTACACAGAAAATCTTAATTGATAAATGTCAGATGAAAGGCAAAGATAAATCTTGTATGAGGTTAGGGAAATGAGATTTTTACATTCATCCTGGTGTATATGCAAGCTGATCTAATAATATTTGAAAAGATTATTAATTGTCATATAATGGGTTTTTTTTTTAATTATTCCCTATTGTGTCTTATTGTTTTCAATATATCCCTGTTAAGGAAATTTACACCTTAAGTGATTATTTCTGATAAAATTCTAGTCAAGCTGGTTGAATAATAATAAGGTGAATAATGTAAATAGAATAAGTAGGAATTTCAAGAAGCAGGCCTAGAGTTGAGCATTTGTTTCTGGAAACATTTCCTAGTTCTTAACACTCAAAATCATATATTATAAAGAAATCTTTTTGATTTAAAAAAAAGTTTCATTTCATGACTTCAGGGATCACCTATATATCTGCAAATCTGAATTTAAAAATAGTAAGTAGTTTAATCTCTTATCAGAAGACACAATATTTGGTTTGTTCACCAGAATACCTTCACTACCTAAAATGGTTTTTTTTAATACTATTGATTTTGAATAAATATCTAATAGGTTAATAAACAAATAGATCAGTGATAGCAAATTGCAAGAGTTAAAAAACAATATCTCTTCTGCCATTGGAATGCAAAGAAAGAGCTATAGTAACACGGTTTAATTCATTATTACAAGTTTGCATTCCCAATGCATGTTCTTTAGTTTTTGCAATTTTTAACTACTCTGAGATAGATGGATAAACTGGTAAAAATCAATAATAATGATTAAATTAAGACTGAAATGCCTTTTTGAATAAGTTATAGTAACCACAGAATACAATTAGAACATGGAATTTATTGCAACATATACACTGAGGCCTCATATTTAACACTGACCTGAAAAAGAAATGCAGTTAGGTCTTTACTATCTAATCCATTAACCTTCAAAATTACACATGGTAATTAATTTTAAGAACTCTATACTAATTGTAGGGGGGAAAAATTCACCAGTTTTGAGTAACACAATTTCCTAGGCAGAACTTTCCCATTACTGGGTACAATCTTTGCAACAATAAAAGAGAAATCTACCTTTCCTTATCCCTCAAGTCAAGAAAGTCAAAAGAGGGTGCAAATTTTAGCTACCAAGATAGTTTTTGGACAAAAGTCAATCTTATTGTTTACCATAATACAAAAATTTTGTGCAGAAGCCATTAAAAAACATGCTCACCAGGCTTATTAGACTCAGTCAATAATATGAACTATTAATTCGATTGCATAGTGGTTGATGATTTGAGACACACACATACACACACACATAAAAATTGGAACTAACAATTTTTAAAGAATCATTATAAAATAACTAAATTTAAATATGAATGACAAAGTTATTAGAATTTTAAAGTTAATTTTATTTCTGCACCGTTTATAAATGGTATTCATTTAGAGAGATAGAATAATTTAACAAACAGTATAGGGAGTTATTATTATAAAAACCTACAACTTATAAACTGTTTCTGGAAAGAAGTACTGTTTACCAATGTATCTGTAAATAAATTTTTTGCTGCTTAACTTCTGGTTTAACCAAGCATGTCATGATAAAAAACATTATTCTGCTCAGATTTTACTTTTTTTTTGGTTTTAATTTTTGACACCTTATGAATTTTATTCCCTAATATTTGACACACAATTTTCTAGTTAAGTATCATTCATTCTCAGAATTCTGCAGTGCAAAACCTCACTATGCATTAGTAATTCAATGATTCTAATAATGCACAGATGACAAATTAATGTAGCATCTGTCCATCTTTATGGCAGCCATTAAATGACAGTTTAATTGTTGCCTAGTTTTCTTATTCATTAAGGATAATTTCTGAAAGATTTTTACAACCAAGATTATCATGAACAGAACGTGCATATCACTTATAAGCTGGGTTTTTTTCTCTCCATAATAGCTAAATAATTTCAGTGTTCTCAAAACCTAACCATTAATTTTTGTACTGCTGAGCTTGAAGAAAATAAACTAGTCTATCTATATACCTAAATAGAGATAAATGTTTCAGGAAATATATCTATAATTTTACACACTGACAGAATTATACCAACATTAATATTCTGCTCTGTGAAGAGATATTTGTCTTTGTCTGTTCAGATGGCTATAAGAAAACGAAACAGACTGGAAGGTTTGTAAACAACAGAAAATTGTTTCTTACATTGGTAGAGACTGGAAAGTCCAGAATGATTTGTATGATTATCAGATTCTGATAAAGGCCTTCTTCCTGGTTCATGGGTTGCACCTTCTTCCTATATCCTCACACAGTGGAAGAGCTGGTGATCTCTGTGAGGCCTTTCTTTTAAGAAAACTAGTCTCATTCATAAGAGCTTGATATTCATAACCGAAGTGCCTCCCAAGGCACCACCTTCTAATATTAACACATCAGGCATTACAATTTCAATATATTGATTTGGTGGGGTTGGGGGAAGGAGGAGGGAAGCTGGCAGGTGGATACAAATATTCAAAACATAGCAGATATAAAAATAAGTATTTAAGGGCACCTGGGTACCTCAGTTGGTTAAGCACCCAATTCTTGATTTTGGCTCGGGTCATGATCTCAGGACCAGGAGATCCAGCCCTGCCTCATGGTTTATGATATGGAACAAATGACATAGAAGCTATAAAGACTAACGTAAAGCTTTTAAAATCCAAAGCTAACTATAATTTCCAAAGTATAAGAAATAAATACCTCAATGCAAAAATACATTAGAAAATCTTTAAGATTAAAACTGTTGTTTTGTAGCCTAGCACATCCACTCACATAGCCTGTGGGAGGGCTTCTAAACACTAAAAGGATAAATAACATATCAAATGCACAGTCAAGCATTAAGAGAGATCACAGAAATGCAAAACAGGCTGAATCTATGAAACATGGAAATCCAGTATCATGGATGGAATTAATTATGCACCAAAACTTTCAGAAATAGGAAGACTCTGAGAAAATTATAGTAGAGTAAGGGAGAACAACTTGAAAAGAATGATGAAATTATTTTGAAGTTTCATCATATAGCAATGGTTCAGAATCATCATACTTTTGACAGTGAAGCTATACAGTAAACAAGACTTGATTAACTTTGCTCTAGAACAAAAGCAGTGAAATGTGAAGTAAGCAAAATTAATTTTTTAAAAGATATAGTGTGAGGTTAAAATCTAATATGTATTTTGCTATGATATGTTGCTATTTTTATATATACACATATATATGTGTATATATGTTATGTACATATGTATGTATATACTGCTATGATATATTGTTGTTATTGTGTATATACACATGGATGTATGTGTATATATATGTGCCTGTATGTTGCTATAAATGAAAAGTAGAAGACACATAAAATGACTTCTCAACTGTAGATCAAGCAAAGAAAGATAGATAAGGTTCTTTCAATGTACTTTATGTGAGCAGAGGAACCTGAATAGGTTCATTAATTAGAAATCTCATGGTGCTTTGATCCACCTTCAGTCAAGGATGCACCTCCACCTGATTGGCCACATGAACAGCTGAAAACATCGTTTAGGTTTTTAGATTATGAAAAGCTTCAGGTTTCAAGGGAACAGAGTTAGATGTGGAGTTAAGATACATGGTGGCATTGTCCCTAAACATGTGAATTATCATAGGGTAACGAATCCACATAACCATCATGTTATTTAGTTTTGAGCTGTGGGGCCATGTAGCTAGTAGAAGTTCCATAGATGATGTTTTTAAGTCCTCTTCATTTGGTTTAAAAAGGTGGGTATAGAATAGTGTGTTCACAGCATTTTGACAATTTTCTCTCTACAGGATTTTACGTCCGAATGAATTGTTAAACCTAAGCGTGATTACCAAAATTTGAAAAAGTTTACGTAATTTTGACAAGCCTACTGTGGGTAGTCCATAACTGTCAAATAGAACTTTCTGTGATAATGACTGTGTTTTATATCCACACCATCTGATAAGTAGACCCTTGCCACATAAGTAATACAAATGAGGAGTCAAATGGGTACTTTAATTGAATTCTGATTAATTTGGATTTAATTTTGAACCCACACATTGGCTAATGGCCACCATATCACATAGTATAGAACTAGAAACTAATATTCAAATAAAGTGGTACATATGCTTTATAACTTCAGTCCAATATACCTGATGTTAAAATGTACCTCAGGTCCTCAACTGTAGTAATTAATCTGTATATCATGGTGGACCATCTTTACACTAAAAGAAACAACAGCCACAACAACAGGAAAATGAAACAATGGTTTGAAGTCGTTGAAAAATAACTAGGATGGGCAGGTTGATGATCTAAAGTATCTGAGATAAGAGTGACACACAAATGAGAGAGGCACATTTTCTTTTCCTCCTCCTCCTCCTCTTCTTCCTCCTCCTCCTCCTCCTCCTCTTTCTTCTTCTTCTTCTCCCTTCTTCTTCTTCTTCTCCTTCTATTTGGTTGATTTGTTGCTTCATGGGTAAAGGAAATGTAGAAGGAGCCAAAAAGAGTAACAGGGAGTTGGCAGCATGCTCTATGAGCTGAGGATACAGAGTAAGGGGTTTCCAGTTTCCATGGAGGCTGGGATTTGAAAGGAGAACGTATCTTAGAGAAGGTACCTTAAAATACTGAGTATTATTTTCTTTCAAGGCTTTTTCCAAATCTTAATTAAAATATAAAGAGTGTGACTCTCCTAGAAATCAAATAGATCAATATCAAACAAAACAAAACAAAAGCAAAAAGAAAACGCCTAAGACTCAAAATTAAAATATTCGCATATGTTTTATCACTAAAAATCATACATATAGTAAGAGTATGCAAAACAGCCAAAGTCTGTCTCCAACTAAAAAGGTAAGAAAGAGCCAGGTGCAAATTTTAATCTCTCTTTGTACAAAACATGCTGAAAGAGTTTTCTCTCTTGGATGGAGAACTACTGACACTGATGGAATAACAGAAGCAGAGAGTCCAAAATAGAGTCTCATCCAGAATCCTAATATCCTGCTGGTCTAGAAGGTATATTCTTGCTATGTGATAAGGCTTCAGTGGCAGAGCTCTATGGAGTTCCCACTGAGGACAGGTGCAAATCATCAATCTCACTGTTACCATAAAAATACCAAAAAGCTAGTACAAACCACTCCATATATCTCCAGACCCATGGTTGAAAAACAGACTATTAATCAGTAAACTACATGTCTTCACCAAGGGTCAGTGGCACAGAGATACATATTACATTTAAATAAAACAGTTCAATAATTCTAGGCCAGCTGGAATTAAACCTTACAACACACTGGAAAAATAAGAAGCTGGCAAAGATTCCAGCAATCTTGGATTCAGGATATGGAAAAATGGCACAGCCCTGAAATGTTTCATTTGTGACCCCACAGGCTTCTGCTTTTTGCTAAGATGGAGTAGCAGAACCCACATTTACTCTGTCTCTTATAACAACCAGAAATAACAAAGATCAATGATCCTAAGGACACAGGAAGCAAACAACGTGAAATTTACCCTCACATAAACTTACTTGCATTGAGAAAATTTACTGAATGCAGATCAGGGAAGAATATCCAGGTAAAGTCCAGTGGCCACCTTGAATAGAGGAGATGGATATGATAATCTGAAGAGGATAAGGCATCTAGAATTTATAGGACAGAATAATGGAGAAAAGAGAGATGCATGGAAAGAGAAATCTAACCATCTTCAGAGAGTCTTCTTTTGCTATTCATTAGAGTACCAATCAAAACATACCTGTGAGAAAATTACTTGAGTCTAGGGAAGACCCACCCAAATGAATTAGAAATAATATTTCCAAGCATCCACGTTAAGTCTAGGTATGCTGCCTGTTTCCACTAACCAGGCAGCAAAATCTCATGACCCATAGATCCAAAAGCTGCAACAAACTCCAAGTACAAGAAATATGAATGTAAGTAGCACAAATTCTCATCATAATCAAATTGCTCAAAACCAGTGATAAAGAGAAAAATTTTTAAAGTGCTCCAAGTAAAAAGACTCATTACACACAGAAGAACAAATATAAAGATGACAACTGCATTTAGCATGCTTTGGGGTAATTCAGCGATCCATTGCTTCTTCTACATGAGAATGTAATTAATTGATGTGCTATCTAGTTCTTCATCCCATAAATGTTAGAACCATTATATTGATTGGGAATTGGTGTATATGGAGAACTGCATCTTTACTGACTCCTGTGATCTTCACATTTACTAGACTAATGATTTTCTTTATTGGAACTTCTGACAAAGAAAGGCAGCCTCCTTCCAGACAACCTTTGGGGTTTGGGCTCGTAGCCTCACTGATATGACTGAGCTATTAGCTTGCAAATGGAGGGTTTTAAAAATTGGAATACCTGACCCTCAGGGGATCTTGTGATTCTTTGGCCTAATATTCAAATTTTTGTGTGAGAATGGTGACAATTTGCAATAATTTGTCTTTTTAGGGTAGTAGTAGGTTACCATCCTAACCATGTTCATTTTGAAAGTAAAGGGTCTTTCCAGCACAAACTGAGTTGGTATTGTCATCCTACTTAGAAGTGATCATCCAGCATGACCAAAACAATGGACTCATGAAAATATGAGTATGTTAAAATTTCTCTGAATATTCATGAAATTTACTTTTACTCCTTGACTTGAATTTATCTTTGTAGATCATCTAGGATATCTAATAGGCATCTGGGTAGCAACAAATCCTTTTCACCAGAACCAGTTATCAATTTATAGGTCCAGTATGCTGCTATATGGTATACCAAGACAAACAAAATTGCTCTGTAATGTAAGATGGCAGATAGCAGGATAGTTAAAAGTAATCCAGAGACTAGACAGTGATGTGCTGCTGTCTTTTTTATCCACTGGAAGATAACCTACTTTCAATTCTCCCTGCTGAGTATTTAAAAGAATACATTCATAGAATCAATAGCTGTATATCATGTTCATTGATTTGTTCCAGTGAAGACAACACATCCTGCAGGGTAGAGCAGTAAGGACAAGACCTTGTTGTGTTTACAATAAACACCATCATCTGCCTTGTCCCATCTGGCTTTCACAGAGAGCACACAGGTGAAGACATGGGAATGCACTGGTAGGAGAAGAACCAGCATCAATAAATAGCTCAGTGGTGACTGTCTCTAGTAGACAAGGGCTGATGAGAGGAGATGCTGTTACAGAATTGAGTTCCTTGATAGTAATAGGCATGGTAAGAGCCAAAAAAATAATGGAGGCCAGGTGGTAGTACTTAATCAAATGAAGCCAGGTGAATTTAATTATTGTAATAAGCTGAATCTAAAACTGCCAGTTAGGAAGGCTTGACCCATAAAGAGCTGTGAAGATATTTTATAGCACATAGACCTTTCAGGGGTAGGAGTCATGGGCAGTCAAAAAAGATACTGTTCTATATACAACACAAAATAAATCCAGGATGGATAATCAGGAGGCAGCAGGCAGCATCACTGATAAATTGGCATAATCCCTCAACCTGTTTTCAAATTTGAACCATTTCTTGGCCAAGAAATTTCTTGACTGAAGGATAGGCTGGATCTTTATAAGGAGAAATGCTGGAACACTATAGCAAGCATATATAGTAATTTCTCCATTCTTCCCACAAAATGGCATAAGCCATTTAGTCAGGTAAACATACACCAGGAGAAAGGAAATACTAAAACATTTTAGGAATGGTTGAGCACAGTTTTCTACTCAACATTAACACCTAAGGACTCAACATTGACCTTTGCAACATTTTTTTTGTTGTTGTTGTGTCTCCCAAGGCAAGAGAAACAAAGCAAAATCAAACTATTGGGATTATACCAAAATGAAAAGCTTTTGCAAAATGAAGAAACATCAACAAAATGAAAAAGCAACCTACTAAAAAGAAGATATTGGCAAATGATATATCCAATAAGAGGTAAATATCCAAAATATGTAAAGACCTTGTAAAACTCAAAGCCAAAAAATTTGATATAAAATGGGCAGAGGACCTGAATAGATATTTTTCCAAAGAAGACATACAGATGGTCAACAAATACATGAAAATAGGCTCAATACCACTCACCATCAAAGAAATGCAAATCAAAACCTCAATGAGCTATCACCTCATACCTGTCAGATGGCTAAAAACAAACAAACAACAACAACAACAACAAAAAAAAAAACACAAGAAATAACAAGTGTTTGTAAGGATGTGGAGAAAAAGGGACATTGGTGCACCATCAGTGGGAATGTAAATTGGTATAGCCATTGTATAAAACAGTATGAAATTTCCCCCCAAAATTAAAAATAAAAAATACCATATTATGATCCAATAATTCCAGTATTTGGTATTTACACAAAGAAAATGAAAACACTTATTTGAAAAGTTATGCAGCCCTATGTTTACTGCAGCATTATTTACAATAGCCAAGATATGAAAGCAACCTAAGTGTCCATCAATAGACAAATAGATAAGGACAATGTACACATACACACAAATATACAATGGAATATTTTGCCATCATAAAAAAGAATAAGATCATGCCATTTGAGACAACATGGTGGACCTAGAGGATATTATGCCAAGTTAAATAGGTCAAACTGAGATAAACAAAGACCAGAGGATTCCACTCATAAGTGGAATCTAAAAAATAAAACAAAACAAAAAAACAATGAATAAAATAACAAAAAGCAGAATCAGATCTATAAATATGGAGAATAACTGGACTGCTGCTAGAGGGGAGGAGAGTGAATGGTTGGGCAAAATAGGTGAAGGAGAAAGGGAGATACAGGCTTCCTGTTATGGAATGAATAAGTCAAAAGAATAAAAGGCACAACATAAGGAATACGGTCAGTGATATTGTAATGGCTACGACACTGGACAGATGATAGCTATACTTCTAGGAAATGTAACATAATGTATAAACTGGTCATTAAATTGTACACCTGAAATTAATGTAACATTGTGCATCAACTATATTTAAAAAATGTGTGTGTATATATATATACATATATATACACACACATATATGTGTATATATATATATTCAAATAAACTGAACTTTTTAAAGCTAAAAAAGAGTATATTTAAATTGATTAAAAATTAAATTATACTTGCATTTCAAATTGAAATAGATTCTGTTTTAAAAATGGTCCCACTCTAGATATTTGAGTTATATGAGATGCTGAATAAGTCTTTGTTATACAGAGCTATCATTATATTTAGGACATCTAATATCTATATATCATTATATTTAGGACATCTAATATCCCTGACTTCTGCCCAATAAATGCCAACACACAATTATTGTGTCAACTGAACTATCCCAAAATGCCCTCTCGTTTGTATACTACCAATTTGAAAACCTCTTCTATCTCATTCTGTTCTAGGATTATCCAAAAACTGAAACATTTTTAAAAGTATATTGCTATCACTCTGCATCCTCATGACTCTGCATGACACCTAATCCATAGCTGAATCTCAATAAGTGTGTATTAAATAATAATTTAAGGGAAGCAGTCATACAATTGCCAGTCATGGTCATGTAAAAGATCAGATACTATTTTGATCTCAAGATTCTTCAGGTCTACATTGACTAGATTTGATTCAGAGTCTGTGGGAGTTGGCATCCAATAACTTTCTCTTTTCCCAGAAGACACTACCTAGTTTTCATGTTATTTCCTGACTTCCTGTTATAATAAAATTATAGCGAAGTCCAATTTGTTTCATTAAATATTCTTTAACGAATTTTTCAAGATAATGTCAACAATTTTACAGAAAAAACACCTGAGGTGATTGTTTCTGCATTCTCCTTCATCACCAAAGACTTCAGAAAAAAATCACATAAGTAATGATCACATTTAATATGTGTTGGGCATGATAAACAATTTAAAATTTCTAGTTAAAGATCTTATATACATAGGAAAATCTTATCATTATATTTCCTTAATTGTAGTTATAAGAACTTATCTAGCTATGAAAATATTTTAGGGGCATCTAAATCTAGTACAGGGAGCAATTACACTAAGGAAAACTTTTCTCTGTAAAATCTATATATAATGTGCCAAGCGATAAATGGAGAAAAAATGTGGACTTCCATTTCAAATATGTCAAATGAAATTTACTAGAATTACTAATTCAATTATACTTTGAAACTTTGTAGAATGAGATCTCTGCCTTATTTTTTTGTTTTACCAATAGTGAGCACAATACTTTATTCACATTCTATGATCAATAAGTTACTGAATAAAATATATTATGATAGATGTGAAGCAAAATGGCCCTAATGTCACAATGAATTTTCTTCTGACAACTGATAAAGACATAACTAGTCCAGCTCAGGAACATTGTGCCACATGTTTTCAAACTATAATGCTTATGCTAAAAATTGAAATGAGGTTGTTGTGAAGGTTAATAAAATGTCTTTTAAAGGCAGTTTATAGAATTCTCCCATCTCTGTAACCTAGGTTATTAAAATTATAAGTAAACAAAGGTTTCACAGAGGCACTGTCTGCTGCTATATATCATCCTGGAAATTAGAATCAGTTAAGGCTTCATTGTGACAGTTCCTGAATGCCATAGCCAGGATATCAGTGGCAGTATGGGACCGCTCAGCTCTCCCTGGTGCAGCCCGCTCCAACTGATTCTGGTAGATGTAGATGCAGCATATCTCTTTTACACTCTCTTTGCTTGTCACTGCTAATCTCTTATCTAGTTTAATTTCCTATTTTTATATTTGTATGTCACATTGATTGCATCTCCAAGGGAAAAAAAAAATGTTTAAAATATAATAAGGGTATATGTTTGCTGTCTGGGTGAGGTTATACTGGCCACTCTGATGCAAATTTGAACCATTTCAATATTTGCCAGTGCATTGTCAGTCTGAGTACAAATTGTATCATTCACAATAATCAGAAAAATATTTTACCCATGGGAGAAAATGTAGATAAGTGAAGATTTATCTTAATTGTAAGGTATTCATGTAACAATGTTTATAATATAAACGACTTATAAAATGCTTAAAATGTTTTATAGTCTGAAAATTTTGGAAGGCACATATGATTTTATTTCCTTAATAAAATAATAAATAAGATAAATAATAGTTCGTTGAACTATCTGGGCTGAAGTATAGAACACTGTGATTATTTTCTTTCCTTTTTTAAATATTTTGTTTATTTATTTGACAGACAGAGATCACAAGTAGGTAGAGAGTCAGGCAGAGAGAGGGGGAAAGCAGGCTCCCTGCTGAGCAGAGAGCTCTATGTGGGGCTCGATCCCAGGACCCTGAAATCACAACCTGAGCCGAAGGCAGAGGCTTAACCCATTGAGCCACCCAGGTGCCCCCTATGATTATTTTCTAAATTATAGTATTTTAAATTCCCTTTACCACCCCAACCATAAATTTGTTAATGAAATAATATGATTCTTCAAAATGAACTTTGGCCCAACAAAACAAAAACAAATGACATAATTATAATTATGGCTTTAGGGTGGGTTATTAAACTTAAATAGAATATATTAAGTATACCACATTTAAAATATTAAGATAATTACATATTGGTTAAACCATATTTACAGAGCATATTTGAAACAATAATATCGCTTAATATTTAAAAGTTTAAAGAGTTATAAATTTTTCAGACTAATAACACTGGGAAATATGAAAAGAATTGAAGACTAGCTCACATTAAGTGAAATTATAATTAACAATTTAAACATATGTATCATTTTCTTATAATTAAAGAAATATGAATAAAAATAATAATACAAGATGAATTTTTAACCTATCAGTTTGGCAATGATAAAGTTTTAACATAAAAAATGTTTCATAGAAATAGAGGTTAGATACTTTGAAGATTGACTGTGAGTAATTGCTGTATCTTTTTTACATGCTGATCCTTTAATATTTATCTAAATTAGAACTTCACATGAAATTGAACCAGAAGTTTCATTCTGTTTTTAATCCTATTGATAATACTTCTATTTATGCTCCCAACCCTCAAAAAAAAAAAGCACACAAACAAACAAAAAACCCCCAAAGAGTGTTAATATATGCATTACAACATTGCAATACTGTTCTTACTTCAAGTGCAAGCAATAAACTAAAAGTCCATCAATAAGTTCTGACTAAAAATTGTATTTTATTTAATCTAAGACACTATTGCAAATTGCATCATTATTTTATATACTAAAAAAAATTTACCATTTATACCAGAAAGACTATCATTATATTAATATAAGATACAACTTAGTTTCAGAGAGTTTTGAAATAAAAGAAGGTATTCTTAAAAGCAGTCAAATATGATATACAGTAAAAAGACAAAGGATAATATGAAAATATTAAAGTAGCATAAACAAAACAAGGTTAAAGGACCTTAAAACATTTAGTAAAGAAAATTATTATATGATCTCCCCAATACGAGGAAGTTGAGAGGCAATGTCGGGGGTTTGGGGGGATAGGGAATGTATAAATGAAACAAGATGGGATAGGGAGGGAGACAAACCATAAAAGAATCTTAATCTCACAAAGCAAACTGACAGGTTGGCAGGGGTAGGGGGTAGGGAGAGGGTGGTTGGGGAATGTATGTGCTATGATGAGTGTTGTGAAGTGTAAACCTGGCGATTCACAGACCTGTACCCCTGGGGCTAATGAGTGTTGTGAAGTGTAAACCTGGAGATTCACATACCTGTACCCCTGGGGCTAATAATAATGTATTATTTTTATTAATTATAATAAAAATTTTAAAAAATTAATTTTTATTTTAATAAAAATTAAAAAAATAAAACATTTAGTAAAAGAAAAGTGAGTGGAGAATATTGTAGATGATTGTTCTCATATACAAATATGTAATTTGTATATTCGACCTGAGCGGAAGGCAGAGGCTTTAACCCACTGAGCCACCCAGGCGCCCCAACATAAAATTGTTTTAAAAGAGTCATAAATTAAAATTAAAACAAGTTTTCTTACCTGGCAACCTCTAATTCCTAACTCTTATCACAGACAACCACTTTCAATTACTTTGGTAATTTCTTTCTTTCTTTCTTTCCTTCCTTCCTTCCTTCCTTCCTTCTTTTAAATGTACTTCATGTTTTTAACCAACATATATGTTAGGAATGTTTGTGGCCCCCAAATTCTTATGTTGGAAAGGACTGTCCAATGTGATGTTATTAGGAGGAGGGGGCCTTTGGGAAACAATTAGGTCATTAAGATGGAACCTCCATGAATTAAAAATTCACAACATCAGTGTCTGTGGTTTATAATCCTTTGCCCCTGGAATCAACCCTCCCCAGGGAAATAAGTGATGCTGTCAGTATCCTGAGTGCCTATTAGGGGGTGCATAGGTGGTTATTAATATTTAGTCCTTTTGTTTCTAGTTTTGTATACCTACCAACTCAGATAAAAACTTTTCTGCAAGTAAATTTTCACTCTTCTGTTAGAAAGAGGTGGATATTGTTGTGCCTGCCTCTCAGGATGGAAGAAAGAAAAAAATCTGAGAGTTCTAACTTCTTCTTATACATATAATTTATAACCAGTAATTTGATATTATACATTATCTCTACTTTCTTTTTCAGGAATATCTGGCATTCCAATTTTTGAGGATTTTGGGATTCAGGTAATATAACTTGTTTTGGGCTATCCTCAATAGGGGCACATTTCTGTTTCCTCTATCAAACTTAAATCAATTGACACTGCTCCTTTTGCTCCTGAGGTTGTGTTTTTTGTGTTTCTCTCCCTTTCTCTCTGTTTTAAGATTTTATTTATTTACTTGAGAGAGAGGGAGAGCAAGCATGAGAGGGTTGGTGGTGGTTGTGGTAGAAGAAGGGAGAGGGAGAAGCAGACTCCCCACTGAGCAGGGATCCTATATGGTGGGCTGTCTGAGGACCCCAAGTTCATGAGCTGAGCCAAAGGCAGACAATTAAACAACTGAGCTACCCAGCTGCTCCTGTGATGCCTTTTCTTGCATTTATTTGTTTTTTTGCTGTTTATATTATTTCATCATTCCATGCATCCCTTTATTTTCATTTTACTACTTCTTAAAGCTATCAGAGGTAAAGTATACTTTAATTCCTTCATATATAACTGAAAACCACATGTATCATTTACATATATACATATATATTGACATTATATTTATTTATACATTTAAACATATTGATACAAAGTGAAGTAGATGAAGTGGGAAAAGTGCCTGATTTATGAAGCATAGATCAACAAAAAAATAGTAATTTGTATATAATTCATTATATACAAACTAAATTTGAAAAATATATGTAATACATGAAAATATATTTAAATAAGGATAATTTTGAACAGCATATTTTATAAATTTCAATATTTAGCAATGTCTCTTCTCAATATATTCTCATATTGGTCACTAAGATTCATAAAATACACACAATTAATTTGTTTTAGTAATGAAGGAGTTGAGACAGAAAAATCTTTATAGTTCAACTTAAATATATTTATTGAGATCCTACCAGGGATTCAATTATTGACTAGGCTCTCAAAGAATAAAATTTATAAAGATTTTCTTTTCTCCAGAGGAGGTCATTCAGCGGGCAAACAAATAAAACATGTCAAGCAATAAGATAAATACATAAACAGAGGAGATGAAAAATAGATACCACAAAAGTTCTCATAGTAAATTTTTAAATATTTAATGCATATCATGCAACTTAGTAAAATATCTCATTTTCTAACAGAAAAGAAAAATTTGAATGCTTGCACCTAATAATAATTCAATGATTGTGTGCTAATAGGGTATTTTCCATATGCACCTGAAAACCCACTCTATTCTTTCCATCATGCTCTGTGTCCCTGAAAGGATGGTCTCTAATGACTGCTTGAACTTCAGGAATATTGGGTTCCTTTGTCCTTTAGTTTCAAGTTGTATTACTTCCAGAAGATGCACCAACAGAAGAATAGGTGATTCATTCTAGGGTTCATTTCTAAGGGTTTGTGGTTTAGGCACTGACTCTGTTCCTCCACACCATTTCTAGACATCTCCTCACATCAAGCTATAGCTTTACTGATTTCCAACAACAGTTCAGCATCATCCCCATTATTATCCTTTAAAGAGAGAGATAATGGCTCCCTACTTTTCTTGATCTTGTAGTGCTTTACTATTCCTAATGGTTCTCTAGCCTTGTCTATATCTTTGTAAAAAATTCCCATCATTAAATACAATGATCTATTTTGCATATATCACCTCTTTGGGAAGTGAGAGAAGGCTGTCAGTTTGCTTTAGAGTGTAATTTATATGAAAACTTTCCTATGAAATACAGACCACAAATTGAATTGTAGAATTGCATAACTCACAATTTTTATAAAAAACATTAAAATATTCTTTCTGAGGAAAAAAAAATGAGACACTGTAATCATTGGAGTAGGTATTGGAGTAACAATCGTCCAATACCAGCATATGATAAAGGACAAAGAGGCAGAAGTTGGTGAGATATTTTGTAAATACTGTGCTTTTTCACCAGAATGACATTTGTGATAATAAACATTATAACATAGACTGATTGCCTCATTTGATCCTAAAGTGGGTACAGAAGAAAAAAAATGGATTTATGGCTTGAAATACCCAACTGAAGGCTGTATCTTGCTGTCAGAGATGGATGTTACCAATAAACAAGAAAGGAAGGCTAGAATGAATCACATGGTACCATTTAGAGCTGGAAACAAAATAAACTCATGTGTAACTTAACATACACATAATGGATAGATACAGAGACTGTATAATAGAGACTGTTACAAATGTGTGTATATATATCGTTAGCATACACACTTATTTCCTATTTCTGTTGACTGAGAATGCCTAGAAGTATTGAAGCTCTAGGAGAAATAAGAACATCTGACATGGAGATCTTGGTTTACAAACACCTTTCTCCAATAAAAGAAACCAGAATTTCATGGTAAAAATGGTTGATTCTTTGACCAGGGCAGGAAGAAGTACAAGATGGATTTAGGATATCTTGAAGTACCAGAGAGTAATGAAATGCTTAAAAACCCCAAAGGGTAGCATGCCAAAGGGACACAGAAGTCAAACTGAAAGAGTTCCCAATGGTCAAAACTGAAGAAATTTGAGCAACCATATAAATAACACAGTATTGGACTACAATGAAAATTATAGCATACACATAGTTGAAACCATGGTAATATAAATAAGTTAAGGAATAAATCAAGTAAGTGGAGAGGATGAGACAAATCTTTTGTAGAGAAGAAAGCTAAAGAACATTTGTAGATATTTCCCCCTCCAAGAGGTGGAGTAGTTCCTGGCACTTGTCCTCTTGGCAGTAAGTTAGTTTTCGTGAATAACTTTCTAAGAGTAGAATAGGACAGAAAAAAAAAATAGTAAATATACAATCAATAAAACTGGCAAACTCTACCTAAACAGATCAATACAACCAATAATGTCATGTGCCTCCTGATATGATGTGACAAGAAGAGCACTCCACTATTTTTTTTTTTTTTTGTATAATTGCAGTCTAATCATGAGGAAAAGTTATTCTACAGACTATCTGACAGTTATTTTTCAGGATTGCCAAGATGAGGAAATAGAAAGCCTGGGAAGCTATCACAGACCAGACAGACAGGACTGGAAAAAATATGATGACTAAATGCAATGTGGTAGCCTGGATTGGATGTTGGAATAGAAAGAAGATATTAATGGAAAGCTGTTGAAACCCACATAAAATCTGAGTTTTGTTTAATAATATTATAATAATACTATCAGTTTAATCACATTACAAATGCACCATAATAAAGTAAAATTTTAACAATAAGTAAAACTGAATGAAGGGTATCTGGAAACTCCCTATATTGTATTTTCAACTTTTCTGTACATTTAATTAGTCTTAAAATTAAACAAAAAAAAAATCCAAATTCCAATTACATTAGATTCTGAAAAATATTGAAAAGAAACTGATATGACAGGAGATATGAATCATTGGCAGCACCATACTATCTTCAGCTACAAATTGTGGAGACACACTTGTCTTTGGCCCTTGCATTGAGGAGATGATGATGATGATGATGATTTTGTCAATTCCTAACAACAAATCTGGTCTCACGTAGGTTGGAACAAGAAAAGATCTGCCTGTGGTTTTTTGGTGTGTGTTTGTTACTCACTCACTTGGACAGAAGCAGATGAAAAATTAAAATCACTGCTGGAGAAAATAATCTTCAAATTCAGATCACAAAGGATACAATCATATTTTTAGTCTGCCAGCAAATTAGGCCAAATGCTGAATCGATGTATAAAACTTCCTTCTTTTTATGAAATTATATGAAGCGTTACAAGATGAGAAATGTATTCATAGATTTAATCTCGAGTCTTTTGCTTAGAAAAATTGCTGCAAGATAGCAAATCAAATGTTTATAAACACATGCATAAGTAAATTTGAACTTATTTAGCCTTTGCTGACTGCATTCCTCTTCAATGCTTCATTTTCTTTTTTTTTAAGGATTTATTTATTTATTGGACACAGAGAGAGAGAGACAGTGAGCATGCCCATGTGGGAGTAGGGACAGAAGGAGAGAACCCTCAAGCATATTCACTGCTAGGACTCTGAGATCATGACCTGAGTGGAGTTGAAATCAAGAGCCAGTCACCTGACCAACTGAGCCAGCCACCCAGACACCCCCATTGTCTCATTCTTAACCGAAATATTTATACCTTATACACTTCTACTCAAAATATTTAAAATATTTAGGCTTGGTAAGTCAAGGGGTATAGACATTGTTTAAATATATGCTTAAAGCTATCATTTAAGTATGTTTATTATTTTTCACAATTGATTTTTCAATATACATCAAACAAGGTAAAACAATTTTATATGTAAGAATTACAGTTTAAAAAAATAATTACAGTTTAATAAGAAATCACTGAGTTCCCATGTTTTGATTTTTTCCAATCTGCCAATGGTGACTTTTCTATAAATCATAGATTTATAGAAATCTATAGATAGAAGAAATAGGAGCCTTTTTGTTTTGTTTTGTTTTCAACTGATGCCTGTTAACAGTATATAAAAAAACATGCAGGTTGCAATAATTTTAAAAAAGTGAAAATATGTCAAGATTAAAATGTCAAAAAGCATATAATAATGCTAAAATATTGCCAGGTAAAATGTCCTTCTAACCATCAAAACTAAATAATATTAAAATAAAAGATCATTTTGCTAGAAGAAATGGTCTAAATGGGGGATTAAAAAGCAAAGAGTATAATCTCTAGTTAAATATATTTCATGTTTCAGAATTTACCATATTCACAGATTAAAAGAATTTTAGACATTTTTCTCTCTAAGGCATCTGTAACTAAATCAGTTACAGCAGAGGGCTACTTTTTAAGGATTTTACTATTTATTTATTTAGAAAATGTGTGTACATGGAAAGGAGAGGGACAGAAGGAGACAGAGAGAGTCTCAAGCAGTCTCCATGTCCAGCATGGAACCTGGGTACGGGCTTCATCCTAAGATCCCAAGGATCATGACCTGAGCCTAAATCAGCCTAATTCCTGACACTTAAATGACTGAGCCACCCAGGTGCTCCAGAGGGCTGTTTTTAAGGATTAACTGAAAGCAGTAACTTTTCTATGAGTTGAAAAATAAACATCTCCTTAGGAATATTATATTATTAATCTCATTTTCATTAACATGGTATTAATATCACTATATTGCAGGTCTGTGGTAGTAGTAATTGGTTCTGCACTTAAGATCAAGGTTACAGGGGTGGATGGGTGGCTCAGTTGTTAAGCATCTGTCTTCTACTCAGGTTGTTATCCCAGGGTCCTGGGACTGAACCCTGCTTCAGGCTCCACGCTCAGTGGGAGGCCTGCTTTTCCCTCTCACTCTCTCTGCTTGTGTTTCCTCTCTCACTGTCTCTCTCTCTCAAATAAATATGTAAAATCTTAAAAAAAAAATCTTAAAAAAAAGAGATTACAGAATCTTTAAAATATTTGTCTTTGCAATACACATAAAGAATATAAGATAAATGCAGTGGGGAATGGCATCTGGCATCAGAGTCCTTTGTGAATTATTCCTGTCACTAGAGGATAGAAGTAATATTTTATACATATTGAATTTTTGTAGCCTACAAAAATAATTATTTTTGATTTCATAAAAATCTTAATTTACATATTCAATTGGTCATGGATCTTGCAAATTTTCAAAATCAAATAACTAATTTTAAATTAAAAATGAATTTTTTCAAACATACAATTTTGGGGGGTGTTAGTTGGCTCAATCAGCTGAGTGTTCAACTTTTGATTTCTGCTAGGGTGGTGATCTCAGGGCCTTGGGATCAATCAAGCCTCATGTCAGTCTCCCCACTTAGTAAGGAGTCTGCTCTCTTTCTCTCTCTCTCAAATAAATAAATAAATGCATAAATAAATAAATACATAAACAAATCTTTAAAAAAATAAACATACTATTTTTTAAAAAAAAATCAGTGAAAACTATTTTAAATTTTAAACTCAGATTGACTTTATATTGTAATTGTAAAACCATGAAAAGATTGTTCATGCCACACCATTAACAATTTGCCCATAATTTGCAGCTGGGTTTTTTAAATAACCATATTTTTGGCCAGTAGGTAGGTATAACAGAAATTGGTTTGGCTATGTGGTAAAACAAGAAATATGACTGAGATAATGTAAAGTTCTTAAAATTCTGCAGCTTTTCATCACTTAAGGGGACTGACTTCATTTTTCACAGAAAATTAGTCTATGAGTTAAGTAACCGTCACATATTAATGTAAAGTCAGGCAATTAATGAGGAAAGAGCAATCTTTAAGAATCACATATAAAGGGGTGCCTGGGTGACTCAGTGGGTTAAAGCCTCTGACTTTGGCTCAGGTCATGGTCCCAGGATTCTGGGATCCAGCCCCACATCAGACTTTCTGCTCAGCAGGGAGCCTGCTTCCCTTCCTCTCTCTCTGCCTGCCTCTCTGCCTACTTGTGATCTCTGTCAAATAAATAAATAAAATCTTAAAAAAAAAAGAATCATATATAAAATTTTAGAATAGATGATAGATACACAAATATAGAAATTTATGCTTATTTTATATAATAAGTATATTAAGGAAAAGTCAAATATAATCCTGTTTCTAAATATGAATAAAACATTTAAATGCTAATACATTAGGTGATTTCCCTTATTTTTATTTCCCCCCTGGAGAGAACATGTTCTCTTTGGTAACCCATTCTTGTTTTCTCTTGTTTTTAAATTTAAACTCCATTCTAGATAGTCTTCTTGAAATAGTAGTCAGATATGGATGTCTATTTTCAGCCGATGTTGAAATGCAAAGATACTCGTCACTGCATCATTACATAATAGAGAGTGATTTATTGCCAGGGTATGGTAGTTCAATTCTGTCCTCTTTCCCCCAGGTCCATTAGGTGTAAAAAGGTATGCACAGAAATAATACGTTCTTTCAAATGAGACTTTAACCAAAATGTCATACAAAGTCCATTCCTTTTGTTATTCTATTAGATATAATTTTGCATCTAATATTCTATTAGATATAATTTTATAACTTTGGTGATCTGAGTCTGGGAATGCCATGTGTTGGTGCCTTCACTTTCAGGATTACTTTCTGGAAAGTTGTTCATACAACTCTCCCAAACTCTAGTTGGAGAATTTTACATATTAAATCCAATTACTCAATGCATTGTACAGATTATTTTCTGAATTATTTCATGACCATTCCCAAACTCTATCAATCTTTTCTTCCACTTCCCCAATCCTAGTGACACACTTTCCCTCATTAAATGATGTCTCATAATAAATGGGCACTGTCACGATTAAGTGTATACATGCCCCTGATATGGGCTTTTGTACTTAAAAACAAAACAGACAAAAACAAGATGAGAAAGAAAGCAGTATAGCCCAGCATTTCAGTTTTACAATAGAAGTAGACATAAATGACAGCATAGTACAGTTTGTAAAATAATCCCACAGTATTTTATTTTCAATTCATTTTTATCAAAAGACATTTTCTAGTAGATCTCCATAGTATCACTTCACAAAATATTACTTTCTGCTCGACTTTTCTAAACCAGCATCTTTTGTTTGTATACACAAGGGAATCTCCTGGAATTCCTGGTTTCCAATTTGAAACTCAGTATATGATTTGCATTTTTATTGTGGGTATCCTATAGCTTACATTTAACTGAAAAAAAAAAAATCCTCTGGGTTATTTTCTGCTGCTAGAAAGACTGCTGTGTCTTACATTGACTAGCAGTGATTTTCCATAGACAAACACCTGCATGGGAAACACCTGCAGTTACCTGCCTTTAGGAAGTAACACTTTGAAGCAGAAACTCTAGGGTAAGCGTGAGCATTTCCAAACTGCCTATGGAGTAATCAAAAGGAAAAAGGAACTCTAAAAAATATAACATCTACTATATTTTTATTTGATTACCCAGATGTAGACAGTGAATTATTTGGTATAATGCTAGTAATAAAGGTGTAAGAAGCAAATATAATAACATACACTTAGGGTAATAATTTTGAAAAATATTTAGAAAATATTAATATAAATTAAATCTGAAAAATACACACTATGGACAAGTTTTTTTTTTTTTTTTGGTCTTTCAATCATATCTAGGTCACTGGGCTTTTTACATATTCTTACATATTCACAATTTTTATTTATTTATTTTTTTAATAAATTTGAAACTGGAGAAAACACTATATATTATAAATTAATTATTTTATAAAACCATTAACATAACTTGAGGTAATACTTTTCAAATCCAGCACATACATTATAACAAATAATCACTTCTTGAGTGTAGGGGGAAAATTATTTTAAGATAGAAGAAGGAATTTTGTAGATTTCAAAACAGAGATGAAATATTGCCTTTATTATATCCTGATTAAATGCCGTACTAATTTTGAGATAATGTTAGAATACCACTAAAGAAATATATTGAGTTCATTTGTCATAAGAATAAATATGTTGCTAGTTTTAATATACAAGGCATAAACTTAATCTATATGCAGTAAACTTGGCTCTTTTCTCTAAATGCAGTAGACTAGAATAAATGTCATATAAACTCTGTAAAGTTAAAAGATGTATGTCAGACCATTAATATTGGCAAAATAATCTTCCAACAAAATGTACTTCCCTTCTGAAGTAGGGAACTGAAGGGACTCCATTTTAGAAACACTCCGTCTCTGCCATTTTTCTTCTAGGTTCCATTTACTTATGTTCTGTATTTTGCTTCTTGAATAAGCCACAGAAGCTATGTTCCTACTTCAAGGGGGAAGCAAGACAGTTAATCATTCTCTGAGTTTTGTCTTAGGTCCCAAACACCTGATAACACCTGAGAAGAGGCAGATCCCAAACATGTTCCAGCTTTAAACAAATCTTGGCTGACCCTGGCATCAAAGCCCTATCTTTGTTAAGTTATGGAATAATACCTATTTTTCACCTGACACGCTTGCCTTTGATTAGACTCTAAGCTTTGATTCTTAGAGGAAAACATACCCTGGACCCTTTTCTAGTATAAACCCCTAGCCCAAGCAATGATGAGACTCATTTTCCTTTTCTTTTTGAATCTCCCAGACACTCCATCTTCGATTCTCTGTCACTCATACTATTCAATAAACTGTTTTCACTTTCTCCAGGTCACATTTTATTTCTATCCTACATGAAGTCAAGGACACTCTTGGTTGGTCCTGTGAGACCCTTCCCTGGGTTCTCAGACCCAGCTTTCCTGCATCCCTTCCTTCTGTAGGTTATCTTAGTATCTAATTTGTGACTTTGTAATATAATTTTATTTTAATCTACTAATTAGATCTGCTTCAAAATTCCAAGCATATTATGCAGAAAATTGAAACAAAAGTAATACATTCTTCTTTTAAAATAGAAACCCAACTATGTTAATGTTAATACCTTGCTAGAGGGGAATAGCAACCTTGACAATGGCAAGGCCTCTGGTATTCAGTATCTTGTAGGTCCTCTTTAGCATATGAAAGTTCTTTTGAAACCTCCTTTTTCCTTACCTCCCCAACTCCAAAGTATATAATCAGTCACCCGTTGCAACCCTGGTGCAGCGCTCTTTCTGCCCACAGGACCTATACCCATGCTTTAATAAACCACTATTTTGCACCAAAAACAAACAAACAAACAAACAAAAACAAACAAACCACACAGACTGAAGTCCTATTCTGAACATACGGTTAAAAATCTAATGGTCAATATATGCATTACTCAAAAATTTTTGGAATAAAATGTAATGTGGGCCACCATCATTCTGCTGTACTATAGTATACAATATACATATAGCATATGGTTTATAACATATTGTAATACACATACATTGTAGTATATATAACATACTTTTATATACTAAATAATCTTGATTTTATGATCCAGCAGTATAAGCATCTAGTGGGAGACTTTAGAGAGGCAGAATCTTAGCCCAATCTCAGACCAAAGCATTTGAACAGAATATGCATTTTAACAAGGCCCCCTGGTAATGAATGTGCACAATAAAATTTGAGAAGCTTAAATACAGACTTTGCAAAAAAAATTCTTGAATCTGCAAAGTATACATTATTCCTCAAAAGCAAAGGTAGATAGCTTTTTTACTGCCGTGATATGGGTAGGAATGGATGACACCAAAAGATGTAAAAGGACATTTTTAATATGTGTGTAATCCTTGCAGTATATTTATTCAAATAAAGTGTCTCGGTTCTTTTGGACAAAGAGGAAAGGGTGAGGAAGTTTTTATTTATTCCTATTATCATTATGATTGGAGTGTGGGAGAAGCAAGACATGACAAAATTTTAGTTGATAGAGAAAAAGCTTGAGACTCGCAGTTCAGAAGATATTTTATGTTTCTCCTTGACTCAAGAGAGCAAACTGATGAGACAATGAATGCAACTAGAGAAGACAAACTCTAAGTCATCTACACTTTATACAAAAGACCAGACACAATTATTTCTGATATTTTGTGCAACTTTATGTTTTTTTTCTTAGTCACTCAAATGATTGTACTTGTGTTAGTTTGATACATTCGAATAAATCTCTATTAATTGTGTTGGGGATTGGTAAACTATGGCCCATGAGCCAATAATGTACAGTTACCTCTTTTAGTAAATAAGGTTTTACTGGAACAAAGAAATGCCAATTTGAAATGTATTTTGTATGGCCGCTTTTGAACTACAAAAAGCAAATTTGAGTCATTGACAAAGAGACTATATAATCTGCATAGTCTAAAATATGTACCATCTGTTCCTTTACAGAAAAAGTTTGCTGACCTATATGATGAAGGCTAACTATTTTGATTTGTTTTAAGATTTCCTTTTCACTATGTTTTTGGTATCCATATATCTTTCTAGTGTGCCAATTAATAAAAGGAAACCTCACTAAAGTGGACTTGGGATATTAGAAGGGGGGCTGAAAGAGGGAGCTGTACTACTCAGTGTCAATTATAGGAAAGAATGATCAGTTCCAGGCCCCATCAGAAAAGGTGTATATTGCGTCCTCTACAAGAAATTGCCTACCCAGCCAATGAAAGCTGTCATTTTAATCAATAAAGAACCATCATCACCTGAACTCTCACTTTTTATATTTTAACTTTTGTTCAAAACAGCCCTTCTCAATTTTCCCCTCTTCTCTGTAAATTAACACTCCTCCTTTGTTTGTTGGACTTGCCTATGGTTTTGCCATAGTTCACTTGCCCCAAATTGCAATTCTCTGTTATTCCTGAATAAATCCATTTTTACTGGTAAAATAACTGACTTGTTTTAGTTTTAAGTTTAACACCAGCATCTCGAGTATTGCTTCAGAATATAGGATCTTGGAGTTGATCATTTGTATCTTTAAAACTATCTAATTTTATATGTGGCTTTTAAAGGATTACAAGCAAAAATCAATTTAAATATAAAAAAGTTTAAATGTAAATTATGATTTTAAAAATTATTATTTTCTGTGAGCAGGCAGAAGTAAATTAATGCCAGCTAGAATTTTATTTCAGTTACTGTAGGTAAAAATAAACACATTCAAGTATTATTATTTTGTAATTTCATGTGTGAATTTATGCTATACACATAAAGTAGTTCTCTGAATGGAGTGTTCTAAAACATGGATTATATTTGTATATTTGTAAGTTATAAGCGTGTATGTGTGTGTGTGTGTGTGTGTGTGTAACTACTTCAGAATACATTATTGTTTTGTCATACTTGCTGATGTGACTACCCTTGTTCCTGTAATGCACTCATGTCATAATGGTTATTTCCCAGACTGGGGGGTCACTGCTAATGCCAGTTATAACAGGATTGAGAAAGACACATTTTCTGTAGTCTAGGAATTCACAGATAGAAACAACTGTATACTGTGTGAATCCATTTGTACAAATAGAAATATAGAGATCAAAGAAGCAAATTTGTGATTATCTGGAGTGTATTCTACACAGAAGAACAGATTTTAAAGAGAAGTGAGAAATCTTTTGCAGATGATGGAAACACTCTGTATCTTGTTTGAGGTAATATCTTCACTGGTACAAAAAGCTGTCAAAAAACCCACATAATAGTCCATGTTAAAGGATGCAGTTTATTTTATGTAAATTTTTTCTTCATAAAGAGGAAAAATGAGCTTCACTCTATGTTTCATATGCATTTCAAAGTAATTTATATTATTCTACAGTTCTGGGTGCTGTGTTCTAAATATATAAATTATATTTGTTATATTTGTTTTTTAAGTAGTCTTAGAGCTGCATAATATGTATTTTCTGAATTTTTCTTTTTATTCTATATTGCTGTGTTTAAATTCACATTTATAATTGGGATGTGATAACCTATACTTTAATTCTGTTACAAACACACACACACACACACATTATTAGTATATAATAGTAGCCTAGTGTAGGTCTCTATGTCATTACCCATAGTTACCTAAATGGAATATTATTTCCTTAATTCTGTATTGCTTGGTACTAGCATAGTGTCATGCAAGGTTTAATACTCATATTTCACCATTTCTGTTCTTTCCTATATCATTATATTTTACCAGTATCTATTTTAAGAAATATATAGTTTTTTAAAATGCACCAAATGAAAAATTTCATCTTGTACATTGAATATTTGTGGCCTTTTTTTTTTTTTAAGCTAGGAACTTTTGTTTTTAATGAATTACAAAATAAATTACAAATAATGTTAATAGTAAAGATCCCCAGGTTGGGATTGAGTATTAGGTTTTTTTTTTTTTTTTTTTTAACATTCATTCTAATTATTTATGTAACTTATTTAATTCTATTTTTTTTTTAATTTGTATTTTCTTTGTTTCAGGATCACTTATTCCTTTTTCCATTCTTATTTATTTTGGAATATTCTTAAAAATTATTATTTATTTTCTGTATTAGCTTGTTATGCATACATTATTTTATGATTATTTTAGAATTTCAGTGGAAATTTAACACATATTTTACCTTTATTATATATAATGCAAATTGGTATTTTTCCCTTTCCTGAAGGAAACCACTGAACATCATCACACTAATTATCTATCTACTAGATTTTGTACTATTATTTTTGATATATAATGCAAACAGTATAATTTCTCAAGTAAAATTTGCTTACAGTTTCTTATGTATTTATAATTGCTTTTCATTTCCCCCTTCATCTCCAAGTTTCACTGGGCTCATTTTCCTTATAACTAAAGGATTACCTTTATTATCTCCTAGATTGTGCTTGCTGTTGCCTAATTGCCTCAAAATTTTGTGTGTTTATGTTGTTATTTTTATTGTTGTTTTATTACTATTTAAACTTTATTTTATTAAAATTTTTATTTTATTTAAATTCAATTTATTAACATATACTATATTATTAGTTTCTGAGGTAGAATTCAGTGATGCATCAATTGCATATAACACCCAGTGCCCAATACATCACATGCCCTCCTTAAAACCCATCACTCTGTTACCCTATCCACTCACCCATCTCCCCTCCAGCAACCTTTAGTTTGTTTCCTACAGTTAAGAGTCTCTTTTGGTTTCTCTCCCTCTCTGTTTTTTTTTTATTTTATTTTTCCTTTCCTTCCCCTATGATTCTTTGTTTTGTTTCTAAAATTCCACATATGAGTGAAATCATATAATTATCTTTCTCTTAGCATATTATTTTCTAGTTCCATCCACAATGCTACAAATGATAAGATTTCATTTTTTTGATGGTTGAGTAATTTCCCATTGTATGTGCATATATATATACATATGTATTTGTGTGTGTGTGTGTGTGTGTGTGTGTGTGTATCACATCTTCTTTATCCATTCATTTGTTGATAGACATCTGGACTCTTTCCATAGTTGAGCTATCATGGACATGGCTGCTATAAATATTGGGGTGAATGTGCCCCTTTGAGTCACTATATATATAGTCACTATATATATCCTTTGGATAAATAGCTAATAGTTCAATTCCTGGGTCATGGTGTAGCTCTATTTTTAACTTTTTGAGGAACCTCTATACTGTTTTTCAGAGTGGCTCTACCAGATTGCATTCCCAACAACAGTGTAAGAAGGTTTCCCTTTCTCTGCAACTTTGCCAACATCTGTTGTTTCCTGAGTTGTTAGTTTTAGCCATTTTGCCTAGCGTGGGGTGATATCGCATTGTAGTTTTTATTTATATTTCCCTTATGCTGAGTGATGTTGAATACTTTTTCATGTGTCTGTTGGCTATTACTTTGTCTTTTTTGAAGAAATATCTACTCATGTCTTCTGTCCATTTCTTGACTGGAATATTTGTTTTTTGGGTGTTGAGTTTGATAAGTACTTTGTAGATCTTGGATATTAGCCCTTTATCTGATATGACATTTGAAAATATCTCCTCCCATCCTGTCAGCTGTCTTTGGGTTTTGTCAATTGTTTCTTTTGCTGTGCAAAAACTTTTTATCTTGATGAAGTCCCAATAATTCATTTTTAGCATTGTTTCCTTTGCCTTTGGAGATGTGTTTAGCAAGAAGTTGCTGTGGCCAGGGTTACTGCCTGTGTTTTTCTCTAGGATTTTGATGATTACCTGTCTCACATATAGGTCTTTCATTCATTTTGAATTTATTTGTATATGGTGTAAGGAAATGGCCCAGTTTCATTTTTCTGCATGTGGTTGTCCAATTTTTCCAACAACATTTATTGAAGAGACTGTCTTTATTCCATTGGATATTATTTCCTGCTTTGTTGAAGACTTTCAGCCATAGAGTTGAGGGTCCATTTTTGGGTTCTCTATTCTGTTCCATTGATCTATATCTGTTTTTGTGCCAGTACCATTCTGCTTTCATCACTACAGCTTTGTAATATAGCTTGAAGTCTGGAATTGTTATGCCACCAGCTTTGTTTTTCTTTTTCAAGATTGCTTTGTCTATTTGGGGTAATTCCAGGTTCCATATTTTAGGATTATTTGTTCGAGCTCTTTGACAGATGTTGATGGTATTTTGATAGGGATTGCACTGAATGTGTAGATTGTTTTGAGTAGCATAGACATTTTAACAATATTAGTTCTTCAAATCGATGAGCATGGAATGTTTTTCTATTTCCTTGTGTCTTCCTCAATTTCATTCATAAGTGTTCTATGGTTTTCAGAGATAGATCCTTTACCTCTTTGGTTTTGTTTATTCCTAGGTATCTTTGGTGCAATTGTAAATGGATCACCTCCTTAATTTTCTTTCCTCTGCCTCATTGTTAATGTATAGAAATGCAACTGATATCTGTGCATTAACTATATCCTGCCCCTTTACTGAATTATTTTATGAGATCTAGCAATTTTTGGGTGGAGTCTTTTGGATTTTCCACATAGAGTATCATGCCATCTGTGAACAGTGAGAGTTTAACTTCTTCGTTGTCAATCTGGATGCCTTTTATTTCTTTTTGTTGTCTGATTGCTGAAGCTAGGACTTGTAAGTACTATGTTGAATAACAGTGGTGAGAGTGGACATCCCTGTTGTTTTCCTTACCCTAGGAAAAAGCTGGTTGTTTGTTTGTTTTCCCTTTGAGGATGATATTTGCTGTGGCCTTTTATTATATGGCTTTTATGATACTGAGGTACATTCCCTCTATCCCTACACTGTGAAGAATTTTAATCAAGAAAGAATGTTGTATTTTTGTCAAATGCTATTTCTGTCTCAATTGAGAGGTTCTTGTCCTTCCTATTATTAATGTGGTATATCAACATTGATTGATATGCAGATATTGAACCACCCTTGCAGCCCAGGAATGAATCCCACTTGGTCATGGTGAATAATCCTCTTAATGTACTGTTGAATTGTATTGGCTAGTATCTTTGTAAGAATTTTGGTGTCCATACTCATCAGGGATATTGGTCTGAAATTCGCCTTTTTAATAGGGTCTTTGTCTGTTTTTGGGATCAAGGTAATGCTGGCCTCATAGAATGAATTTGTTAGTTTTCCCTGCATTTCTACTTTCTGAAACAGCTTCAGAAGAATAGGTATTAATTCTTCTTATTTTTTAAAGATTTTATTTATTCATTTGACACAGAGAGAGAGAGAGACAGCAAGAGAGGGAACACAAGCATGGGGAGTGGGAGAGGGAGAAGCAGGCTTCCCCCAAAGCAGGGAGCCTGACATGGGGCTCAATCCCACAACCTTGGAATCATGACGTGAGCTGAAGGCAGATGCTTACTGACTGAGCCACCCAGGCACCCCAGTATTAATTCTTCTTTAAATGTCTGGTAGAATTCCTCTAGAAAGCCATCTGGTCCTAGACTCTTCTTTGTTGGGAGATTTTTGATTACTGTTTCAATTACTTTGCTTGTTATGGGTCTGTTCAGGTTTTCTATTTCTTCCTGTTTGACTTTTGGCAGTTTATATATTTCTAGGAATGCATCCAGTTCTTCCAGATTGCCTAATTTGTTGGCATATAATTTCTCATAATATGTTTTTAAAATTGTTTGTATTTTTTCAGTGTTAGTGGTGCTCTCTCCTCTTTCATTTATGATTTTATTTATTTGGGTCCTCTCCTTTTTAATAAGTCTGGCTAGGGTTTATTTTTCTTATTAATTCTTTCAATGAATCAGCTCCTAGTTTCATTGATCTGTTCTACTGTTCTTTTGGTTTCTATTTCATTGGTTTCTGTTCTAATCTTTATTAATTCTCTTCTGCTGCTGGATTTAGGTTTTATTTGCTAGTCTCCCCCAATATCCTTTAGTTGTAAGGTTAGGTTGTGTATTTGAGACTTCTCTTCTGTTTTGAGAAAGGTTTGTATTGCAGTATACTTCCCTCTTAGGACTGCTTTTGCTTCATTCCAAAGGTTCTGAAAACTGCTATGTTTTCATTTTCATTTGCTTCCATGAGTTTTTTAAAATTCTTTTGTAATTTCCTGGGTGACCCATTCATTCTTTTGTAGGATGCTCCTTAACCTCCATGTATTTGTGTTCCTTCCAAATTTTTTTTTTGTGATTGAGTTCGTTTTAAAGCATCACTGTCTATCTTTTTGAATTGTTCTCTGTGGAAATTTTGGCCTGAAAAAAAAATTACCTATCTGTTGCCACATGAAGAACTCCTTTAAATTTAATCTTATTTGTAACTTATCATCTAGGTGAGTAAATGTATTGATTATTGGCCTAATGACCTGGGTTGTAATTTTTTAATCTTATTATGTCTCTACTTTTCATCTTATTATAAACATTGAAGAAATGGCATTAAATTAAGAGCATTAAAGGCTTACCACATTTAAAATATAGTATATATACACAATGCAATATTATTCAGCCTTAAAAAGGAATGAAATTTTGCCATTTGTGACAACATGAATGGGCCTAGATGGTATTATAAGTAAAAAAAAAAAAAAAAAAAAAAAAAAAAAAAAGCCAGAGAAAGGCAAATACCGTATGATTTCAACTAAATGTGGAACCCACAAAACAAAACAAATGAGCACACAAAACATAGACTTATAAAAGCAAAGAACAATCATGATTTCCAAGGGTGGGCAGAGGAATGGAGATGCAAAATAGTTGAAAGAGATTAAGAGGTATAAATTTCAAGTTATAAAAAAATGTCATGTGGGCATAAAGTATAGCATAGGGGATATTGTCAATAATATTATAATAACTCTGTATGATGACAGATGTTTAACTATGTTAATTGTGGTGAGTATTTCATAATTCACATAAATGTTGAATAACTATGTTGTATATCTGAAAATAATATTGTATGTCAACTATACTTTAATTAAAAATAAAAATTAAAACATTTAAATAAAAGCAATTTGTCTCACAATTTCATGTTAATTAAAACTCTTAACTGAGACTTATATTCCAATTCAATAGGTCTTTTTAAAGAAAGGATTTGCCAGTTATATTATTCCATTTCCTATTTTCCTCATAGGATTATTATAATGATCAATTGTGATGTATGGTTACTATAAAACTTGAAACATAAACTCAAGATATGACCATTATAAATGTAATTGTATAATATTAGTATCACACCATAATGTCTTTACATATAATAAGAAACATTTATCAAGGGCAGAAGTTTGCAAATTCCATTAATTGCCTTGTTGGAATCTATAGCTATAAAGAATGAAAGTAAATGCAATTTTATTTCACTTGTGAATCATGATTATCTAAGACACTCTTGGTAGATTGTTTCTTTGAAATTGGAGAAAATGCAATAAAAATGAGAAGGGGACATTATTAAGTATTATATAGTTCTTCCTACATTCTTTGGTTAGATCTATAACACTGAAAGAGCTTTGGCTCTTACATACAGTATACAGGATGTATACTGTACAAGTGCTATGACAAATGTCATAACATTTGTCAAATATTATGGAAGCTAGTGAATTTGTTATCAAATAAAAAAAGGTTGAACAATGATATATTTGTATCCTATTTGATGTGATAATAAAAATTCCTAGTGTTCTAGGAAAAGAACAATTTTTTTCTTCGTCATGATAAAATATAACCACTAGAACTAGTTCATATTCATTTCATAAATCAATGACAATTCACTTCAGTGAATGCTTCTGGAAGTCAGCCAATAAGTAACAGCAACTATCCATTAAATATACTTCTACAGATAAAGGTCAACCCTTCCTAAACACTTCCATTTCTGAAAGTTGGCCAATTCCTGAACTTCATTCATACTTTTTTAAACCCTACATAAGATCAGCACCTTTTTTTTTGTGCTCAAGGAAGCTGTGACTTACAAGGGAACCTCATGAGCAAAACATGTATTTTATTTTTGTTTCAGGCACTACAGCACTGACAACTGAAGGCTTCAATGATATTTTGTTTGCTTTTTGTTTTAAAGACCATCTTTTTGTGGTTTTCCTCTTGGGGAAAAAAAGTTGTCCCCTAGAGTCGTTTTATCCCTACAGTCCTTCAGATTTGCTGCCAGATAATTTCTTAAACAACAATTTGACCTCTGATTGAGATTTTCTTTCTTAATTCACTTAATTATCTTAGAATTTGTAAGCAAATAGATCTTTGTATAAATTAGTTAGATCTTTGACTTGGAAGAACACTATTCTTAAGTATTCTTGACATTAAATTTCTTATTTGAGTTATTTATTCTTGAATTTTAAAATAAATTTTTATATTATAATAGTTTTAGATTCACAGAAAAATGCAAAAATAGTATGGAGAGTATCCATATACTCCACATTCAATTTTCTCATCTTACATTAGCATCTTACATTTGTTACCTATATTCATATTTTATTATTAAATAAGTCTATAATTTACCCAAGTGCCCTTAGCTTTTACCCAATATTTATATTCTGTTCTAGGATCCCATCTGAAATATTGTATGATATTTAGACCCCATGTATTCTTAGGCTTTCCTTGACTATGGCAGTTAATGCTGTTTTTTTTCTAGTTGTACAGAATCTCATCTCATTTGATTGTTTTATCTCTATTGCGTTTGTGAGGGAGTACTCCATAAGGAATGGATGAAGGCATAATTCTGTTAAGTCTCAAATCTAAGCTGGCATAGAAGACTAATATTTTACCTGCATCATCTGATGACTAATCCATACAAAGACGAATGCTCAAGGGTGCCTGGGTGGCTCAGTCAGTTAAGCGTCAGATTCTTGGTTTTGGCCCAGGACATGATCTCAGGGTCATGAGATTGAGCCCCATGTGAGGCTCTCTGCTCAGTCTACAGTCTTCTTGTCCCTTTCCCTCCCCCTCTGCTCCTCCCTCTGCTCTGTGTTCTCATTCTCTCCCTCTTAAGTAAAATAAATAAATAAATAAATAAATAAATGGAATCTTTATTTTAAAAAAAGACAATTACTCAAGCTTTGTTTTGGATTCATCATTAGAAACTTCAGAACGTTCTCTGGCATGAAAATGTACAAAATAGGGTCATTTTGCTTAGTTTGCATGTAAATCAATGGGAGATGAGCTGTAAATTCTAGTATCAGGTTTTACCTCCACTTAGTTGGGAAATAGAGTCTTCTTTTATAAGCATACATTTTAGAATTATAGTGGCTTACATGTCATGATTTTATCTAAAAGAAAGTTGCAGTCTCCTCCTGGGGAAAAAATGTTTTCCTAAATATACTTTCAATAAAAGTCTAACTTCTTTATTTGTCTTGACAGAAATGGTAAAATTTCACGAAAGATATGTAGAATATTATTCAGCCATAAGAAAGAATGAAATAAAATCTTTCCATTTGCAATGATATGGATAGAGCCAGGCAGTATAATGCTAAGTGAAATAAGTCAGTGAAAGAAAGACAAATACCATATGATTTCACTTATATGTGGAATTAAAGAAACCAAAACCAAAACAAAACAAAAAACAAGCAAAGGAAAAAGAGGAGTGAGAACCCAAGAAATAGACTCATAACTATAGAGAACAAACTGATGGTTACCAGAGAGGTGGTGGTTGGGGGTGACGGATGAAATAATTGATGGGGATTCAGGAGTGAACTTGTCATGATGAGCAGTGGGTGATGTGTGGATGTGTTGAATCACTGTATTGTATGCCTGAAATTAATATAGTACTGTATATTAACTATACTGGAATTAAAATGTTAAAAATCCTTTCCAAAAAAGATACATAGAATAAAAATTTCAGGAGATCTTGCCATGTTAAAAAAAGTCATAAAACAAAACAAACAAATGAAAAACCTAGATGGAGCTCCTCGTTCAATCAATTAAGTCTCTGACTTTAGCTCAGCTCATGATCTCAGGGTTCCTGGAATTGAGCCCCATGTTTGGCTCCAGCCTGGCATCAGGCTCCTTGTTCAGCAGAGAGTCTGCTTCTTTTCCTGCCCTTCCACTTGCTTGTGCACTCCCTCGATCTCTTGTTTTCACTCTCTTGCTCTCAAATAAATAATCTTAAAAAGATATATAACAACAACAACAAAAAGAACTCTAGAAAGGGGAGAAAACCAGATCAATCAATGGTTAACTTTCTTTGATTTGAATCTTGAAACCTCAAAATTAAAGATATCTTCTCTTCAGAACTCTCTAGTGATATCCTATTTTTAAAATCAACAAAGGTCGCAGAAAATGATTCACACTCAAACCATTTTAAACTTAAACTTCTTAAAACCTTCCTCTCTCTGTCATATATATATATATATATTTTTTTTCTACCATCTATTTAAATTCCTCCTTTTTCCTGCCCGTTCTTCTGGTTTCTGTAAATGAGCTACTCTTTCATTCATTTTTGTTCTAAGGGGAAGAGCAATCTTACTGCATATATTCCATTAAGGTTTCTGGACCAAACGCTGGATCTATACAAGTTGCGTTTAGGCCATGATCTACAGCCAAGACAAGGTCAATAATTAAAGATTTTCTTAAATCAGGAAGACAGGAAGAATTTGATTTTGAATTAAGGATTTTGTTAATACTTATTTAATCCAATAGTTCATTTAATTGTTAACACCTTAGAGGGAAATGTTAAAATCAGCAGAATAAGAAAGCTGGTACAACATTTAAATAGCATAGCTGTTAATAATTCAAATAGATGTGCTTGAAAAGTGTGATACCTACCACATAAAGCTATTTCAGAAACTTTTCATTAAGAATAGACTGAACAGAGATTCCAAACCAAATGAAATAAAGCTGATCAATAAATCATTTTAAAAATTGATTTTAGAAAATTTTCAAAATATTCTAGAAGACAGAAGGTAAAAGAAAAAAAAAGTTTCTCCCCACTTTGCTAAGTATCTCAACCTGAAATAGGTCTTAGCAAGGAAAAAGAAAGGAATTGGAAATTGACATTCAAAACATATGGTTGGGGGCTCCTGGGTGGCTCAGTTTGTTAAAGCAACTGCCTTCAGATCAGGGCATGGTCTTAGGGTCCTAAGATCCAGCTCTGTCTGCTCCCTCTCCCGCTCCCCTTGCTTGTGTTTTCTTGTTCTCTCTCTGTCAAATATATAAATAAAATATTTAAAACAAACAAACAACCCCCTCCCCCAAAAAACTTATGGCTTAACTGCTTTAATGCGCTGTGAATCCAAGTGTATCCACACCAAGTCATCTTTCATTTAAGTGTGTTTAATAAATCATCTTCTTAACTGGCAAAAATAAATAAGTAAAATAAATAACAGTAAAAATTAAATAATCTGGAAATCATAACTTTGTGGCTCACCAGATAAAATAATTTGTCTCCAAAAATAATAGAAGACAGAGAAGTTTTCTCTTATCAATGAATTGTGAGTTTAATAGAGATACCTTATAAAATTCAAGCAAAAGATCCATTAGAAGAACCATTATTCCATATTGGCTAGATACAAGAGGACCACTATTAAAAATAAATCGAACTACACTGTTGTAAGTAGAGCTAATAATACCCCCTGATTTCCTGTCCACCTCCCAAGGGTCATTATCCACAGATTGAAATGAACAAAAAGAGACAATCAAGCTCAAAGAGCTCCCTCCTGATTTCAGTGCAGACACCCCCTTCCTCATCCATCTCAGCCTTCAACCTGGTCATGGTGGAGTTCATAGCTGAGATTTTGGCCAGGAATGACTGCCAGCTTCTGACCCAGATAATGCAGAAAGAGCAGCAATCTGACTGGTCTCTTTTGTCACCTGGATATCTGTATCCATCATGTGTCTGTCCAACATATAACACAAAACTCCTTGGAGTACTAAGTGACTTAGTAGGGGAAATTTCTAAGAATTGACAAGTCTTTCCCATCTCCCAAACTCTTAACTGTTGTAATGAAACCATTATCATTAGAATATTCCTTTGTTCTTTGTAGCAAGTTTTCAAAAAAATCAAGTAGGAAGAAATCGTATTTACAGTGGAAATTCCAGATTAAATAAACTCTTTGTTCATTCATTAAATAAACTCTATGTCAGAAAATTATTCTTTGTACACAATCAAATTACAGCTGACCTACGCATGAATATTCCTACATGAATAACAATGTAATAAATATAAAGGGAAAGATAAAGATTCCTTGTACATAATTAGAAACATTGGAGCACAGTCTAGATTGTTGTATCTAAACTGTTTATCAAAGCCCCTCAATATTTTCTTAAAGCTGATCTTAGGCTAATCAACTATAGCCATTTTGAGAGAAAAAAAAGAATAATTATTTTTGTTCCAGGCCTTGTAATTCACCTGCTTTACTTTCTCAAAATCTAATAATGAAACATATATATTTGTCCATATTCTGTAAGGAATTAGCAATTGCTCCACAGCAATGTCTAACAAAAATCAGCTTGGATAAAATAAAGACATTTTTTGTACAACAGCTTTTCACTGAGCTTTCTTTAGTATTCCAGTTGCCAAAAAGAGTAAAAATTGTCTTCACCTGAACAGTAATGCACTAGAAGTTTACTGTAGTTCCATTCTTTTTCCAAATCTAAAACCAAAACTTGATAAAATTCATGAATAACTGTTCAGTAAAATCAGTTCCTCTATCACTGGATAGAGATACTGCACGCAGTATTTTTCTTTTAGGGATAAGTAAAGGCACTCCTCTGTTGAAAACCCACAGTATACATAGTGACCAAGAAAAAAAAAATCCTACCTGGAATATCCTAATTTACCTATCTGGTGATAGAAGAACTCCCTTTACTATAGAATTAATTATTCATTAATTCTACAAGGTTTTGTCACCTAGTCACCTTATCACTCCAGTCATTTCTCTGAAAGTAAGTCGAATAATTTGCAGACAACCTGGAAGTCTGAGGTTCTGAAAATTGTTATATAGATGTGGGTATCACCATTTCCGGGACAGAGCATTAACTCCATTATGTGATCAATCATGGCCTTTTTTCTTCTTTCATGGAAAATAATGTGTTCTGTTGTTGGATGGCAACTTCTATGAATGTCAAGTAGGTCACATTTTTGGAAGTGTAGTTCAAATATTCCACATCCTTATTGATTTCCATTTTCTTTTTATTAATAATAAATGAAAAAGGTACTGAAACCTCCACATATAATGTGGATCTCTCTCTTTCTCCCAATTGTTCTACCTGTTTTTGCTTCATGTGCTTTGAGAAACTCCTATTAGGTGTGTAAATTGACTTATGTTCTTTTGTTGAATTGTTCTCTTTGTCATTATAAAATGACCTGTTTTATCCCTGGTAATGTTCTTTGTTCAGTCTTCTTTGTCTAATTTAAATATAGCTACTCCAACTTTCTTGTTATTAGTGTTAGTGTGATAAAATATATCCATGCTTTTAAATTTTAGCCATTTGCATATTTATATTTAAAATGAATAGCTTATAGGAAACATGTAGTTCAGCCTTGGTCTTTAATTCAAATCTGAGAACCCCTGCCTTTTAATTGGCTCAATCACATTTTGTGATTATTGGTATAATTGACTTTAAAATCACCCTCATGTTATTCATTTTCTGTTCATGCTGTATCTTTCTCCATCCAGATTAGTTTAATATTTTCACAATTTTATTTTATCTCTTTTGTTGACTTATTAGATATTACTCTTTCTTGTAATATAGTATTAGTTGATTTAGGCCTGTGGTTGTTTAGGTTGGGAATTTTTTTCTCCCTAGAGGTCTTTTGACAATGCAGCAAGACACACTGAGGGGTGTGACTAGCAGGCAGAGGCACACTAAACTTTCTACAATGCAGAAGACAGCCTTCCACAACATAGAATCATCCATCCAAAAATGTCAACAGTGTCATCTTAGAGAAATTCTGCTTTAGCATTCATAGTGTATATCCTTAACTTGTTACAGTCTACTTTTAAGTGATTTTATAGTATTTTGCTTGTAGCAAAAGAACATTAATGTATGCTTCCATTTCTTCCTGATCAGGCTTTATATTACTTTTGTCATACATTTTACTACTAAAAAAATTATAACCACATAAAACATTACTGTAACTTTTGCTTTTAACAAATGTTTATGTTCTAAAATATTCAAATATGAGAAAATATATCTATATTATCTATTAATTCTTTTTCTTCTCTTATGGGTCATATTTTCCTGCTTCTTCACATGCCTGGTAATTTTTTCTGATTCCAAACTTTGTAAAATTTACATTGTTAGATGATGTATATTTTCATATTTCTACAAATATTCTTGAGCTTTCTTCTGTTTTAATGTTAAGTTTCTTAAAAACAGTTGGTCTTTTTGTTCTTGATTTTAAGCTTTGCTGTGTTCAAAACAGCAATGTCTACTATAGATCTCAATCCAAGACTGAGACAAACCCCATTGCCTATTATATCCTTTTCCTATGACCGTGACGGATGAGGTCAGAAATAGTGTCATCCCTGTATGTTCTCCTGGGATTGTTCTAATTCTTTCATGTGTTTCTTTTCTCAACATAAAGTATTTTCTTCATATACGTACCCTTTTTAGAATACAGTTTAAGACTCTCTTGGGGTTATCTGTAAATCTCCAGAAATCTCTGTCTCTGTGTGGCTTTCTCCTCTCCGGTATTCTGCCCTATGGACTCTGAACAGATTGCTTGTGGCTGTCCCTGGATTTCCATCCCTGAGTCCTCAATTTAGAGAAAATGCTGGGCTCTGCCTCCTTCTTTTTCCCTATGCAACTGCCTGGAAAACTTACTAAAACAATCTGCTGGGATAATCGTAAGGATCAACTTATTAATAAGCTTCTACAGTAGCCTCCAGTCAGATTTCTCTTCAGTTGTCTTACGGATCCCCTCTCTTACCTTGATTTATGACAAATGAACAATACCCATAGAGAAGAAAAAATAAAGGCACCATTTAGGGTGTTCTGTTTGGACTTAAATCTTTCCATTTGGCATGCAATTTTTATTTTAAAAAAGGGAGTGGGGGGCGCCTGTGTGGTTCAGTAGGTTAAAGCCTCTGCCTTCGGCTCAGGTCATGATCCCAGCATCTTGGGATCGAGCCCCGGATTGGGCTTTCTGCTCCTCAGGGAGCCTGCTTCCCCCTCTCTCTCTCTCTCTGCCTGCCTCTCTGTCTACTTGTGATTTCTGTCAAATAAATAAATAAATCTTAAAAAAAAAAAGGAGTGGGTTTCTTGCCCCTGTGGCATCAATAACATTATTATTATTATTATTATTATTATTATTTAACGGCTGAGAGTTAGCTAACCATGTTACTATTCAAAAACTTTAACTTCTTAAGATAAAATCTGTTCTTATTTTAAAATTTTAAATAGCATTTGTACTTGGGAAAGAAACTATAAACTTCAAGTTCTTGTGTTTGTGTTTGTTATTTTTGTTTGTTTTCTTCTAAAACCTAGACCTTTTTAGTTTCAATTATACCCAAGTCTAGTATTTCAAGGTGAATGGGACCTAAAAATTTGCTCACTCTCAGTCTTCCTTTGGCAAAAGTAAACCCACTTCTTTTGGATTGTTCTTCATTTGAATTTATCTCTCTTATAAACATAGATTCTTTTTTTTCCCCCCAATCTGTCAGGGGCAGATTTGTTTTCCTGAATCTATTTTAATGTTCTCCTGTGTTTCCTTATTGCTGCTGTAACAAATTACTAAAACCAAGATGTTGACAGAGTTGCATTATGAAAACTTTAGATAGAATCAATTTCAATAATTTTTCCGGTTTCTGCAGTATATCTGGATACCTTGGCCAGTGGCCTCTCTCCATCTTCAAAGCCAGCCATAATAGCCATTCAAGTCTTCCTCAGGCTGCATCAGTCTGATACTGTCTTTTCTATCTTTTAACAATGCTTGTTAAATAGTGAGCTTGTTCTAGTAATACTCCAAAACAACTACTTAAAGTCAGCTGATTTGTCATTTTAATTCTCTTTTGGCAGGTAAACAACAAGTATTTGCAGTTTCCAGAGATGAGTATTTTCCTTCGGTTTCTTAACGGCTACCACATCAGGCTATTACGTCTCAGCCATGTCCTTGATTACCTACTGCAGCTTGACTGGGTGTGTGCTAAAGACACAGAAGGATGAAAAATACTTGCTGTCTAGTTAAAGGTTAGGCCCTTTCTGTTTTCTTTCATTCCAGCACCCCATACAAGGACAATCCTATATTTAGCTTTTCTTCCAGATTCCAAGTGTCAAAAATATGTGTATTCTGTTAATTAGTCTAATAATATACCTTTTCCACTTTTAAATATATTTAATATACCCTCTTTGTATACCCATAAAGAAAAAGAGTAGGACTCAGAAGTCTAATTTTTGTTTTCTGAGTTCAGACAACATAGAATCATGGTCCCAACCAAAATTCCAAACATATTTATACCATCTATTATGAACTGAACTGTGGTCTCCCCAACATTCATATATTGAATCCTAAACTTCAGTACTTCAGAATGTGACTGTGATTGAAGATAGTGTCTTTAACGAGATAATAAAGTTTAAATGAGGTCATTGTGGTAACCCCAAATCCTATACAGTGGTGTCCTTATGAGAAGAGGAAACTAGGAAATAGGTAAAGGGAAGATCATGTGAAGACACAGGCCATGTCCAAGCAACAGAAAGAGACCTTGAAGAGCCCAACTTGCTAAGAACTTGATGTTGGATTACTAGCTTTCAGAAAATTTTTGAGAAAATAAATTTCTGCTTTGCAAACCAGACAGCCTGTGGTATTTTGTTATGTCAACCATAGCAAACTAGTACATCATCTCTGTATTATTCCCCCTAATCAATACCTGGACAAGATCTGGACTTCCTGCCGTATTTCCTTTACCTCAGTTAGAGAATGACATGTTTGACTAAACAAAATGATACTTGTCTCATTAATGTTTTCCATTCTTTTAAAAAATATATTTTCATTTGGAAGGTACCTATTCACTTAGGAGAATAATTCTGAGTCCTCACCTCTAGAAGAGAAACTTTTCAACCTAATTATTTTGTTCAAACAAAAGGTCGTATGAGTTACATAAAACAAAACATATTTATTACTTACAGATTAAAAATTTGACGGAAAATCATAGCATATTAACTAACATAAGTACTAGACCTTATTTTTTTCCCTTTTATTCAGCAACTTTTTCTCATTTGAATAGCTTTCTCATATACTGGTTGCTTAACAATTTAATATGATATATTTAATAATTTTTATATCACTATTAGGGCAAATTGTACTTTAAAATATATTTATGATATGTTATAACTTTTATTAGTAAGTCATTAGCTTAATACCACACATCACAGCTTCCACTCAAATGCATTTTGTGCTGAGGAATTAGCTGTGTCACTCACAAGCCATACCATCTTAGGCAAACCATCCCATATCTCTTTTAAATTTTTCATCTAAAAATTGTAATAAAAATACTACTCAAATTAGAGTTCAAACAATTCAACATGGGCAAAGGACTCCAAAGACCATTGAGATCTATAATCAATCAATCAATCCATCAGTCATATTAATGACCAGCATAACCATCATTATCTTCAACATCATTATAAGTATAAACATTCACAGATTTTATTTCATTTATATTAAAAAACCATGTAGGCTATTTCTATAACTTAAAATGAACTAAATTTCAATCTTATAACTTATTTTTCTTCACTTAACTAATTTCTCTTGTAATAAATTTATTAATATTCACTATAACTTGTTTTACAAACACACACACACACATAGAAACACACACATGTGCATACACAAGTTTACTGTTCTTTGAAGATGATTGATGAATTTTAAAATCTCGCTTAGGACATTTCTTACTTGATTATATGAGTAATGGTTTGCCTATTATAAAAATAAATACAAATAATCTAAAATTAAAATATATTTTCATCCTTATGAGGGTGAGAGTTTTGTGTAATGTATCAATAAAGTATTGTGAAGAACTGACAGATGTAATTTGAATAATGGAACTATAGTATCACCCAGACTTTGGAACAAACCTTTCTCTGTAGGTGGATGAAATATGAATCCTAAAGCCAGAGCAGGGGTCAGTGCTCACTTGAAAAGATGACAATTGTCTTACATAATGCAATGTGTGCCAACATTTTAGATGTGAGACAGAGAAAAAATGTAAGGAAGATATTCTCAGCCTTATAGCTAGTCCAAAGTCCCTGTAAGTATAAATGTATTTAAAAAATAATAAAACAATGAATGGTATTAACACTGTATTCTTCAAATTCCTGTCATTGATAAGGAATGTATTATTTTTATTACTTCTATTTCAACGTTGAAATGAGGTGTATACTTTTTGCTCTTTTACATTGCAAGTAATAGGAGTTGATAGAAAATGAAATAAAGACTGTGCTTCCAGTGACTCACAGAGATAAACTATTTTATCTAGGTCAAATCATAATTTTAATAATAATTATAATTAGAAAAGTCCCATGTAAGAAAAAAATCAATTATCAAGTAATTTCAAGTATGGTTATTCTGATGTCTCATCCTCACTATTTCTATTCCCATTTATCTTTTTTTTATTATATTTTTTTCTTCTCCATTTTTTAAAATATAAGCTTAGCTCTGACAAGAATTATATACACTACTATTTATAGGGTATGCCTAGAAGTATTTTGAGGGATAACCAGTGTTACAGAATGAAATCTCTCTTGGTCCCGAAAGTGGGATGGCATTCTCTGTTTTGCTGCAGTCCTTGCTACCTGCCTGAATGCCTGTCCCTGAAGAAATCAGGACTCAGACATCGTGAGTGGAGGAAAGTCTCAAACCTGTCTCAAATGAGTTCATCATTTAAATCTTTTTATTAGGTCTCATAATGAGACAGTGTGCCTAATTAAACCAGGATAAACTATTACCGGGATTCCAATGAGTTACTTCTTTTTTTTTTTTTAAGAAGTTATTTTTTTTTAATTTATCATTTTTTAATTTATTTTCAACATATCAGTATTCATTGTTTTTGTACCACACCCAGTGCTCCATGCAATCCATGCCCTCTCTAATACCCACCACCTGGTTCCCCCAACCTCCCACCCCCCACCTCTTCAAACCCTTCAGATTGTTTTTCAGAGTCCCTAGTCTCTCATTGTTCACCTCCCCTTCCAATTTCCCCCAACTCCCTTCTCCTAACTCCCCATATCCTCCACGCTATTTGTTATGTTCCACAAATAAGTGAAACCATATGATAATTGACTCTCTCTGCTTGACTTATTCACTCAGCATAATCTCTTCCAGTCCCGTCCATGTTGCTACAAAAGTTGGGTATTCATCTTTTCTGATGGAGGCATAATACTCCGTAGTGTATATGGACCACATCTTCCTTATCCATTCGTCCGTTGAAGGGTATCTTGGTTCTTTCCACAGTTTGGCAACCGTGGCCATTGCTGCTATAAACATTGGGGTACAGATGGCCCTTCTTTTCACTACATCTGTATCAATGAGTTACTTCTGCATATCAAATACTCAGAAGTTACCAAAGATTCCAAACCTTTTTGTAGAACAGAGATGACCTCATAATTCGAGTTGATGACTTCTGGACAAATATCTGTGGCTGGGGAAAAATAGAAATTTTTTAAACGCATCCTTTTATTTTGAGACTGGCAGAGATATGTGGAAACTCTTTTCCTTTAACAGCAAAGTCAAAGGATATTAGATGTCATGGTCACACGGCAGCACATATAGCTGTAAATACGATGTACCCTGATTTACAGATGATTATATTCTTCTCTTTTAAAAGTGTTGGGACATTACTTCACTTTTTGAGTGGATTCCAAATAATTCCCACTGAACAGTATTTTCAAAATTAAATAAACTACAGAGCATGCCACAAAAATTCAGATCTATAGGGGTGCCTGGGTGGCTCAATCAGTTAAGCATCTGACTTCAGCTCAGGTTTGATGCAGGGATCCTGGGATTGGCCCTGCATCAGACTTCCTGCTCAGTGGGTTGTCTGCTTGTCCCTCTCTTTCTGGCCCTCGGCACCCCCGCACCCCTCCCCCATTCATGCTCTCTCTCTCTCAAATAAATATATATGGGCTTTGAGGCAACAATCATTTATAAAAATCCTTCCAGATATGAGTGTCAAAATTCTTCTGACTATACAGATACACTCCTTACATGGCAGATATGGAGACCCAATCACACCCTGTAAGTGTAGTGCATAAACAGCCTTTTCTGCAGAAAACTGCAGTATAAACCAGTTGGAAAATAGCGCTTAGCTGTCACTGGAATTAAACTTGTAGATTAGTAATTTGCACCTCCATCTGACCTGAGGGATATTTTTTATTGATTTCACTACTAAATAAACTTAGAGCACTTCTTTACTTTGGCATTATCCCATTAAGTCAACCCTTATTTACCTTGATAATAGTGTCTTTGTCTTTTCCTTTCAAGTAATCAAAACTCTAATTTATATTTGTAAATATAATGGTCACATGTGTAGTGTTTTCTTACAGAAAAGGCGGGTATAGTATCTGTAAAAATTTGCTCTTGATTATCTGCCATTCCACTGCTATCAAACCAACTTTCATTTTAGTTACAAATAACTAATTTAGGGTTTTTATCATGTTAATATGGTTTATCTCATTAAATTAATGAAGATGTTAAATAGCTTAAATTCATTGTTTTCTTCTAATTGTTTATCTTAATGATAAGCAAGTACTGGATGCATAATTGGAGCACAGTAGTATTATTTGTAATTATAAGAAGATAATCCACTTTACAACCAACTGAGGAATTTTTAATGCTTCTAATCACAATTGATACTAATTTTACTAATTACTAAAATACTCCTTCCAAAATGAGTTTTAGATTACCAAAATTTAAAATATTGTCATATTATGGGTATGTTTTATCTTGAAGATTTATGGATTTTTGGTTTAAATATTATATTTTTGTAATCTTTCAGAGACGTATTTTCATATTGAATTTCATAACTTAGAAAAGAAGATATGATTCCTACATCAAAATACTCAACATGCTTTTAATGTTAGCAGACTTTCTTTTAAAATATTTTCACATTTTCTGAGTAGAAAATGATTGAAAATTTAGCTTTATTAATTGGGGCATCTGTATGGTCAGTCACTTAAGTGACAGACTTGGTTTCGGCTCAGGAGTGACCTCAGGGTCCTGAGATAGAGCCCTGTGCCAGGCTCTGTGCTCAGTGGGGAGTCTGCTTGGGATTCTCTCTTTCTCCCCCTTTGCCCCACCCCCTCAATTAACAAACAAATAAATAAATAAATCTTAAAAAATATTTTAACTTTCTTTTAATTATATGAAATGTTTTAATATCCACCAACAAATTATTTTGAAGATAATGAGATTCTTTCAAATAGGTTCTCATATAGTCCACACTGGTTTTCTATCTCCATAGTTATTTTCTTAAAGTATCTTTAAATTCTTAAGGAATAATTGCAGGTTTCAAGGACAACTTTGAAGGCATATCTATTACAAATTTAATTCTGAGTAATGGAATTATGTCAAAGAAAAAATAGAATTATGTCAAAGCAAATCAAAATTAGAGTACATTTGAGTTTAGTAAATATATGTGCAAAGTAAATATATGTGCTAGACTCTACCTGTGCTTTTAAGAGCCATTTGGTTGCATTTTAGTTTGCTCTCTTGATCCTTGAAGTTGAGAAAATAATGGACAAATGGATGATTAATACACTGATCTCAAATGTTTAAAATGACTTATTTAGGGGCGCCTGGGTGGCTCAGTGGGTTAAAGCCTCTGCCTTTGGCTCAGGTCATGATCCCAGAGTCCTGGGATCGAGTCCCACGTCGGGCTCTCTGCTCAGCAGGGAACCTGCTTCCCTCTCTCTCTCTGCCTGCCTCTCTGCCTACTTGTGATCTGTCTCTCTGTCAAATAAATAAATAAAATCTTTAAAAAAAATAACTTATTTAACTAATAAAATCAATTTTGCACAGAAAATGCTAAGGTTCCTTGAACATTTACTCCCACAAAATTGAACTCCAGGATACCAGCAGACTAAGGGTTTTATTCAAATACTTTAACTCATAAATATATGTTTTTATTGTAAATATACCCATATTGTTGGAAGAAAATACATAAAATATTCTAAGGTTACTTTCTTATGTTCTTTTCATTTATGTACTTGTAAAATTTAATGGTGTTAGAAATATTATTATATGTGTGTTAATATTTACATTTAACATTATGTGTGTTGTTTACTACATAATAAATCCATTAAAATAATGACCTTTTATTTTTTTCTTACCTATATAGAGCAGTACCTAACATATTATATTTTTGAATACATATTAAAATTAATTAATGAAGACACCTTTCATTGTGACTTAAATATAAAATAATATAATATGTATTTAGATATATAGATATATATATAATGCTTTTAATGAATGCATAAGTAATTGAGAGTTAATTAGAATTTTATTTTATTTTTTTATTCTTTTTAAAGATTTTATTTATTTTTTTGACACGGAGAGAGAGAGAGAGATCACAAGTAGGCAGAGAGGCAGGCAGAGAGAGAGGGGGAAGCAGGCTCCCCACCAAGCAGAGAGCCTGATGTGGGGCTCGATCCCAGAACCCTGGGATCATTACCTGAACCGAAGGCCGAGGCTTTAACCCACTGAGCCACCCAGGCACCCCAAGAGAGTTAATTAGAATTTTAATTCCATGCAACCACACATAGATAGATGGTTTATTTAATAGTTCTGTAAATACGTTAAATAAGTAAAATGTGTAAAGATATTTGATCAATCTAACAGAATTTTAAAAATAATCTATGCATTTATTTTTCATACATTATATGCCGATATCATTTGGGCCCTAGGGATGAAATATAAAGAGATTCTATTTTCTATATCAGTTGGAGGTAGTTAAGACAGACATTCCCTAATATCAGTGACTTTCAGTCTTCTAGTATGTATTAGTGTACTTTACCAGAAACTTTGCATATGAGCCATGATTCAAGGGATCATAGGGTAACAAAAGACTACTACCAATCTGCATTAATCTATATAAATTTCATTAATGAAACTGTACACATTTTGATCAACTATAGTATTGAATTGTGAGATTATTAGTATATTTAGTTGCTTTAGATACATTCCTTGGTCATAGGTAGAAGAACCAAGTTAGTTATAGTTACATAGCAAAGTTTATTTAGCATATTGTACTCAAATAAAGATATGTAGAAAAAATGTTTCTCTAAATTAATAAGCTGTGTGATGGTCTTAAAAGACTATTGCATTTTTAACATATAAACAAATTGCATACAAAGTCAGTATTAGAGTAGGATCACATAAAACTGTGAATCAATTAGGTAAATTATACTTATTTGCTGTATATCAAAACTTTGCAAATGCACAAGGCAATTAATTGGAAAACACAGTAAGATGTATTTTATGTTTTGTTTACATGAAGTAAACTATATAAATCTTAAGTACACACTCAATAAATTATTATATCTATATAGACACAAAACCAGTCAAAATAGAATATTTCTACCACTTTAGTCAGGTTCTATCTCACTCAAGCCCTTCCCAAAGATGTAAGCGAAAGTAAAAACTCTATTAGTTCGTATCAGTTTAAATATTTTTGAATTTCATATAAATTCCAGTTAGTTAACATACAGTGTAATATTAGTGTTAGGTGTACAATGTAGTGGTCCAACATTTCCAAATAACACCAAGTGCTCGTCACAAGTACCTTCTTTAATTTCTATCACCCATTCCCCCTACCCACCTCCTCTCTGAGATGATACGGATTTTACAAACTTGGCATTGATAACTATGGAATAATAGGAGGAAATACTATTTCTATAATTTTGGAGGGAAATATACTTCACTAACTAAATCACAGATGAGACAAATTTCTTCTCCTCCTCTCCTATCCTCTTTTCTCCTCTTATGTATTTTATGTCTTTCTGGCTTTCTTTCTTTCTTTCTTTCTTTCTTTCCTCCTATGTTTTCTTCTAAATCAGTTTTAATCAAGTGAAACTCACTTTCTTGTTTGGATCAGATTTACATGCTGTCTTTCTCCTGCTAATTTAAACTTGTCCGAACACTGATCATTTTCCAGGGCAGCTGTTTTTTGGTTCAAGATTACAATTCAAGATTCCACCATCTTCCTGTTCATTTGCCTACACTCTTTACTACAGGAATATTAGAGGATGTTTGCTATGTTTAATTCAATGTTTTAGGTGTTTTGATTGGGGAAGAGTTTTCATTTTATTGAGCAGAGGGAAATTTCCATATCTATAAGGAAAATACATTTTTAGTGTTATAATTTCAGGCATTTGAATTGTTATTGAGGGGGATATTTTTATGCAAAATCATGTTGAATGTGAAAATCTTCTATAAAGCTAAAGTCTAGCAGTGTAATTTTTTCATAGTTTTCTATGATAAGGAAAGAAAAATTATTTCTAACCTATTTTTTTGCTCTGATTGGCATTTTATTGAATTCTTAATGCCCTTAATGCCCTTAATGCCCTGGCCAGCTAATGTTGGTGATACATTATTCATACGTAAAATAGCATTTCTCACGTGTTGGAAAAGAAGAATTAGATATATTACCCCTTTAAATTCTCTAGCACTTGCTTTTACCATTGTATAGACTGAGAACTCTGGCTAGGTTAAGTAGCTTCCATGGAATTTAAACTCAAGCATTTTAAAAGAGCTGACAAGATTTCCATCACTTTGTACCCTCTGTCCCTTAGTTTCTTCTTCATTGGAAATTTAAAATTTATTCTACCACTTCTGCATAATAGTGGCACCTGCACCTTATAAATTAAGAAATAAAGTCAAAAAGAAGTTAATTGCCTTGCTCAGGGACACACAGTAAATCAATGGTAGAATCAGTAATAAATGGATTCCTTGGTCACAAATAACCACTCTTTCCTACAAGAACATAAAGCTAATGTAAATTAAACTTTAGTCAGCCTAAATAATAAAAAAGCTCTCAAATCCAATGTGTTTTAAAACAGCTGAGCCAAGTAGAAGAGGCTATTGAAACAAAAATATATTCTCTCTTTTATATTTTATTCCAGAAATATCTACAGCATTATTTCTCTGGAAAGCACTCCATTTCATTGTAGAAAATAGAAGACAAGAAGTACATCTATTCTACTTGCTTACCAGGGCTAAAATTTAACTGATTTTAATAATTCTGTGTAGTTTAAAAAATATATCTTAATTAAAAAAAAATGCTTCTAACCAAATTTAGTCAAGTATTGTCTTAAATTCTACACTGTGATATTTAAAATAAATAATTTTAAAATATTAAAACAAATATTATGTAATTATTTTTAAGTATTTGTTTATCCTAGAATTATTTAAAATTATATTATTGTGTTTCCAATAGAAATGGATGCAGAAAGTACTACAACTCCAAATTGGGAGCAGAAATACTGGGTAGATATATCAAGTTTATCAACTAATTATTTAGTCTATATGAAGGAGACATGCCTAGAAAGACCCTTTCTTTTGTACTACATATTTGGTTTTAAATCTCCATGTAACCAGCCTTTGTGGGTGGCATGGGTTAAGCCTTACTGGAATTGTAATGACTCTATTTAGGTCACTGAAGTTAGAACTTAATTAGGGATTTGTCAATTGCTTATATTATAAAGGGTGTATATAGTAAGAATGCTTCTCTCAGAAGCCAAAGGAGAGGCCCAACTATTTATCAGGTGAATTGTTACCTACAATGATCTACAAAAGATTAGAGGGTGTAGTCATTCCCATGAAGAGAAAGCCGCACCAAATGCTCTACAGGAAAAACTTCTTATTTTGTGCTACCCTTAACTACTACAGTCTTATTCTGGAAAGATTTATCAATATCTGTACTATGTTAAAAGGTGGGTCTCAGGGGTATAGATTCCTCCTCAGCTTTTGAGATAGCTGCTAATGGGCAGATGTCATCTCAATAAAGTATCTGTAAATGCTTTCTATAACTAGATGGAAGAAAAGGCTGGGTTTCCAAGAGAACCTGGAGATTTCCATGAGCCATAAGAGACAAGGAAAATGTGGTTTTTCGTTTATCCCACTAGTTAATTGATCCTTTTGTGAATAATTCATTTTCATCTTTATTATTTTTTAAATACAACTGGCTTATGCAGATATATTATAACCATTTAAAGATACCTGAAAATTCAGCCTTTAAAATTGGTGCAAAGTTTCTAGTCCATTATTATTACATCTCTGAGTATGGGAGAAATATAACTTTCTCTTTGTTAATGATTCTCTCAGATATAATATCCTGGATAAGTTTGCATCCCTGAGTCTTTCTCCTTTAAACTTCTTCATGTCAAATTTGCCATAAATTGTTTTCTATACCACATTTTTAAAATTAATACCAGTGTTAATCCAGGTATTTTAAACATTGGAACTCTAATATTTTAGTTATCTGAAGCATAATCTTATCTCTACTCTTTTTTACTTTTCAAAAGTACCAAAAATAACAAGAATGATTTTCCTGAAGTAGTATTTTTATTCTGTCAAGCTATTCACTTCTCTGAACTCTTTCATGGTCTTTAATTGCTCTTACATGAAATCACAACTTTTAATCAAAGACAAAAAATGTCCCTTTGTCTCTTTATTTGTTAAAATATTTGTATTTGTATTTGTTGCTGGCCACATTTCTTTCTCTCTCTTTTTTTAAAAATATTTAAATTCAATTAGCCACCACATAGTACATTATTAGTTTCAGATGTAGTGCTTAAAAATTCATCAATTGCATATATCACCCAGTGCTCACATCACATCACTGGCCATATTTCTAATTCCATCTCATAAATAGTTCATTATTTAAGCACATTTTGTCTTTCTTACTAGATATTTACAATGTTCAACTCTCTATTGAACATTTTCAAAATGTTATTTAAATTTTACTTTATACAAGAAACTTAAATCCTAACACAATCTTCCCGAAAGCATGCCTCTGGTCCAATAATGTCCTACTTGTCTTTTGTCAGTGAAACTAATTTATCTGAAATTGTAACTTTTCTCAATTCAGACACATAACATCTAGTTAATATTTTATTATATGTAGCATTTTATTTTATTCTCAAGTTCTCAATGTGTTTCAAGAGACAATGTGTTCAATTAGGGAACTCAAAGCACTCTTACCAGTGACAATCTAGAATGAGTAAACACAACGTCATTTATTCCTGGCAAGCCTATTTGCCTTTTTTTATTTTTACCTCTTAGTTTCAGTTGTCTGTAGTATAAATATGCTAACCAATTTTTCTATATATTGTTGGCCATGTATCATGGTCAAAGTGGCAATTCATGTTGCCTATGTGTCATTTATTCTTTCTTTGCCTTTAGTTTATTCCATTTTTTATTCATCTAAAATACAATCTGTGCTCAATCTTTGATTTCATAATGATAATTTATTAAATGTTGCAAAATAGAACTTTTTATTATCCCTGAATATTTGTGATGGCAGTGGGTAGAGATGAATTTAGAATTGTTGATAGAATTGGGAGATGAAATTATAGTGTTCTTTTACTACTCAGATCCTCAGAAATTGATGGAGAATAGAGAATGTGAAGAGGGGCAATATCAGAGCAGGAATGCAAACCCATGTAAGACCTCAAGTTTTAATCACAGATATTGGTTTATTATCTAATTATATCTGAGTCCATGGTATTAGAAATCATTGACAGTTTTTAATGGTACTTTATCCCCACCAAATAACTGAAATTTGCTAATATGTAGTGTGACACCATTTAGAGTATACTAAACAAGAAGATAACATATTCTTTCAGCTAACATATGCCACAGAGAAGTAAGTTAATACTTGGAATGTTTTTGAAAACAAGGAAATCACTGAGTAAATTGAAATTTCAGTTAACTACATAGATTAATACATATAAAATGGATCATACTAGCTATATTGCCTTACACAGTGGGAAGAGGATAGTCTATGCAATAAAAGATGTTGGGAACACTGGAGGCCCCGTGCAAAAAAAAAAAAAGAACCTGGACTCTTTACTTATACTCTCTATATAAATCAGTTGAAAGTCAATTAAAGAATTAAATGTAAGACTGGGAAACATAGAACTCCTTGAAGAAAACGTAGAGAAAAATCTTGACATTCACCTTGACAATGATTTCTTGGATATGACACTTAAGACAAAAAAAGCAAGGGAGTTAAATAGGTATTTTTCCAAAAAGATACACAAATAGCCAGCAGATATATGAAAAGTTGCTCAACATCACAACCATAAGGGAAATGCAACTCAAAACCATAATGAGATATCACCTCACACATATTAGAATGACTGTTCTCAAAAAATAAAAGAAAAAAACAAGATAAGTGTCTTTCAGGATATGGAGAAAAGGGGACCCTTGTGTACTGTTGGGAATGTACATTGGCATAGCCACTGCGAAAAATATGGAAGTTCTTAAAAAAAAAAAACACTACCAAATCATCCAGTATCCCCATTTTTGAGTATATATCCAAAGAAATTGAAATCAGGATATTTCACTACTGTGTTTCTGCATTCCTGTGCTCACTGCAGCATTATTGATAATAACCAGGATATGGAAGCAACCTAAATATCCATTGATAGATATAAATGAATTTATAAACAAAATATATATATAGTTCATATATATTATATATAATATATATTATATATTTCATATAAATAAAATTTATATGATAATATATGATATAAATATATAAATGATATATATTTATGATGATATATATGATAAATCATATATAAATATATATGATATAAATATAAAATAATAAATTTTATTTATATCATATATAATATATTATATATTACAAACTCTACACACACACACACACACACACACAAATACACACACACACACACATAACATATTTGATTTAGTCTTAAAATAAAGGAAACATCACCATTTGCAACAACATCGATGAAGCTAGAGGATATTAAGATAAATATGCCAGAACAGAAAGACAAATATTACATGTTACTTCTTAAATGAGTATTTTAAAATTGACAAATTCATAAAAGATCCTGGTTGTCAGGGACTGGGGGAAGGGGGAAACAAAAAATACTAGTCAAGGGGTATATATATATATATACCTATATATATATATATGTATATATACACTGAAGGTGTACTTGTAATGTTTTGATATATCTATACATTGTGAAATGATTACCATTACAGTTAGTAATCAAAATAATTACATGTCCATCACCTCAGGTAGTTAACTGTGTGTGTGTGTGTGTGTGTGTGTGTGGTAATACTTGAAATTTATATATTCTTAGCAAATTTCTGTCACACTAAAACACAGTCACTTTTACAAACATAACTGTACCAAAAGCTGGGAAAATAGCCATCATAGAAAAAATAAATTTCAGCATCTGTGATATAAAACATAAACCATTAGATTAGTCATTTTAACAAATCTGGCAGATATAAATGAATGTAGAAACTATAGTTGGCAATTACACAAAATATTTACATTTTGAAAATTTCAATAATATTTATTTTTATGTTATATAAAATTTATTATGGTTGTCAAAAGATAAAAACTTCTAGTCATAAAATAATTAAGTTATGGGAATGCAATATAATCTGTGGTGATTATAGTTAATAATAGAATATTACACATTTGAAATTTGCTAAGAGTAAATAGTAAAATTCTGTATCACAAAAATTTTTGGTATCTGTATGGAGATGGATGTTAATTAAAATTATTGTGGTAATCATTTCACAATATATACAAATATTAAATCATGCTCCATACATGAAACTAAGAAAACATATGCCAATATATCTCAACAAAACAAATAACAAAAATTATTTTGTTTTGAAGTAGTAATACTTTGAGATTTCAATATCTAGTTGGCTCTAGCATAGATTTCTTTAAATGTGCACAAGTATAGCATCCTAAAGGAGACTGAAAAATACTTGAAAAATACTCATCTAACAAGATCTGAAATGACAGCTCAGTTTAAGACAATGTGGGTTTTTTCCAATTTATTTTTTTTTAACTTTCCATAATCAGTGATTATTATTATTTAATCAGGGATCTGCAAACTTTATCAATACAAATAGCAAATAATTTAGATTTGGGGGGACATAGAGTTTCTATCACAACATTCAACTATAATGCCATTATGGGGAAGCAGCCATAGATAATACATAAACAAATAAAGTGGATATAGTCCAATAATATTTTATTTATAAAAATAGGTGGTGGACCAGATTTGACTCATGGGCTATTGCTTGTAAATGCCTGATTTAGATTATACTGTATATTATATTTTTATACAACCAATGGTTAAATTTCAGGAATTATTTATAATCCCTCTTTTAGAAACATGTAGTATTAAGAATGTTTCTATTAAACCTTTTTACAATAATTTAGGAATGAACTACAAATGATTAAATAAATAAAATTATTTGTATGAGTGGACATTGTCCAAGAGAATAAAATTATATTGAAAACAATGAAGAAAAAAATGAACTGAGGAATGTTATTAAATTTTAAAAAAAGCATTTATTTTTAGAGAGAGAGAGTGAGTAGATGGGGAGCGGCAGAGGGAGAGGGAGAAATAGAATCTTGAGCAGACTCCATGCCCAGCACAGAGCCTGATGTGAGGCTCAAACTCATGACCTTGAGATCATGACCTGAGCTGAAATCAAGAGTCAGACAGAACCAACTGAGCCACCCAGGTGCCCCCCAAATAAAGCATTTTTCCATCATAAACTAATTAATTTACAAACAATAATTGTAAAGTATATATTATGAAACAGGAGGATTTTTTAAATAGGAAACAAAATAAACATAGTCATATGGGACTTCCAATTTCCATTCTGACAGATAAAGAGCTTGGAAACCTTCACTCTTATCCTTACAACACACACACAAAAAAAAGCACAAGAAAAAAAATTTCACGTAAGTGAAAAATTAACAACTTTTCTTAAATCCATCAAGTAATTAAGGTCACAGGGCAAATTGGTGCCCTGAAAATTGGAGAGATAGACAGAGACAGGAAATCAGTTTCCCTGGAGCAGAAGCTAGAGCTATTATGACAGGAACACTTGAAGCTGTAATTGCTGAATTATCAAAAGTTCAGTGTAGACTAGTTTGAAAGTTAAAAACTCAGCTTTGTGAGTTTTACCCCTGGGTGCCATACCAGGTTTTCAGGGTAAACACTGGAGATCTAAGCCAAATGGGAGCAAGTTACTTTGTGGATATCAATAAACTTATTCTAACATTTATATGAAAGACAAGACCAGAATAGCCATCATAATTCTAAATAGTCATCAAAATAGTCATCTAAAAATAGTCATCAAAATTCTAAAAAAAAAAATTTGAAGACTGACACAACCTCAAGTTACAATAATGTAGGCAGAGTTGTATGAGGAGAAAAACAGACATATGAGTGGAACAGAAGAAATAGAAATAGACATGTAGAAATATAATAAATTGAGCTTTGAGAAAGGAGCAAAGGCAATCCAACGGAGAAAAAAACAGTCTTTTCATCAAACAGTCCTAGAACAATTGGGCAAACGTAAAAAAATAAATCTGATGCAAACTGTACCTGTTTCATAAAATTTCCCATCAATTTTTAAAGCACGAAACTATAAAAACAGTAGAATATACCACCGGAGAATATCTAGATGAGTTTGGATATGATGGTGACTCTTTAGATAAAACATCAAAGATATGATTTATGAAAGAAAAAAATTAGTAAGTTGAATTTCACTAAAATGAATTTTTAAAAAAAACTTCCAACAGATATAGTTCAGAGAATAAAACAAAAATCGCAGTCTGATAGAAAAAACTTGAAAAACTCATATCTGATAAAGGACAGTGCTCAAAATACGTAAAAAAACTTACAACTTGACAGTAAGAAGAGAAACAACCCAGTTTAAAAGTGGGCAGAATATCTGAATGTCACAAGAAAGATAAATAGATTGCATATAAGCACATGAAAAGATGTTCAATATCTTATGCTATTAAGGAATCACAAATTAAAATGAGACACCTGTATACATCTATCAAAATGGGTGAAGTTCAAAACACTAATACCAAATACTGATGAGGGTATGGAGAATAGGGACTCTGATAGATTGCTGGTAGGAATGAACAAATGGTACAACCACTTTGGAAGACAGTTTAACCATTTCTTACAGAGCTGAATGTAACTCACACAATATGATCCAGGAATCATGTTCCTGGGTATTTACACAAATGAGTGTAAAACTTAGGTGTATACGACCTCAGCAAGACTGTTTTTAGCATCTTCGTTTATAATTACTAACTGGAAATCAGTAAGGAAAAAGTAAATATCTTAATAATTTATTGGCCAAAGAGTAAATTTCAGTGAAATCAAATGATATGAAACTGAATGAAAATAAATATAAAAATATCAAAGTCTATGTGTTACAGCTAAAGCACTGTTGAGAGGGAAATTTATGTCATTAAATGCTTACATTAGAAAAAAAAATAAATCAACAATCTAAATTCCCACTGAGGAAACGAGGGGGCAAAAGAAATAAAAAAATAGATGCAAAACAAGTAGAAGGAAGAAAATAATAAAGACAAAAGCAGAAATAAATGAAATTGGTAAGAGAAAAAAAAAACAGAAAGAAGGAAACAGGAAGTTGGTTCTCTGGGGTGCATGGGTAGCTCAGTTGATTAGGTATCTGACTCTTGGTTTTGGCTCAGGTCATGATCCTGGGCTTGTGAGATTGAGCTCTTTGTCCAGCTCCAGGCTCATTGAGGAGTCTGAAGATTCTTACCCTCTGGCCCGCCCCACTTGTGCGCATGCACACGCTCACCCACTCACCCACACACACACTCTCTCTAGCTTGCTCTCTCAAATAAATAAATAAAATTTAAAAAAAAAGAAAGCTGGTTCTCTGAAAAAGTAAAAAAAGTTGACAAACATCTAAGAAAGGTAACAAATAAAAAGAAGAAAAAATGCTCCTATGAGAAATAAAATAGGGGCTATCTTTATGAACCATAAAGACATGAACAGAGTAATAAGCTAATGTTACAAACATCTCTATACACAAAATAGACGTGACAATTAAGTTAAAAAGCATTAATTTGAGGATCAGTAAATACTGTAAGTCTTTCAGTATGACATATCTATTTGGAAAAACCCTGTAACTATTAGGGAAAGTAAATTTGTGATTAAAAATATCCCCCAAAATATTATCTTCAGAAACAAAGAATTCTACTGAATGTTTGAAGTAACACCAAATGCAAGTGGTGGAAGGAAAATGAAGCCATTTTTAATAAAACTAATAAAATGGCAGGGCGCATGGGTGGCTCAGTAGGTTAACCTCTGCCTTCTGCTCAGGTCATGATCCCAGGCTCCTGGGATCGAGTCCCGCATCGGGCTCTCTGCTCAGCAGGGAAGCTGCTTCCCCCTCGCTCTCTGCCTGCCTCTCTGCCTACTTGTGATCTCTCTCTCTGTCAAAGAAATAAATAAAATCTTAAAAAAAAATAAAACTGATAGCATATACTGGGGCATATATGTTAAAATACAAAAAAAAAATTAAAGATATTTAAAAACCAAAATAATAAAAAGCCTGCAAAAAAAAAATCCTTGTGCATGCATGTACAATCTTGGGGGGGGATACATTCTTAACTGAAAAATATATATAATTGACTTTAATTAAAATGCAGACTTTTACTTATATTAAACAAAAAAACATGATAATAGCTAAAATGAATACAATTAACAAAAATATAATTAAAGAAAAGCATTTGCAATACAAAGACAAAGTGTGTCACAAGAACAGGACAGAATCCCTAACAGAAATATAAGCAGGAGTATGAAAATACAAGTCACAATGCAACAAATTCAAATGACCAGCATTCATAAGAAGTTGCTGGGATGCACTGCTAGAAGAAGAAAGGAAGGTGGAAGTAAGCATGAGATATCACATTACACATAGCAGACTGACAAGATTAAAATGAGTGATAACATCTATTCTCAGCCGGAATGAAGGCAAAAAGTAACTCTCCTACATTGCTGGTAAAAATGCAAATTGTTAAAAAAAAAAAAAACTTAGAAAGCCATCTGGCAATCTCTACAAAAATTAAAAATACACTTACACTTTGTTCCAACAATTCCGTTTCTATGAATCCATTCCTTAGTGTAAAAAAACACACTGGCGCATAAGAAGTTCAAAGATGTTTATTGCCCCATACTTTGCAATGGCAAATAAATAAATAAATAAACCACCGGTTAATGTTCTTACAAAACCATTGAAAAGAATTGGACTGATATCAATTTATTAAAAAACTAAACCTAGCTTTGAGTGATAAATTTAGAAAAATGTGCACAAGCACTGTGTAAGTTTTAAGGCTTATGTTGACAAACAGTTCCATATATATGATTAGACAAAAGAAAAATGAAGAGAAAGAACAAAAGCCACCTTAGTCAACATGTGTTAAGAGGATATTTGGTGCATTGATGTGCATGGATGCTGGAGTAAAGAAAGAAGACCTAAGTAATAAATAAATAGAAAAAATTATTAAATATGTATGCCTACTAAAAAAATGAAAGAAAACAACAAATTACATGTAGCTTATAGAAGGCACTGGTTTACAGCTGAAAGAAACTATTTATTTTAGTAGACAACGTGTCTGCTAACAACAGTCTGGCAGTAAACACATCATAGAGCAGCTTTCTATTAGTGCCAGAGTTTGGGTTCCCTTGGTGACTATGGCCTTTAAATAGAAAGTAACTCAAGCAGAAGCTCAAGTCTTTGGAAAAAGATTTAGTGGATTTTCACAAAAGTTTCTAAAGCTCTATCTTTCAGTCTATATCTGCTCATTTTATTATTGTTTCTATGATCTCTTCCCTAATCACTATGTTATTATATCCACAAGAATTGCAGCTTAAGTGAAATGATATAAAGTTCATTAAAATAAATAACTACAAAGAGAGATTTAGTGAAATTACATGTTTTCTTTAGTTGTATATTTAAATAGTATTTGTATTTAATATTTATTTTTCTATTTGAAATAATTTAAGGCATAACAATTTTAAAGAAAATGCCTTAATTTTGTTCAGCTACATAGCTTTAACTTCCCAGTTTAAGAAACTAAAAGGCATTGCAATTGTAAAAATGGTACTTCAGAGAAAATAATCTATCTCCAATGGGAACATTAAAACTTTGGTGTGTATGTGTTTATAAGGCAAAAATGACCCAAGTAATAATCTATTCAGGAATTCTTAGCTGCCCTTTACAAATAATGCATCTAATGTAATTTGCAGGTGTATCAAAATCTCATTTTCTGAAGCACACTTTTGCAGCTCCCATAGTAGAGCCTAGGAAAGACAATAAGCAATATGGGCTTTAAGAAAGATGTATTGTTACAAATGAGATTCCTATTAAAAATATATAGCAAAATTGTGTATAATTATACATATGTTATATATAGTATATATTATATATAACAAAATATATAGCACAAACATAATAAGAAGAAACTATGTGATATATGAAATTTAAATGATATTTTTAGATAAACCAAAATGGGATTCATCTGCCAACACCTAAAAATTTGGGAAACAAAGAGAGTAACACAGTATTACACAACTTTTGAAATAAGGGATTTTATTCAGTAATCTGTTAGTCATAAGAACAAACTGATACTAATAATGTGATAAAAATGTACATGTAAAATGTTGGATAAAAAGCTTAGCTATAATAGAAGAAAATATAATATGCCAATCCACTCACCATTATGAATATCCAATTAAATGTGGGTGAAGTTTTCACTATTCAAGGAAAGCTTGATTACTATTTTTTTTTCCATGATTCATCTAAGACATTCTCACTGATATCAGTTCTATATCCATTCCTGAAACTATACTTTGGAGAAGTATAATCTTGATCTGGAGTCAAGGGATGAGGCTGAGTGTTGTATTCTAAATGAAAAATCACCAAGTAGTAAAAGTTCACCATCTTCTGACATTGTGTAAATGAGGTAGTCTGAAGTTTGTAGTATTTTATGCATTATTTACAATAATAAGAGATATCAGCAACATCTGTATATTTTATGAGCCCTCTATAGCAAGACCTCAGAGTAGTACTCTATAGCAATAAGTTAGATGATAAAAAAATGTTCTCAGGCAAGAAGCAGATTGGGAATGTCTATTTTCTTTTTTCTTTCTTTCTTTTTATTATGTTATTATTTTTCTTTACAAAATGAGTGAATGACCTAAAGGAAAAAAATGAGGAAATAGTATTTTGTGTTTGAAAGAAATATTACAGGTGGAAATAAAAGAAAACTATATAGTTAGCAAAAGTAAACATAATCATATAGCACTTCTACTTTTGTTTCTCTATAAAATTCAAAGAAATGCATCCTTCATCATACAAGCACTTCAATGTGAGAAATGATTGTGATAATAAAAAAAAGAAGGATGATGGAAAAAATGTTCATAATGTACGGAAACTAAAAAGACAAGTCAACAATCAAATCATTATTAGAAATAGTAGAATAGGAACGTTTGGTTGGCTCAATCAGTACAGCATGAACTCTTGATTTGGGGTTTTAAGTTGGACCCCCACCTTAAGTGTAGAGATTACCTAAAATTAAATCTGGAAAAAAAAAGTAAAAAACAGAGTAAAAGTGGTCCTGTTGCCCTTTCAAAAGTGAGAAATAGAAATATACAAATGAAGATAATTACATTATTGGAATAAAGATATTGATAGAAAAATGAAACTCTAAGTAGACCAAATAGCCGAGAGAAATAGTGGATAGCAACAACAAAGTAAAGGGGTAAAGAATGTGATGAAGAAATTATAAAATATTGTAATTAAAATGGGAAATTTAAAATATGCCTAGTAAGAATTCTAGAAACAAAAGAAGATGAAGGAGAGGCATCATTTGAAATTATTTTAGAGTATTTTAAAGATTTTTTAAAATGTACATAAATGGAAAAACAAATTTTTAAATAAAAAAATACATGAATGCATGGATTGAAAAAAGTCAGAAAGAGTAAAGGAGTAGGATGAGAAAGAAAAAGAACTAGACTATAATAGTGATATCACAGATTCTGACATAAAAAACAAAACTAAAAACCTACAAAAAAAATTAAAAACCTACAACAGAGAAAATACATATTACTCTGAAGATACATTCCATATAATGGGACTAACAGGTAACTTCTTATCATAAAACAGAATAATATACTTAAAATTCTAAAGAAAATGATTTATGTGGGATTTTATACCTAGTTTGAATGTAATCTGTAAAACATAACAAGACAAATGATAGATGATGGATAGATTAATAGAGTTTCTACCCAAAAGAATCACAATTAATATAAAACTAAAGGATATTCTTGAACAGAAAAACAATAACAATGTATCATCTGAACTCAACAGGCAGAATTGGAAAGATAGAAGCAATAATTCTGAATAACAACAACAAAGATAAAAATTTTGTCAAAGATAAGGAAGAATTTAATGAAACTATATATATATATATACACACACACACACATATATGGTTTAGTCATCTATTTTATTGCTGTAGAAACCAATTGGATATAACAAACTGAATATAATATGAAAGCCTGAGGGGAGGCATTCTTCTAAGCAATTTAAGAAATCTAAAAAGTATTGCATCATTCAAAAGGGAATTGATATAATCAATATAATTAAACATATTTAATAAAATTATAGTAATTATCAATAAAAATAGACTAGAACTCAAAGAAGAAAAGGAAAGGTTGATGACACATAGAAAAACTGTTTTTTAAGATTTATTTAATCAATTGAGAGAGAGACTGAGAGAGAGAGAACATGAAGAGGGGCAGGGATAGAGGGAGAGCAAGAGGGAGAGAGCAGACTCTGTGATGAGCTTAGAGTTCGACATAGGGCTCTATCTCACAACCCTTAGATCATGACCTGAGTTGAAGCCAAGACTTGGACACTTAACTGATTGTGTCACCCAGGTGCCCCCCCAAAACTTTTGAGTCTAACACAATAGGAGGGGAGAAAAATTAGCATAATAAACTTGATAAATAAAACTCCTTGTGAATTAAACAAAAGCACACAAAATGTACAATTACACGTAAGTATTACATAACTTAAAGACATTTAAAAACTGGAGAAAAGGAAAAGGGAAGAAGACTGAAGATATGTATCTGTAACCATATCTGTAATGTTTTCTATATACCTCCCTTTTACCCTTTCAAAATGTACAATTCAGTAGTTTTTCATATATTCACACAGTTGTAAAATAATTATCATTTTCTAATTTTAGAATATTTTTATCACTTCAAGAAGAAACCTCATCCCCGTCACCAGTCACTCTGCAGTGTCCTTTGCCTGCTAGGCACTGGGTAACTGTCCCCATAGTTTTCCCTATTCTGTATATTTCATGTAAGTGGAATCACATAAAATGCACCCTTTTGTGTCTAAGTTTTTTCACTTATCATAATTTATTCAGGATCCAACCATGCAAAAATGATTGATGTAATTAACATTTCTAAATTTTTGATGGTGAGTTACTGTTTCTCATCTTGAAATAACAATTTTGAAGGAATCATAAAAATTATGCTTAAAAAATCTTAAGTTAAAACTTAAACAGTATTGTGTAGATATTATTTGTAATGTAGATTAAATGTTAAAAGTAAATTAAAGTTATATTCTTAAAAACAAACAGTAAATTTAAAATTTAATAGCATCTGAAATGTTAAACCCCAGGAAATGATAAATAACAGAAAAGGCTAAAGTTCTTTTACTCATACCTATTTCTTACCTTCTATAGGGAGAGCTGCCTGAAGTTACTGTCACTAGAATAACCTATGATGTTAACAGTTAGAAAAATAATGTGTTAAAAAGAGTTTTAGCTTTCTTAGGTGAAAAGACAAATGTTCAATGTATATTAAATTGCATTAATTAATGAAATATTTCTGGAGAAGAAATAAAGAGCAAAATAAAGAAAAAATTTTGAAAAATTAGCATAATAGAAAACATCAAATCCTTAATTGGAAATGGTAAGAGATTTCAGTAATTCTGATAAGCTTTTTCCATAATAAAAGAAAATGCTTGGGCACCTGGGTGGCTCAGTGGGTTAAGCCTCTGCCTTCAGCTCAGGTCATGAAATCAGGGTACTGGGATCGAGTCCCACATTGGGCTCTCTGGTCATTGGAGAGCTTGCTTCCCCCTCCCCCCGCCTGCCTCTCTGCCTACTTGTGATTTCTCTCTCTGTGTGTCAAATAAATAAATAAAATTAAAAAAAAAAAAAAGAAAATTCTTTCTGGATAAAAACAAAACAATACAAAAATTAAAAAGTCCACCAAAAGAAAATAAAAATTCCAACATAATTTTTGTATGTGCAAATTGAAAATCAATATCCATGTGCTCAAAACTTGACTTATACTTGTCTTCCAAAATATGTTCTATCTGATTTACTAAGAAGTTAAAGTTTTGCCCCATTACCAAAAAATCATTGGACTCATTCTTGGTGTCATCTCACTATGTACTCCCCAGTCGATACACCACGAAGTCTTTCTTAAGATTATCTCAAATTTATCTTGTTTCCACATGCACATTTCCCAAATTTAGGCTCCCATCATCTGTCACCTGAAGTACTACAGAGTGCCAATCAGTCTTTTTGCCTTTGAGCTTGTTCTAACTTTAATCATTTCATTAAAGTAAGTCTGGTGAATTTAATCATATGTAAAAACTTCTCTTACTACATTAACTCATAATTCTCATTCCTTATTAATTTTGTGTTGTTCCAAACTGTTAAAACAATTTATAGCAACATTTATTTGCCTATATTTTCAGCTGTCAGTCTCAACAGTTGTCCCACAACACATGCACATATGCATACAGTTTTGTTTCTTCTTTTTCTTCTCACATCAAGCTTAACTTTTTTGCTCATCTCTGGTACTTCACACATTTTTCTTTTTCTCCCTCCCTCACTTCCTTTTTTTTTTTTTCCCTTTTCTTTCCTTCTCTCTTCTTCCTTTCCTTCCTTCCCTCCCTTCCTTCCTTCCTTCCTTCCTTACTTCCTTCCTTCCTTCCCTTCCTTCTGAATATCTGTATTTCTCTTTCGTTCTTTCACTCTAGATTTCTCTGGCTAAATACCTTATATCTTCCACCACTCAAGTTACAGACTTTCTAGAGTAAGCACTGATGTACTTTTCTTCTTTCCTACGAAATAACTTTTAAACTCTCAGATCACAGTGCAAGTCCTCCATTAAAGCTCACCTTGGACAAAAATTATGTAGTTGCAAAGTTCAGAGACTCTTCCACCTATGTTGTGTATCAGTATGTCACTGTGGGGACTTATATAGTGTTTGGTATATGGGCCTTTGGTAGATATTTGTCAGTTGTATCTCCACTTCTATAATTCTTACAGTTTCTATTTATACACAATTATTATTTTAAATATTTTCAATTATATTCAAAACTAAGATTTTTCTCATGAGCCCAATAATTTTCAAGGGAGCAGTATCTTTTACTTGATGTGGGACTATACACTAGAATTGAACTCCTAACTGTTCCTACAATCAAAGATATCTCAATTTCTATGGATATCCACACTTTCCTTCCTCTTTCCTATAACAACATACGTGTTTCTATGCTTATTCTTTTCTCCTAGGCTTGGTATCACTTCTTGTTTCTTCCCCTCAGTATGTTCTTTATTTATTTTCTCCTTTTTCATTAATATCCTAGGTCAATCTCTCTTTCACAACCGTAATTTCATCTGAATGACATAATCTTGTATGCCATTTATACAACATCTTATTTTGACTTTAGTCTCCCTATAGCATCTGTTGTTTCTGATCTTTCCTTTTCTTCAGAAAGGACTGCTTGTAGACAGAAGCCCCCATTCTGGCCTTTTATTTACTATTCAACCTTCCATACGTGCCCCTCCACTAAAATTTCAATGAGTTTTTGGCAGTAAAATCTAGCAAACATTTTTTAGTCTTTGTATCTGATCTATAGGAAAGTGTTACACAGATCTCTCTCTTCTGAAACACTTTCTACAAAATTTCCATGTGAATATATTCATTGCATTCATCTGGAAGCTCTAATTATCTTTATTCCATATTTAGTCTCTCCTCTTCTGCCCTCTTAGAAATCTTACTGTTTTTCCTAGAATTCCTTTTCTTCTTCAAAACATTCACTTTCAATCTTTTAATTCCACTGGCTTTATTTACAATTTTATCCTGATAACTTCTCAAGTTGATATCTCTAATACAATAGATGCAAGAGGATTTTAAAGGCACATGTTAATTAGTTTCTGGTCAACTATCTCCCCTGGGATAAACTGCAGTTTACATCAGGATGGCTTATATCAATGTGGTGTATATAAAATAGTTCCACTATTGATGTACAAATCTTGGATCTGGATTTCACCCTTCCTTAGCACATCTCATTGGACTGTTAGTGGATTTACTTCCACCCAGTTGCTCAACATTTTGTGTGTGAGACCCTATTTCTCATTATTTACATTCTACCAGTTATGGAATCTCCTCAGTTTTAATTTTAAATGCCCATTTATCTGCCCATTTCTCTCATCTCTATAAATTCATGTACCAGATCAGGAGCAAACAGCTTTCATTTGGATTATTGAAAGAGTCATCCTGACATCTCTACCAGTGAACTAACTCGATAACATCTTCCAAATGTTTTAATTGCATTGATAACATTAATGTATTTTTCTTACTACTATAATGGATATTTGAGGTCAATCTATTAATATTATATTGAAACATAAGCATACAAACTCATAGTAAACTCAAAATATGAGTCCCAACATAATCTATTTTTCTCACTATATTCCTTTCACATCAGGAATTTGTCAATGGTTAATTGCTGCTTGTTAAATATAACACACTTTTAAAATATTAAACATGTATTAAAATACTTCTTTAAGAATATAAAATCATTTACCGAATATACTGTTTTAACGCAGAGCAAAAAAATGTAAAACCTATACCACAATTTGATTTTATAAACATGAACATTGTGTTCTATTTATGTAACAGTCTAACCTGCATCAAACACTTGATTCCATTTATATAAAATATAATTACTTGTAGGCAGGATTCTGGAGCATTATTTAATATTTGCATCACTTGGGGTAAGTATTATATTTCTGCTTATGATCAGAGAGATTTTGTCTCAGGTGTCCTGTATATATAAAAGTACAAATCCTGATGGAAACTCATCCTAACAGCTATACCTTGATTAAATGTAGACATATACCACTTTAAACATTTTTCTCAGTTGTTGTATTGCTGTATTTGCTATCTATAGCTCAAAATGTGCATCTCTAATGTGGAATTTTTATATCAGGAAATGTTTTTAATTCTTAGATATTGTGAATTATAGAGCATTCCTTAAATTTGAAATATAATATGAAATATAGCTACATTAAGGTAACATAGTCTTAAAGGATCATAATTTTTAAAATTATGTCAATGAATTTGAATACGGAAGCAAAGGCTCAGAGAAGTGGCTAATAAGTGGTGAGTTATTAGTATGAAAATAAAGTTTAGGGGTGCCTGGGTGGCTCAGTCATAAGTGTCTGTCTTTGGCTCAGATCATGATCCCAGGGTCCTGGGTTCTAGCCCCTCATCTTGCTCGCTGCTCAGCAGGCTTCTGCTTCTGTCTCTCCCACTCATGCTTGTGTTCCCTCTCTCACTGTGTCTCTCTCTGTCAAATAAATAAATAAAATATTAATAAAAACAAGCAAAAAGTTTACAAACATGATACAATAGGGGGTAAATATGTTATATAAGTTAACATGTAATATAAAACATGCTTTCATTTCCAAGTAGTCAAATTTAGGAGTTTCTATTCCTCATGAAATATTTTTGCATAAAAATGATAATGTGAGTTGACAAATATAAACACTTCTGTTTTTGTAAGTGTGCCCATTCTTGTATTATAAAAAAATCCCTTCAGAGTTCACCCTGCTTTGACAACCTTCAAAAAATCCATATCCTGAGAGCTGTTCCAGCAATGAAGAAGCCTTTCAGCATGGGGTTGTTATCTCAGCTCACACTGCTGATAGCTCTGCTTGCAATGAAAAGCTACTGCTGGGAAAAACGATGTAGTGGTTTTGAGGCTTAAATCCCACGGGCAAATAGAAGCCTATTTTGTGAGAAGGCATTGGGAAAAAAGATTCCAGGCAAGTGGTAGGAAATGTCTTACTGTCATACAAGTACATTTTACAGAGTGAACTTAAAAAGAAAAGCTTCCAAACAAAAACTATAGTATGTTATTCATTAGTTGCATCTCCGGATCGAAAATCTTAACTAACCACACACAATTATACTTTTAGTAGGCTAACAATATTTTTGTTTGAATATTCTGACAACATTTTTATGGCTACTTCTTCTGAGCTGTCCCCACAAACTATGCAGGATTCCTTGCTGCTGATTAATGGCACACATTCTTATTAAGAGTTCTGAAGGAAGAAATAAAAATGAATGTCATATGATTCATCACCACATTATCAGCCAGCTGTCTATCACTTATGCTCAAGGGCACTATTTTTGTCTCCCAACATTTGAAACTTCTAAAAGAGAGCTGAAATTCTGTTTCCAAGTGTGTAAAGGCACCTAAAAAAAGACTTGTCATGTATTACCATCTATTCATTCTCTATGACCATTTAATAAACCCATCAATATTTATTAAGCACATAATTTTGAGTCTAGTCTTGACCTAGAAACCATTAGAGACTCATAAAAAGCATAATACTTTGTTCCTCATTTAAAGAACTTAAATCTAGTAATAAGGACCATGTGAGTCACCAAGCAATAGAAGATAATATATAAAGTCCAAGCATTAGAATGTTTGAAACAGACACACTAAGATGTGGGAAAACATCAAGGGAGACTGGGTTAATACCTTGAAGTGGTCAGTGATGAAGGGAAATGTGAGCATGTACTTGAAGAATGGATGACTATAAATAAAAGTGTATCATACACGTACATATTTTAAGTTGACAGAACATGAGAGGCAAGGAGTTTAACACAAATGCAGGTAATAATTAACTACTTATTGGATGAATGCTATGTGCAGGTTCTAAGATACAATACAAAGAGGCATAGGCCCTATGCATTGATAACCTAGTGGAAAACATGTCTTAATATAATAAATACCTTAAAGTTCTCTGATTATAATAAGTAAAATGCATTGTAAAACACCAAATGAGAATTAACACAGAGTGAGAAAGAAAAGGAAAGCTTCCAGAAGTTTAAGACCCAAGATACAAGTTTTATATGATGAATAAATATTCCCTCAAAAAAAAAAAATAAATTCTTGGTGTCAGTCAATTCCAGGCAATAAACATAACTACAAAAGTAGAGTGATATGCCAGAGTGTGAGAAATGAAAACATTAACAAGGCAAGACTAGAACTTTGACTATTATGGGTGTCAAAGTAATGAAGTACTCAGTAAAGGCTAAGAGCTAGTGACCAGGTGATAAAATTATTTACTGGTACTCTAAAGGATTTTAATTCTATTTTAAATACACTTGAGAGCTCCTCAAGGATTTTTTTATGAGAGGAGTGATATTTGCACATTGGAGAGAAATGACTCTTTTTTCTTTTGAATCTCTATTCTGAGAATTATTTTCTCATACTCTAATAAAACATATTGCTTAATAGATATAGGTATCTAATTAGTATTGTAAAACTATTCTTTTATTATATCTGTCAATGCTGATTACAAAGTGAGTAGGGAGAAGGAACCTTAACTTTTTTTTTTTTTGAAAAATAACAACCAATTAAAAAAAAATAAAATACACAAAGGAAACACTAAACAAATTTTAAGATAATTTTAAAGATGAGACATTGTCTGGTAGATTGTGAAATAAAGATGTTTAAAAAAAATGACATAAAAAGAAGATGGAGCTAAACATTTAGGATGGTTATTTTTTCACAAATTTCACTAGAGTTACCAAATTCAAAAGTTAACTGTTAAAATAAGCCTATTATCAACTATAGTCATATGATTCTTTTTTACCTTTTGCATAAACTTTCTTCAATGAAAACCCATTTGGAGAACATATGTAAATCAGTACTGTATTTTTTTTAACAATAAATTATTCTAAACAACAATTAGCACTTATTTTGGTAGAGGTGTTGGAGTTTCCCAGTTGTTGACAAAAATTTACAGTGCTTAAATACTATTTTGTTGTTGTTGTTGTTGTTTGTTTGAGAGAAAGGTTAAGTCTACTATCAGTTTAGTTTTCTTATTTCTCAAAAAATATTTTTATCTGTTTTCAACAATTCTGACTTCAATACTTCAACCCATAATTTTCCTGCAGTTCTGAAGCTATGTAAATAGGAAGCTGAGGAAAAAGTTGATGCAAACAATGTAAAAATCACTGGTTACTAGGCACCCACTTACTTATAGTAATTTCTAGAAACTGGACTGGAGCTGGTGCAAAAGATAGGGCACATATCCATATTGCTTCAGGGAAGTAAAAAGATTTGGCAAAACAATACACTGATGCAAATGATATGTAAATTAGCACTGGCTTTTCACCTACTTTGTACTTACTGTAGAGATAAGAAATTGAATCTGGGCATGCAGAAGTAGTGATTTCATGTCTAGATAAGTGCAGAAGGAAAAACAAACTGTAGGGTTTTGTTTATCTATGTTCTCCCTGCAAGATCCAGACTGCCAACAATGAGCCTCATGGATTAGTTAGCTGGGTAAATGACAAATGTGCTTTTCTGTGATAATAATTTTAAAATTAAACATACCAATATATAGTGTTATATCTATTGTCATTCCTTGCTTCTCATTAGAAAAGGTAATGGAATATTTATTACCTTAACTTATTGAGAATTATTGTTATTTTAAAAACTATTAATATATATTTTTTAGAATTTTTTTTATTTAGAAAAGTGAAGTTGAATTAAAAACTACATATTTCCGTATATAGATGCATGTTTAGAAATAATGAATGGTTAATTTAAAATTATTTCAGGATAATGTTTTAGGGAACTTACTTCAATTATGGAAAATCAATCAGAATAAAAAGATACACGGAAAACTACCTGTTTTATCACAGAGTAAGATAAAATTTTAACAAAAGAGATTTACCATCTATAAATCCCATATATTGAAGATGATATATAAAGCTTTTTTTTTTTCTACTTTCTATTTATTCAATTCATTCACATAGAAACATTTTTCATTTGAAAGTAAACATCTCCCTCTTCAGGAATTTTTATTAAATTTGAAGTTTTCACTGAAAAAGCTAAACAATTTTATTAAATTTGAAGTTTTCACTGAAAAAGCTAAACAATTTCCTTTTACCATGTGGATATATGTGAAAATTTATTAATATGTTTTAAATATAGCTCATAATGGCTTTGAAATTCTATACAATGCAGATCTAATTGATTTTGCATTTTGTGTGCACTACTTATAATTCTGCTTTAATTTTAGAATATATGCAAAATGAGCAATCATGATATTTGCTAATAAGTAGAATATATATTGATTATTAGTATAATTTATTTTATTTTTATATCTGTGTGTGTTTTAAAGTTTGTTCACATTCATGGTCTTTATTGTGTTCCCAAGTTTTCCTAGTTATATTTATTCAGATAAAGCTTATCCATTTCTACAGTACTCTTTTTTTTTTTAAGATTTTATTTATTCATTTGACAGACAGAGACCACAAGTAGGCAGAGACACAGGCAGAGAAAGGAGAGGAGGCAGGCTCCCCACTGAGCAGAGAGCCCAATGCAGGGCTCGATCCCAGGACCCTGAGACCATGACCCAAGCTGAAGGCAGAGGTTCCAACCCACCGAGCCACCCAGGTGCCCCATTACTATAGAACTCTTTACTAAGATTCAAGTCATAATGAAAAACAAATATAATATTTTAAGTAACAGCTGTACAAATTAATTAAAGTACTAAGAACTTTCATTCTCCAACCCAAAACTTCAAGACATCTCAAAAACAATTTAAAAAAGTAGCCATGAGACCTAAGGTTTTCATAATTTGGAGGTGGGCTTATTTTTTTCCTTCAGAAAAAGCTACATGTGTTATGTTAACATGAATAAATGTTATGAATAAAAACCTTTTTATTCATAAAAAAATGAATAAAAAACCTTTTTAAAAAAATCAACATTATTATACTTAGAACTTTACAAAATTATTTCTGATATATATGCAATTTAGATCATTTAAATAAATGTATTTGTTAATAAAATCCTAAATAAAGTTTAAAAATTTAAAAACTCATTTTAGAAAAAAATATTGGTTGCTCCCATATCAACAATGCCATATGATGATTTGAATCAAAATCATAGGTTTTGTAAAAATTTACATTTATTTTTGTTCTTATTTATTTTTAAAGACTTTATTTATTTATTTATTTGAGAAAGAGAGAGAAAGCTAGAGAGAAAGTATGGGGGGGGATTGGGGGAGGGGTAGGAGGAAAAACAGAGGAAGAGGGAGAAGCAGACTTCCCACTGAATAGGGTACCTGACTAGGGGTGGAGCCAGTTGGATCCCAAGACCACGGGATCATGAACTGAGCCAAAGCAAATACTTAACCTACTACTTTTAATTTATAATACACTGGCATATGAACTTGAAAATAAAGGTTATCCAAGGTGATATAAATGTTCTCAATGTTGTAGAAACTTAAAACACTTCTATTCATAGAACAGAAGTGAAATAAGACATATGTTTTTTTTTAGAAAATTTGATTCAGAAGCTTATTAATAAATTATTTGTGGTGATTCTTAGTATTCCTTAATACTACCTGCTATTTTCTTCAGGAAAGAAATTTTTCTTTCTCTCTCTCTCTCTTTTTTTTTTTTTTTTTTTTTGCAGAAGACAAATTATTTTATTTTATTTTACTTTATTTTTAATTTTTTTAGTGTTCCAGGATTTATTGTTTGTGCACCACACCCAGCGCTCCAAGCAATATGTGCCCTCCATAATACCTACCACCAGGCTCACCCATCCCCCCACCTTCCTCCCCTCCAAAACTCTCAGTTTGTTTCTCAGAGTCCATAGTCTCACATGCTTCATCTCACCCTCTGCTTTACCCCAATTCACTTTTCCTTTCCTTTTCCTAATGTCCTCCATGTTATTCCTTATGCTCCACAAGTAAGTGAAACCATATAATTGACTTTCTCTGCTTGACTTATTTAAGAAAGGAAAATTTCTTTCCTTTCCTGATCATAATAATTTTCTTCAGGAAATAAAAAAAAAACTCAACCAATAAGACATAAAAGTTATGCTTTCATAGATTAAAATCAAGAGTAAGTTCGTGACAAGAGGTGCAGTAACAGAATTGGCTGTGTTCTTAAGTTCTTACTCTGAAGCTATTAGGCTCACTTAACTTTAGAACAATTTTAGGAGGAGATACAGACATTGAGTGTCCTTTTATCCTGTTTTCTCAATGTTTATGCCACTCTTCTGTAAAGATAGCAATGAGAAACCTCTAGCAGTAAGTGAAACAAGAGTGTAACTATGTTCTAGACAAAGTGTTTATCTGTCTTTCATCCAAGATTCTCATTATAATTCCTGAAGAGGTGTCACTCACCTATCATAAAATCACTTATGAAAAAATGACTTTAAAGGGCTGAGAAGAGTCTCCTCCTACAGTTATAACACAGACAAATATGAGGAATAGTCTTTGCCACAGATGGAAAATTTGTGGGAAAGTAGATACCAATCTTAGAATGAAAATAAGTTTTATCATCAAACTGATCCAGAACCAAAATCATCAAATTGTCAATGTACACTAAAGTAGAATATGTGATTTTTTAAAAAAATGTGAGTATTTTCTGCCAAAATGCATTCATGTTTTGGAAATGTTTCAAGACAGAATTCTCTAACACTCTGGTTGTAGAAATCCATAGACTTAACTGTGATTCATTTGCTGGGAACTTCTCCCTTCCCAACACAGAGGCTTGTATAATATTCCCACTTCCCAGTTTTCCTCTGCATTTTTTTCTGAGTTTGAAGTGAAGAAATACTTCAGAAATACCCTTCTTTGCTTGAACAGCAAACTGATGTTGGTGCCCAATAGAAGCTGCAAAGGAGAACATCCCAAGAAAGGGTGCATTTGGTGTAGCCTGCTGTGGCCTGCTCCCCCGTATCACAGACTACTGTTGAAGAACCAGCTGTTTTTCATAAGTTCATTTTAGTTTTCAAATGAAATTACATAAAAATCTCTGATATGTCAGGAAAAGAAAGTACAAATGTCTACACACTCATTTCCAAGATAAGAAATAGAACTTTATCAGCTTTGAATCTCTTTATGTATTCCCTTTCCTATTAGTTCTCTTCCTCAGAAAAATGTACACCCTGAACTGATTTTTAAAATTATTTTGTTTATTATCATTATAGCTTCATAATTCTACCCTTCAGCATGCATACAAATGTGTCACCACAGTCACTCGATATTTAATGGCAGTTTTTAAACATTAATCTTGATGAATACATGATTCTGCTATTCATTATCATTCTCTCTTTTATTTAGTTAATATATATTTCATTATAAATTCCTGTACCATTAATATATATTCCAATTTATTTTATTTTATTTTTCTATTAAAAATAGTGTTGTTTAACAAATTCCTTTAGAGATATCCTAGTACATGTGAAAGATTAAACTCAAGATGATTTGTTTTCCTAAGAAATTGTGTCAATTTTTATCCTATCCACTAGTCATAGGATATCTGATGATTCAATGCTAGTGCTGGTACTTTAAATTATCAAATGTTCTAATTTTGATGCCCTGAATTACATTTGAAGTAATTTTTCTTCATAATTCTATATAAAAGTAGTTCTTTGTTAAAACAGTTTTTCTTCATAAATTTATTAATAATATTACAACATTCTTTAGAATCTTTAGGGTTTTCCATTTTCATGCCTGTCATTCATGCCTTCTTTCTCAGTTAACAATCCTGTGAGAGCATCAACTTTATTACTTTCCAAAAAACAAATTACATTTTTAAGCGTTCATACTAAATTATTTTCTTTATTAATTTTATTCTCTATCTTCTCTATCTTCCTTACATTTATGGGTTTAATTGGCTTTTCCTCCCAAATTCCTAAGATGGACACTTACTGGTTTTAGTTACTTAACATTTGTGATAAATACAGTTAAAGCCATAAAGATGAAAGCGCTATGACTTTAATTTCATCCCACACATTTTAGATATTTTATTTTAATTTGTATAGTTCAAAATGTTTCTATTTTTATTATTCATTTCTGATTTGACTACAATCTGCAAAATTTCAATTCTTTGAATTTTGATGTTGCTCTATTGGCAATAATTAGATACATATTTGAAAATGCTTTGTGGACACTTAAAAATAATATGTATTCTATAATACTTTGATGAAAGAAACTGAACATAATACAAGGAAATGGAAAGATTCCATGCTCATGGATTGGAAAAACAAATATTTGTTAAATGTTTATACAATGCAAAGCAAGCTACAAATTTATTGCAATCCCTATAAAAATACCAATAACATCTTTCACAGAACCAGAACAACCCTAAAATTTGTATGGAAACACAAAAGACCCTGAATAGCCAAAGCAATCTTGAAAAAGAAAAACAAAGCTACAGGTATCACAATCTATACTTCAAGTTATATTACAAAGCTGTAGCAATAAAAACATTATGGGTGCTGGCATAAAACAGACACATAAATCAATGTGACAGAAAGAAAGCCCTTAAACCCACAATTATATGTCAGCTAATCTTTAACAAAGGAGGTAAGAATATGCAATGGGAAAAAGAAAAGTTCTTCAATAAATAGTGTTGGAAAAACTGGACAGCTACATGTAAAAGAATGAAACGGGACAATTTTCTTATTCCATACATAAAAATAAACTTAAACTGGATTAAAGACCTAAACATGAGAGTTGAAAACACAAAAATTCTAGAAGAGAGCTCAGGCAGTAATTTATCTGATACTGGCTGTGGTAATACCTTTCTAGATAAATCTCCTGAAGCAAGGGAAATAAAAGCAAAAATAAACTATTGGGACTACACCAAAATAAAGAAAAAACAAATAAAACAAACAAACAAACAAACAAAAAAAAAACCCACAAAACTTCTGCCCAGGAAAGGAAACAACCAATAAAAACTAAAAGACAGTTCATTTGTATGGGAAATAATCACTTTATTTTATTTTATGGTTTGTCATATTTATACTTATGTGGTGAATCCTGATAATACCATGAACTGCTTTGTACTTTTAATTGATCTTGTTTCCTGTAAGTTAGAGAAGCCAATTCATATTTTTTTCTTTTAAAATTAAAACACACACACACACACACACACACACACGGACTAGTATAGAAACAGGCTCTTTCCTCAATGAGATAAAAAAAGTAGTGGAAAAAATCAAACTACAGGAAAAAATGTTTCTGGACGTGAAGAGGGACTGCACACATTCTGCTTGCGGGTGACAAAGGTGAAATCTACACTTGGATCCAGGTAGGAAACAAGATTGAATGAAAACAGTTTTCATAATATTTTATCATTATAACTTGAGTCAATCCAACAGTAAGATGACCATCTACATGGGTATGTGCCATGTTAGGAATGGGATTTTGAGAAAGTTAGGCAACTTAATTTATTTTTGACATTTTTTGCCCTTCTAGATATAGAAATCATTTTTCTTTTGATAGCCATGTTGAGATAGCAGAATATGAATCATCAGTACTGTAAATTATAGAATTTGGGGATAAATTAACAACCTTGTTCATATACTGCAATATTTTTAATTAACTTAGGCACATTTAAACAAATTTCCAAGAAATATCTGAGAAAAACTGCAACAAGCTTTGACTGAAAACATTAGAGAGAAAAATTTTTGTTCTGTTTTGTCTTGGTTTGTTTGTTTTGAAGATTTTATCTATTTATTTACTCATTTAGAGAGTAGGGGAGAGGGGAGGGAGAGGGCAGAGAGAGAGAGAAATTTAAGCAGGCTTTACACTCAGAGCCCTATGTGGGGCTCCATCTCATGATCCTGAGGTCATTACATGAGCCAAAATCAAGATTCAGACGCTTAACCAACTGAGCCACTTTGCACATCTGTCTTGCCTTGTTTTTAATCATTTTATAATCCAGTGATGAATTCTTTTGCTATCAATGTTGAGAAATGGATTTTAATTAGAGCAATTTGATAACAGGAGGAAGCACCTTATTTACAGATGTACAACACCAATGTGATGGAGATATGTTTTCTTGGAACCAAAGAGCCTGATTAAAATAATATTGTTCCCAAAGCAAATTATTTGCAAACTTTGTAATTTTTTTTATTTTTGCAAATCACAGTAGATATGTGTACACTGATTGACAAAGGATTTTGAATGGAGACGGTATTCATTGTTAAAATAAGGTTTAACTCCCTTTGTTCAGGTGAGATCAGTTTGTTCTATGATTGCATAGAAATCATTGCCTTTGGTCACAATCTTTCAGGTTATATTATTTAGCAGATGTCTGTATCTCTTGTTGGACCATGATTTCAGAGACTTAGTTTTATCCTTCTTACATCTCTATCATTTAACATAATTTATATCAGATTTTTGGAGATAAAAAAATTAAGTGAATTAATTTATCCCATCTTTATATTACTCTTAAAATTGATGCATAAACAAAGTGTAATTATTAAGATGAATTTAGTCCATATACTAGTAAACAGAAGTCAAATAGTACATCCCATCTAATTTGCAATGCAGTGTTCCTGAGGGAATTTCCTCCAGAAAAGACTGCTGTAGTACCTTTAATGATGAATCCCCAAAATTGAATCCATAATCTAAATTACACAAAATGTTAAAGTCAATGACTTTGGGAGTGGATTTTCCAGACCAAAAAAACATGCTAAATTCAGTGCTGTGGTGATTCAGCTTTGACCAGTGGATTCTACTTGCTGGTCATGCTTCCAAGATGCATGTTCATCTTGGTGGCTACAGATCCACTTGGTAGGGTCCGCCTTCACCCAAGGCTAAAATATTTTCCACTTTGAATGTAGTGCACAAGTCCAATGATGTCTTACCTCCAAACTCCTCTGTTTCACAGTGGGAGACCCAGTGAAACTACTCTCATCTCACCTTCCTGACTCCCCTATAAATACTGTTCTACTTTCTACTGTCTGGAAACCCATCTAATTATTTCTGGCCGTAGGAAGCTCATAAAATAAAACAGACACTTTTGATTTAAATATATATTTAAACAGTCAATAAATAAATAAAGACAGAATATAGTATAGGCTAATCATGTCCTATCTATTCAAAAATATAAATTTATTTTAATAAGTGCACATAACCTATTATAATAGTGTTATGCTTCATGTAAGAAACCATACTTCCCATAAAATTATAAAGAAGTATTTGATGTAGAATATAGATATGAAACAGAGAGGACTTTTCTACAAATTCTAATCAATTGGCCTCATAACTTAGCTTCTTTGAAAAATCCAGTTCTATTGTATATATTTTTTTGGAAACATCACCCAACTCACAATCTCTGTAGTTTTACTCACTTGTTTATGCCATCATGAAGCAAATTTTTGCTGCCACTTTGCTTATCTAAGTTATCCTACTTTTCCAGAATACCTCAAAAAGTATTTTTGACATGTTCTATGTATAATAATATTATCAACTGACATGGCATCAAAAATAAAACTTTAGACATGATCTCAATTTCAATGGGTTATAATTTAGTTTTCAAGAGAATCTGGACTATAACTATTATCTAATCTTCAGCAATTTCTTAAGTCATCTCCAAGTTTTGCTCACATTTCATACCAGCACATGCTACTTTTATTGTTTCTTATTTTACATAATTTTCCCATTCTCCACAGAGTTTCCCATGAGACAAAAAGTTATTATCTAAAGTATTTTGTGCACCTCAATTGAGAATCCCATCAAAGAACTTGCCATTCATATTTACTACACTGGCTGGGCAGGACATAATTTGTGTTAACTCTCTAGAAATTGTCTTAATTAGGCAAAAATGATTATACAAATATTCAGAGAAAGAAAATATGATTTACTGAGTCATTAACTTAGAATTGTAATATGTTTTTAGGGCAGGATTATATTTCTGTATGAATTATTTTATTTCTTAATTGTTTCCTTTGATTTAGATTTTAATGGTTTGAACTAAAAGACAAAGAAATAGGAATTTTTCAATAACAGTTTAAAATGATGTATCAGGCAAAGCAAAAGCAAATATAGAAAAAACTAATGCATTATACAAAATTAACCTCTCAGCTTTAGATTATATGAACTTTATAGGTCTCAGGTACTTCCCTTCAAGAAATAAAGGAAGTAAAAAATAAGCAAATAAATAAAGGAGGTAATACAACATTTCTAAAGTCAAATACATGTCTAATATTTACAGATCCAACACTTAAAGTTTTACATATTTTTAATATTCCCTTCTGATAACTCCACTCTATGAACATAACAATTTCTTGGGAGAAAGTTTTGATAGACTAATTCAAAATTTAAAAAAATAATAATTAGCAAGAAATATCAAAGAATATTTATGGGGGTTTTGTAAGTAGTATTGTTATTATAAGTATATTATTATTATTAAAGTATTGCAATTAAGATTTTTTTATTTTAACAATGGGAATAAATAGCTACAGAAACATGAGTATGCTCTTTTAAATCAGGAAGATTATGGATTTTAGAGAATGATTATAATTTTGATAAATAGATTGATCCACAGTATTAATGATTTCTTAAAACATTTTTCTATTCACTAAAGCCAAAATGGATACATTAAAGTAATGTTGAAAAGCAATGCTATTTAAGAGTTGAAAAAAATAAATTAGAAAATGTTTCTTTGCACTATCTTAAAATTCATTCCTGTAAAAAGAACCTGTCTACTTCCTGTGGTGGTAGTTATTTTCCATACTTATTGTACAATGAGTCTGCTCTTATAACCAAATGTTTACTTATAAAATAACAGTTAAATCTAAAGTATTATATACAAAGAATTTTGCTATATGAGTGGGTAAGATTTTAGAACTGACATATAACCAAACACACTTTTCAGACATTCTTTACCAGAGTTTTAAATACTCTCATACTTTGGTATACTGACCAACCACTTCTAGATTTTGATGATGAGTGACTTCAAATTTGTTACAATGTGGGAGAAGCCAATATACTTAAAAATTAACAGGGCAAGAAAAAACAAATGTTGGAGGGGATGTGGAGAAAGGAGAACACTCTTACACTGTTGGCGGGAATGCAAGTTGGTGCAGCCCCTTTGGAAAACAGTGTGGAGGTTCTTCAAAAAAAAAATTAAAAAGAGAGCTACCCTATGACCCGGCAATTGCACTACCATGTATTTACCCCAAATATATAGATGTAGTGAAAAAAAGAGCCATATGGTCCACAATGTTCATAGCAGCAATGTCCACAATAGCCAAACTGTGGAAAGAGCTAACATGCCATTCAACAGACGAATGGATAAAGATGTGGTCCATATATACAATGGGATATTACTCAGCCATCAGAAAGGATGAATACCCAACTTTTCCATCAACATGGATGGGACTGGAGGAGATTATGCTGAGTGAAGTAAATCCAACAGCGAAAGTCAATTATCATATGGTTTCACTTACTCATGGAACATGAGGTATAGCATGGAGGACAATGGGAGAAGGAAGGGAAAATGAAGGGGGTGGAAATCAGAGGGGTAGATGAACCATGAGAGACTTGGACTCCCAGAAATAAAGTGAAGGTTTTAGAGGGGAGGCGGGTAGAGGAATGGGTATTGAGGAGGGCCTGTATTGAGGAGGGTCTGTATTGCGTAGAGCATGGATGTTATACATAAACAATGAATCTTGGAACACTACAACAAAAACTAATGATATACTGTATGGTGACTAACATAATAAAAATATTATCAGTTAATGACACTGTGTAGAGATATGAACTTTCATTTACCATTTGTATCCTCTAATTCTTCAGTGTCAAGAAGAAAGGAGGTAGAGTCTTACAACAGTTTCTTTTTTAGCTCTCTTTTTTGATCTATGGAAAAAGTCACAATCTTATGAGCAACAGCAGATTCCATAATTGATCCATTTTAATTTTCCACACCAACAGCAAGAAAGAACAAGGGTGTACAAAGAAGATCATGGTATAACATTTGTTCTAGATTAAATTGTACTGTTTTACATTGAAGCTTTACATTAAAGTTTTTATAATTAAACATTTAATGTCCCATACATTTAATAAAATTAATCAATCTTAACAAGAAAAAAAATCTTAGAGAGTAAATAGTTATGACATAATCTGTTAATATCTGTTAACAGACACATGTATCAACATGTGTGTGAATATATCCAGACATTGAAATAAAAATAAAATCAATACTATTACTATTTTAATACCATTAATCTCATTAAAAAATATTATTTCTGTAGAAGTGCCATTGAATTGATCCCATTAATGTAGTTATACCATTCATGTTTGAGGATTCATAAGGTAAGGATTCATAAGGAGATAAGGTAAGCTCCTTGTGGGTAATTATCAACAGAGATTTGCTGTTCATATGAAATGTTTCGTTCAGAATAACCAGAACTTGATTAATTTAAATGCTAACCAAAAAAGTCTGGCTTGTAGCTAAAGTGAAGTATTTTTCTCTGTTTCTAAAATTAGAATTTAGTTTTATCTTACTCAATTTTATTTTGTTTTATTTTATTTGGTACTTCAAAGAACAGTGAAATGTGTGTGGGAGTATGTGATTTCATGTGAGCACATAAGTAGAAAAAAGTGGATTGGCTAAAGGGGTCAATTACTGGGACTTGAAAAGATATAAAAAGAATGATGATCCATTATCTACTTGAAGAACTGAGTTGTATTTGGATATTTTTCCTAGTCACAGATAGAAAAACAGGTTGTTGTGTTCTTCAAGAATAAAAAATGTAACACATGCAATTGTGAAACTACTGGATAAGGCTATAGCCCAATCATTGATAGAATATGTTAAATGGATGAGCCATTTAAATTTTCTAAGCTTGATTCCTTCATCAGTATAATAAAATTATTTGTTTCAGGTTTCTGGAAGTTAACACCATGGACTAATCCTTTTGGTATGGCTCATATTACATACAATTGGGTCATATAATTGGTATATCTATAAGATTCAGTCTTTAAAAAAAAAAATTGTAAAGGCCACAAATTTTCATGTGAGAACAAAAGAGGACCAAAAAAAAAAAATAGTGCCAACTATATGTATCAATAACAAATTCATAAAGGAAGTGGTGTTTAAATTAGTTTTGCAGATTATATAGAAATTAAAAAAAGAGAGAGAGAGAGAGAGAGAAAGAGAAACAAATGAGACCATAATGAAGAAAGAAATCATGTTCTGACAAACCAGGTGGTAATGATAGAACATCACTGATATAATCTGCACTTGGAGGCAGCAGGTACATTAAAATGAGGGACATCTCAGACTAGAGAGAAAGTGGTATGTTGAAGATGGTACAGCATTAGGCACTGCTGTCTTCTCTGATGGTAGCAACTACTCTGTATCAAAAATCTATGGGTAGCTGTTCCCAAGCCAGTATAAAACACCAGAGAGAACTCAGAATAATCTTGCAGAAGAGACCTCAAGAAGCAAGAATTTCCCCCATAGCATGTTTACATTTATCAAAGCAGAACATTACACAACTCCCCACAAAAAAGTTTCCCAAATGAAAGAGTGTGCTGCCTAATTATGATTACCAAAGTTCTTTAAAATGATTAGGACATGGGGGTGCCAGGGTGACTCAATCATTTAAGTCTCTGCCTTCAGCTCAGGTCATGATCTCAGGGTCTTGGGATCAAGCCCCACATGGGGCTCCTTGCTCACCTGGGAGTCTGCTTCTCCTTCTCCTTCTGCCCCTCCCCCTGCTGATTCTCTTTCTCTCAAATAAATACAGGAAATTTTTTTAAAAAGAAGGATTTAGCACACTATTGAAAGTTATTATATATTTAAGGAAAGCATACATAAGGAAATTTATCAGAGCAAAAGAAGGAAAAGGAAATCTTTGGAATAAGTACTACCATTATCATCAAGAGAGTTTTGAGCAAATAGTATGTTTGTAAAAAAGGAATCAAAACATCTTGGCAATTAAAAATATGATTGCTGAAATCAAAACAGTTTAAACAAATTAGAAGGAACTGAATTAATTGAAATATAAATTTATATATATATATATATATACATAATTTAATAACTTAGATTAAATTAATAGCTCTTGAGGAAAAGTAATATTCAAATTATATTCCAGAAGTGACAGATAACACAAATAAACCAAAAAACATGAAGAAAATTGAAAATGTATTAAAAAATCCTCTCAAAAAAAGATAAGGTTTAGATTGTTTTATAAACAAATTTTACCACTACTCATGGAATATCTTTTTCTAAATTTATATATTTAATCATATGAGAGGGGAGGAGTAGGAGGTGGACCTTAAGCTCACCTCCTCTCTCCAACACAGCTAAATAATCAAATCATTCTGAACACCAAGGAAATACATCTGAAGACTGAGGGAACAAATTGCACAACTAGAGGAAGAAAGGAGACCACATCATGGAAGATAAGAGAACTGGTAATGTCATTTCGGGGAGAAAAGAATCACAGGGCTTGAAGAGAGGAGGGAGCCCTGATCACCTAGAGGGAGAGAAGGTGAGAGAAAGTGTGTGAGAAAGAGAGAAAGAGAGAGGAAGCAGCATTCAGGGGATAGCATAAGAAAAACACTTCCCCAAAACCATTGAAAATGAGAAAAAATGAGACAGACTGATTTTTTAAAGTTTTTATAGGCAGTGGAGCTGAAAGTCTAAAGTTTTAGAAGTTTCTGCCACTGCCATTGTTGAGCCTATCAGGCACAGTGGTGCTCCTGTGAAGAAGAGAAGGGCAGAGGCTGATAGGAGACAGGCCTGCTCTGAGGATCCCCTGGGTTGCATTGGGAGAGAAGGTTGCCCTTCTTGGAGTGTATTTGAGAGAGGTATCATTGTCTTTCAGAGGACAAAAGAGCCAGTGGGCAACACTGAGTTGCCCCATTCATTAGCATAGGAGCAGAGACACTTGCTGATGGTGACTAACATGATGACAGCTTTTTGCTATGCTTCATCATAAAATCCAAGCCCCTGGGTGGGATGTGACTGCTTTCTGGGACAAACTGGTACGAGCCACAGCACAGCAAGACCCTCCCTGAGAGTTCAATGTGGATTTGTGCCATGTCCCCTGTCCCTAAAATTTGGAGTTTTGAAACCCAGCCATGTGCCTGAGATAAAGCACAAGAACATTGTGCTGCTGGGCAGGGATACAACTCAGACACAGATGGAGAGAAGGCAAGGATCTGACAGAATCCTGGGTCACAAGAGGGGAGATTGTTTTCTCTTCTATGAGGGCTTCCTGAACAGCAGCAGATGTTGACTTCCATCTCTAGGGAAGAAAACAGGAAGACACCATTTTCCACCCCCCCCTTCACATAGTTGGACTTCAGTGAGTGGATGTCTTATACCAACACTGGCTCCCACGCACTCTGCAGGTGTCTTTTCTAAATGCAAGTGTAACTGAGAGCCAGAGCAGTGGCAGGGAAGAGATCACTAAACCCGCCCTGCAAGAAATATTAAAAGGGACCCTTTGGGAAGAAAGACCCAAAGAAACAAAAACTAGAAAGCAAGAGAGAAAATCTCCAGTGACTTTACAGGTAATTCATTGGTGCTTAATTCATATCTGTAAATAAACATTCTGAATGTAAATGGACTAAGTGCTCCAATCAAAAGACATACAGTATCAGAATAGATAAAAAACAAGACCCACCTATATGGTGCCTACAAGAGACTCATTTTAGACCTAAAGATATCTGCACATTAAAATAAGGAGATGAAGAAACATCTATCATGCTAATGAAAATCAACAGAAAGCCAAAATAGCCATACTTATATCAGACAAACTAGATTTTAAACCATAGCCTGTGACAAGAGATGTAGAAGGGCAGTATATCGTAATTAAGGAATCTATCCAATAAGAAGATCTACCAATTGTAAATATTTATGCCCTCAAGTTGAGAACAGCCAAATATATAAAACAATAAGAAACATAAAGGAACTAATTGGTAACAATACAATAATAGTAATGGACACTAACACCCCCATTTATATCAATTGTTAGATCATCTAAGCAGAAAATCAACAAGGAAACAATGGCTTTGAATGGTGTACTGGACCAGATGGAATTAACAGATATATTCAGAACATTTATCCTAAAGCAACAGCATCCTCATTCTTTTTGAGTGAACATGAAACATTCTTCAGAATAGATTGATACTGGGTCACAAATCAGGCCTCAAAAAGTACAAAAAGATTGAGATCATACCATGTGTATTTTCAGACCACAGCACTATAAAACTTGAAGTCAACCACAAGAAAAATTTGAAAGACCACAAATACACAGAGGTTAAAGAACATCCTACTAAAGAATAAATGAATAAAGCAATAAATTAAAGAAGAAATATAAAAAATACATGGAAGCAAATGAAAATGGAAACATGACAGTCCAGAACCTGGGATGCAGCAAAATTGTCTTAAGAAAGCAGTATATAGCTATACAGGCCTACCTCAAGAAGCAAGAACAGTGTCAAAAACACAACCTAAACTAAAAAAGGAACAGCAAATAAAGCCTAAAGTTAGCAGAGGAAGGGAAATAAATATTAGAGCAGAAGTGAATGATATAGAAACAACAATAGCAAACCCCCAGTAGAATGGGTCAATGAAAATAAGAGCTGGTTCTTTATAAAAATTAATAAAATTGATAACCCCCTAGCCAGACATATGAAAAAGGAAGAAAAAGGGCCCAAATAATTAAAAGCATGAAAGAAAGAAGAGAGATTACAATCAATGCCACAAATACAAGCAATTAGAACATTATGAAAAATTAAATGCCAACAAATTTGCAATCTGGAAGAAAATTGACAAATTCCTAGAAATATACAAAGTATCACAACTGAAATAGGAAGAAAGAGAAAATTTAAACAGACCCATAACCAGCAAAGAAATTGAATTGGTAATCAAAAATCTCCATTCAAACAAAAGTCCCAGACCCCAGATGCCTTCCCAGGGGATTCTAACAGACATTGAAATAAGAGTAAATTATTCTCAAACTGTTCCAAAAAATAGAAATGGAAGGATAACTTCCAAAATCATTCTACAATGCCAGCATTATCTTGATTCCAATACCAGATGAGGACCCCACTAAAAAGGAGAATTACAGGTCAATATCCTTGATGAACATGGATGCAAAAATTCTCAACAAAATACTGACAAATTGAATCCAGCAGTACACTAAGAGAATATTCACCAGAATCAGGTAGGCTTTATTCCTGGGATGCATGAATGGTTTTATATTCAGAAATCAATCAATGTGATACACCCCATTAATGAAAGAAAGGATAAAGACCATATGATCCTCTCAATAGATGCAGAGAAAGCATTTGACAAAATACAGCATCATTTCTTGATGAGTTTTTATCAAATTCTCAACAAAATGGGAATAGAGGGAACATACCTCAACATCACAAAGGCCATATATGAAAGACCCACAGCTAATACCATCCTAAGTGGGAACAAACTGAAAGCTTTTCCTTTTTGGTCAGGAAGAAGACAGGGATGTCCACTCTCACCACTTATTTAACATAGTACTAGAAGTCCCAGCTTCAGCAATCAGACAACAAAAATAAATAAAAGGCATCCAAATCAGCAAGGAGGTCAAACTTTCACTATTCACAGATGATGTGATACTTTATGTAGACAATCTGAAAGACTCCACAAACTATTGCTAGAACTGATACACAAATTCAGCAGTCACAGGATATAAAATGTACAGAATCTGTTGCATTTCTATGCACCAATAATGAAGCAGCAGAAAAAGAATCAAAGAAACCATCCTATTTATAATTGCACCAAAACCCATAAGATACCTAGGAATAAACCTAACCAAAACTATAGGGCAATATAATTGAAAACTATAGGACACTCATGAAAGAAACTGAAGAAAACACAAAGAAATGGAAAAGCATCATATGCTCATGGATTGGAAGAACAAGTATTATTGAAATAGCTATATTACCCAAAGCAATCTACACATTTAATGCAATCACTATCAAAATACCACTATAGCACATAGCTAGAACAAACAATCCTAAAAATTGTGTATAACCAGAAGAGACCCCAGATAGCCTGAGCAATCTTCAAAAAGAAAAATGAAACTGAAGACATCACAATTCCAGACGTCAAGCTGTATTACAAAGTTGTAGTGATGAAGACAGTATGATACTGGCACAAAAGCAGATACATAGATCAATGGAACAGAATAGAAAACCTAGAAATGGACCCACAACTATATGGTCAATTAATCTTTGACAAAACAGGAAAGAATATCCAATGGAAAAATGACAGTCTTCAACAAACAGTTTTGGGAAAACTGGACAGCCACATGCAGAAGAATGAAACTGGACCCCTTGCTTACACCATACACAAGAATAAATTCAAAATGGATGAAAGGCCTAAATGTGAGACAAGAATCCATCAAAATCCTAGAGAAGAACACAGGCAGCAACCTCTCTGACCTCAGCCAAAGCAATGACTGACTAACTAGCTAAGGTAAACAAAAGCAGAAATGAACTATTGGGGCTTTGCCAAGAAAAAAACCTTCTGTGCAGTAAAGTAAACAATCAACAAAACCAAAAGGCAGCCTATAGAATAGGAGAAGATATTTGCAAATGACATATCTTATAAAGGTTGGTATCCCAAATTCATAAAGAACTTAAACTCAACATCCAAAAAATAAATAATCCATTTAACAAATGGGCAGAAGGCATGAAGAGATACTTTTCCAAAGAGGACATGCAGATGGCCAATAGACACATGAAAAGATACTCAATATCACTCATCATCAGGGAAATACAAATCAAACCCATGATGAGATACTACCTCACTCCTACCAGAATGACTAAAATTAACAACACAGGAAACAGGAAATGTTGGCCAGGCTGTGGAGAAAGGGGAACAATTTCGCAGTGTTGGTGGGAATGCAAACTGGTGCAACCACTGTAGAAAACAGTATGGAGGTTCCTCAAGAAGTTGAAAAGAGAACTACCATATGATTCAGCAATTGTGCTACTAGGTATTTAAACAAAGGATACAAAAATACTGATTTGAAAGGACACATGCACCCTGATGATTATAGCATCATTATCAACCATAGAGAAACTATGGAAAGAGCCCATCCATCCACTGAAGAATGGATAAAGAAGAAATGCTAAAGAATGGATAAAGAAGAAATTTTCAGCAGGGAGCCTGCTTCCCTTCCTCTCTCTCTGCCTGCCTCTCTGCCTACTTGTGATCTCTGTCAAATAAATAAATAAAATCTTAAAAAAAAAAGAATCATATATAAAATTTTAGAATAGATGATAGATACACAAATATAGAAATTTATGCTTATTTTATATAATAAGTATATTAAGGAAAAGTCAAATATAATCCTGTTTCTAAATATGAATAAAACATTTAAATGCTAATACATTAGGTGATTTCCCTTATTTTTATTTCCCCCCTGGAGAGAACATGTTCTCTTTGGTAACCCATTCTTGTTTTCTCTTGTTTTTAAATTTAAACTCCATTCTAGATAGTCTTCTTGAAATAGTAGTCAGATATGGATGTCTATTTTCAGCCGATGTTGAAATGCAAAGATACTCGTCACTGCATCATTACATAATAGAGAGTGATTTATTGCCAGGGTATGGTAGTTCAATTCTGTCCTCTTTCCCCCAGGTCCATTAGGTGTAAAAAGGTATGCACAGAAATAATACGTTCTTTCAAATGAGACTTTAACCAAAATGTCATACAAAGTCCATTCCTTTTGTTATTCTATTAGATATAATTTTGCATCTAATATTCTATTAGATATAATTTTATAACTTTGGTGATCTGAGTCTGGGAATGCCATGTGTTGGTGCCTTCACTTTCAGGATTACTTTCTGGAAAGTTGTTCATACAACTCTCCCAAACTCTAGTTGGAGAATTTTACATATTAAATCCAATTACTCAATGCATTGTACAGATTATTTTCTGAATTATTTCATGACCATTCCCAAACTCTATCAATCTTTTCTTCCACTTCCCCAATCCTAGTGACACACTTTCCCTCATTAAATGATGTCTCATAATAAATGGGCACTGTCACGATTAAGTGTATACATGCCCCTGATATGGGCTTTTGTACTTAAAAACAAAACAGACAAAAACAAGATGAGAAAGAAAGCAGTATAGCCCAGCATTTCAGTTTTACAATAGAAGTAGACATAAATGACAGCATAGTACAGTTTGTAAAATAATCCCACAGTATTTTATTTTCAATTCATTTTTATCAAAAGACATTTTCTAGTAGATCTCCATAGTATCACTTCACAAAATATTACTTTCTGCTCGACTTTTCTAAACCAGCATCTTTTGTTTGTATACACAAGGGAATCTCCTGGAATTCCTGGTTTCCAATTTGAAACTCAGTATATGATTTGCATTTTTATTGTGGGTATCCTATAGCTTACATTTAACTGAAAAAAAAAAAATCCTCTGGGTTATTTTCTGCTGCTAGAAAGACTGCTGTGTCTTACATTGACTAGCAGTGATTTTCCATAGACAAACACCTGCATGGGAAACACCTGCAGTTACCTGCCTTTAGGAAGTAACACTTTGAAGCAGAAACTCTAGGGTAAGCGTGAGCATTTCCAAACTGCCTATGGAGTAATCAAAAGGAAAAAGGAACTCTAAAAAATATAACATCTACTATATTTTTATTTGATTACCCAGATGTAGACAGTGAATTATTTGGTATAATGCTAGTAATAAAGGTGTAAGAAGCAAATATAATAACATACACTTAGGGTAATAATTTTGAAAAATATTTAGAAAATATTAATATAAATTAAATCTGAAAAATACACACTATGGACAAGTTTTTTTTTTTTTTTTGGTCTTTCAATCATATCTAGGTCACTGGGCTTTTTACATATTCTTACATATTCACAATTTTTATTTATTTATTTTTTTAATAAATTTGAAACTGGAGAAAACACTATATATTATAAATTAATTATTTTATAAAACCATTAACATAACTTGAGGTAATACTTTTCAAATCCAGCACATACATTATAACAAATAATCACTTCTTGAGTGTAGGGGGAAAATTATTTTAAGATAGAAGAAGGAATTTTGTAGATTTCAAAACAGAGATGAAATATTGCCTTTATTATATCCTGATTAAATGCCGTACTAATTTTGAGATAATGTTAGAATACCACTAAAGAAATATATTGAGTTCATTTGTCATAAGAATAAATATGTTGCTAGTTTTAATATACAAGGCATAAACTTAATCTATATGCAGTAAACTTGGCTCTTTTCTCTAAATGCAGTAGACTAGAATAAATGTCATATAAACTCTGTAAAGTTAAAAGATGTATGTCAGACCATTAATATTGGCAAAATAATCTTCCAACAAAATGTACTTCCCTTCTGAAGTAGGGAACTGAAGGGACTCCATTTTAGAAACACTCCGTCTCTGCCATTTTTCTTCTAGGTTCCATTTACTTATGTTCTGTATTTTGCTTCTTGAATAAGCCACAGAAGCTATGTTCCTACTTCAAGGGGGAAGCAAGACAGTTAATCATTCTCTGAGTTTTGTCTTAGGTCCCAAACACCTGATAACACCTGAGAAGAGGCAGATCCCAAACATGTTCCAGCTTTAAACAAATCTTGGCTGACCCTGGCATCAAAGCCCTATCTTTGTTAAGTTATGGAATAATACCTATTTTTCACCTGACACGCTTGCCTTTGATTAGACTCTAAGCTTTGATTCTTAGAGGAAAACATACCCTGGACCCTTTTCTAGTATAAACCCCTAGCCCAAGCAATGATGAGACTCATTTTCCTTTTCTTTTTGAATCTCCCAGACACTCCATCTTCGATTCTCTGTCACTCATACTATTCAATAAACTGTTTTCACTTTCTCCAGGTCACATTTTATTTCTATCCTACATGAAGTCAAGGACACTCTTGGTTGGTCCTGTGAGACCCTTCCCTGGGTTCTCAGACCCAGCTTTCCTGCATCCCTTCCTTCTGTAGGTTATCTTAGTATCTAATTTGTGACTTTGTAATATAATTTTATTTTAATCTACTAATTAGATCTGCTTCAAAATTCCAAGCATATTATGCAGAAAATTGAAACAAAAGTAATACATTCTTCTTTTAAAATAGAAACCCAACTATGTTAATGTTAATACCTTGCTAGAGGGGAATAGCAACCTTGACAATGGCAAGGCCTCTGGTATTCAGTATCTTGTAGGTCCTCTTTAGCATATGAAAGTTCTTTTGAAACCTCCTTTTTCCTTACCTCCCCAACTCCAAAGTATATAATCAGTCACCCGTTGCAACCCTGGTGCAGCGCTCTTTCTGCCCACAGGACCTATACCCATGCTTTAATAAACCACTATTTTGCACCAAAAACAAACAAACAAACAAACAAAAACAAACAAACCACACAGACTGAAGTCCTATTCTGAACATACGGTTAAAAATCTAATGGTCAATATATGCATTACTCAAAAATTTTTGGAATAAAATGTAATGTGGGCCACCATCATTCTGCTGTACTATAGTATACAATATACATATAGCATATGGTTTATAACATATTGTAATACACATACATTGTAGTATATATAACATACTTTTATATACTAAATAATCTTGATTTTATGATCCAGCAGTATAAGCATCTAGTGGGAGACTTTAGAGAGGCAGAATCTTAGCCCAATCTCAGACCAAAGCATTTGAACAGAATATGCATTTTAACAAGGCCCCCTGGTAATGAATGTGCACAATAAAATTTGAGAAGCTTAAATACAGACTTTGCAAAAAAAATTCTTGAATCTGCAAAGTATACATTATTCCTCAAAAGCAAAGGTAGATAGCTTTTTTACTGCCGTGATATGGGTAGGAATGGATGACACCAAAAGATGTAAAAGGACATTTTTAATATGTGTGTAATCCTTGCAGTATATTTATTCAAATAAAGTGTCTCGGTTCTTTTGGACAAAGAGGAAAGGGTGAGGAAGTTTTTATTTATTCCTATTATCATTATGATTGGAGTGTGGGAGAAGCAAGACATGACAAAATTTTAGTTGATAGAGAAAAAGCTTGAGACTCGCAGTTCAGAAGATATTTTATGTTTCTCCTTGACTCAAGAGAGCAAACTGATGAGACAATGAATGCAACTAGAGAAGACAAACTCTAAGTCATCTACACTTTATACAAAAGACCAGACACAATTATTTCTGATATTTTGTGCAACTTTATGTTTTTTTTCTTAGTCACTCAAATGATTGTACTTGTGTTAGTTTGATACATTCGAATAAATCTCTATTAATTGTGTTGGGGATTGGTAAACTATGGCCCATGAGCCAATAATGTACAGTTACCTCTTTTAGTAAATAAGGTTTTACTGGAACAAAGAAATGCCAATTTGAAATGTATTTTGTATGGCCGCTTTTGAACTACAAAAAGCAAATTTGAGTCATTGACAAAGAGACTATATAATCTGCATAGTCTAAAATATGTACCATCTGTTCCTTTACAGAAAAAGTTTGCTGACCTATATGATGAAGGCTAACTATTTTGATTTGTTTTAAGATTTCCTTTTCACTATGTTTTTGGTATCCATATATCTTTCTAGTGTGCCAATTAATAAAAGGAAACCTCACTAAAGTGGACTTGGGATATTAGAAGGGGGGCTGAAAGAGGGAGCTGTACTACTCAGTGTCAATTATAGGAAAGAATGATCAGTTCCAGGCCCCATCAGAAAAGGTGTATATTGCGTCCTCTACAAGAAATTGCCTACCCAGCCAATGAAAGCTGTCATTTTAATCAATAAAGAACCATCATCACCTGAACTCTCACTTTTTATATTTTAACTTTTGTTCAAAACAGCCCTTCTCAATTTTCCCCTCTTCTCTGTAAATTAACACTCCTCCTTTGTTTGTTGGACTTGCCTATGGTTTTGCCATAGTTCACTTGCCCCAAATTGCAATTCTCTGTTATTCCTGAATAAATCCATTTTTACTGGTAAAATAACTGACTTGTTTTAGTTTTAAGTTTAACACCAGCATCTCGAGTATTGCTTCAGAATATAGGATCTTGGAGTTGATCATTTGTATCTTTAAAACTATCTAATTTTATATGTGGCTTTTAAAGGATTACAAGCAAAAATCAATTTAAATATAAAAAAGTTTAAATGTAAATTATGATTTTAAAAATTATTATTTTCTGTGAGCAGGCAGAAGTAAATTAATGCCAGCTAGAATTTTATTTCAGTTACTGTAGGTAAAAATAAACACATTCAAGTATTATTATTTTGTAATTTCATGTGTGAATTTATGCTATACACATAAAGTAGTTCTCTGAATGGAGTGTTCTAAAACATGGATTATATTTGTATATTTGTAAGTTATAAGCGTGTATGTGTGTGTGTGTGTGTGTGTGTGTAACTACTTCAGAATACATTATTGTTTTGTCATACTTGCTGATGTGACTACCCTTGTTCCTGTAATGCACTCATGTCATAATGGTTATTTCCCAGACTGGGGGGTCACTGCTAATGCCAGTTATAACAGGATTGAGAAAGACACATTTTCTGTAGTCTAGGAATTCACAGATAGAAACAACTGTATACTGTGTGAATCCATTTGTACAAATAGAAATATAGAGATCAAAGAAGCAAATTTGTGATTATCTGGAGTGTATTCTACACAGAAGAACAGATTTTAAAGAGAAGTGAGAAATCTTTTGCAGATGATGGAAACACTCTGTATCTTGTTTGAGGTAATATCTTCACTGGTACAAAAAGCTGTCAAAAAACCCACATAATAGTCCATGTTAAAGGATGCAGTTTATTTTATGTAAATTTTTTCTTCATAAAGAGGAAAAATGAGCTTCACTCTATGTTTCATATGCATTTCAAAGTAATTTATATTATTCTACAGTTCTGGGTGCTGTGTTCTAAATATATAAATTATATTTGTTATATTTGTTTTTTAAGTAGTCTTAGAGCTGCATAATATGTATTTTCTGAATTTTTCTTTTTATTCTATATTGCTGTGTTTAAATTCACATTTATAATTGGGATGTGATAACCTATACTTTAATTCTGTTACAAACACACACACACACACACATTATTAGTATATAATAGTAGCCTAGTGTAGGTCTCTATGTCATTACCCATAGTTACCTAAATGGAATATTATTTCCTTAATTCTGTATTGCTTGGTACTAGCATAGTGTCATGCAAGGTTTAATACTCATATTTCACCATTTCTGTTCTTTCCTATATCATTATATTTTACCAGTATCTATTTTAAGAAATATATAGTTTTTTAAAATGCACCAAATGAAAAATTTCATCTTGTACATTGAATATTTGTGGCCTTTTTTTTTTTTTAAGCTAGGAACTTTTGTTTTTAATGAATTACAAAATAAATTACAAATAATGTTAATAGTAAAGATCCCCAGGTTGGGATTGAGTATTAGGTTTCTTTTTTTTTTTTTTTTAACATTCATTCTAATTATTTATGTAACTTATTTAATTCTATTTTTTTTTTAATTTGTATTTTCTTTGTTTCAGGATCACTTATTCCTTTTTCCATTCTTATTTATTTTGGAATATTCTTAAAAATTATTATTTATTTTCTGTATTAGCTTGTTATGCATACATTATTTTATGATTATTTTAGAATTTCAGTGGAAATTTAACACATATTTTACCTTTATTATATATAATGCAAATTGGTATTTTTCCCTTTCCTGAAGGAAACCACTGAACATCATCACACTAATTATCTATCTACTAGATTTTGTACTATTATTTTTGATATATAATGCAAACAGTATAATTTCTCAAGTAAAATTTGCTTACAGTTTCTTATGTATTTATAATTGCTTTTCATTTCCCCCTTCATCTCCAAGTTTCACTGGGCTCATTTTCCTTATAACTAAAGGATTACCTTTATTATCTCCTAGATTGTGCTTGCTGTTGCCTAATTGCCTCAAAATTTTGTGTGTTTATGTTGTTATTTTTATTGTTGTTTTATTACTATTTAAACTTTATTTTATTAAAATTTTTATTTTATTTAAATTCAATTTATTAACATATACTATATTATTAGTTTCTGAGGTAGAATTCAGTGATGCATCAATTGCATATAACACCCAGTGCCCAATACATCACATGCCCTCCTTAAAACCCATCACTCTGTTACCCTATCCACTCACCCATCTCCCCTCCAGCAACCTTTAGTTTGTTTCCTACAGTTAAGAGTCTCTTTTGGTTTCTCTCCCTCTCTGTTTTTTTTTTATTTTATTTTTCCTTTCCTTCCCCTATGATTCTTTGTTTTGTTTCTAAAATTCCACATATGAGTGAAATCATATAATTATCTTTCTCTTAGCATATTATTTTCTAGTTCCATCCACAATGCTACAAATGATAAGATTTCATTTTTTTGATGGTTGAGTAATTTCCCATTGTATGTGCATATATATATACATATGTATTTGTGTGTGTGTGTGTGTGTGTGTGTGTGTGTATCACATCTTCTTTATCCATTCATTTGTTGATAGACATCTGGACTCTTTCCATAGTTGAGCTATCATGGACATGGCTGCTATAAATATTGGGGTGAATGTGCCCCTTTGAGTCACTATATATATAGTCACTATATATATCCTTTGGATAAATAGCTAATAGTTCAATTCCTGGGTCATGGTGTAGCTCTATTTTTAACTTTTTGAGGAACCTCTATACTGTTTTTCAGAGTGGCTCTACCAGATTGCATTCCCAACAACAGTGTAAGAAGGTTTCCCTTTCTCTGCAACTTTGCCAACATCTGTTGTTTCCTGAGTTGTTAGTTTTAGCCATTTTGCCTAGCGTGGGGTGATATCGCATTGTAGTTTTTATTTATATTTCCCTTATGCTGAGTGATGTTGAATACTTTTTCATGTGTCTGTTGGCTATTACTTTGTCTTTTTTGAAGAAATATCTACTCATGTCTTCTGTCCATTTCTTGACTGGAATATTTGTTTTTTGGGTGTTGAGTTTGATAAGTACTTTGTAGATCTTGGATATTAGCCCTTTATCTGATATGACATTTGAAAATATCTCCTCCCATCCTGTCAGCTGTCTTTGGGTTTTGTCAATTGTTTCTTTTGCTGTGCAAAAACTTTTTATCTTGATGAAGTCCCAATAATTCATTTTTAGCATTGTTTCCTTTGCCTTTGGAGATGTGTTTAGCAAGAAGTTGCTGTGGCCAGGGTTACTGCCTGTGTTTTTCTCTAGGATTTTGATGATTACCTGTCTCACATATAGGTCTTTCATTCATTTTGAATTTATTTGTATATGGTGTAAGGAAATGGCCCAGTTTCATTTTTCTGCATGTGGTTGTCCAATTTTTCCAACAACATTTATTGAAGAGACTGTCTTTATTCCATTGGATATTATTTCCTGCTTTGTTGAAGACTTTCAGCCATAGAGTTGAGGGTCCATTTTTGGGTTCTCTATTCTGTTCCATTGATCTATATCTGTTTTTGTGCCAGTACCATTCTGCTTTCATCACTACAGCTTTGTAATATAGCTTGAAGTCTGGAATTGTTATGCCACCAGCTTTGTTTTTCTTTTTCAAGATTGCTTTGTCTATTTGGGGTAATTCCAGGTTCCATATTTTAGGATTATTTGTTCGAGCTCTTTGACAGATGTTGATGGTATTTTGATAGGGATTGCACTGAATGTGTAGATTGTTTTGAGTAGCATAGACATTTTAACAATATTAGTTCTTCAAATCGATGAGCATGGAATGTTTTTCTATTTCCTTGTGTCTTCCTCAATTTCATTCATAAGTGTTCTATGGTTTTCAGAGATAGATCCTTTACCTCTTTGGTTTTGTTTATTCCTAGGTATCTTTGGTGCAATTGTAAATGGATCACCTCCTTAATTTTCTTTCCTCTGCCTCATTGTTAATGTATAGAAATGCAACTGATATCTGTGCATTAACTATATCCTGCCCCTTTACTGAATTATTTTATGAGATCTAGCAATTTTTGGGTGGAGTCTTTTGGATTTTCCACATAGAGTATCATGCCATCTGTGAACAGTGAGAGTTTAACTTCTTCGTTGTCAATCTGGATGCCTTTTATTTCTTTTTGTTGTCTGATTGCTGAAGCTAGGACTTGTAAGTACTATGTTGAATAACAGTGGTGAGAGTGGACATCCCTGTTGTTTTCCTTACCCTAGGAAAAAGCTGGTTGTTTGTTTGTTTTCCCTTTGAGGATGATATTTGCTGTGGCCTTTTATTATATGGCTTTTATGATACTGAGGTACATTCCCTCTATCCCTACACTGTGAAGAATTTTAATCAAGAAAGAATGTTGTATTTTTGTCAAATGCTATTTCTGTCTCAATTGAGAGGTTCTTGTCCTTCCTATTATTAATGTGGTATATCAACATTGATTGATATGCAGATATTGAACCACCCTTGCAGCCCAGGAATGAATCCCACTTGGTCATGGTGAATAATCCTCTTAATGTACTGTTGAATTGTATTGGCTAGTATCTTTGTAAGAATTTTGGTGTCCATACTCATCAGGGATATTGGTCTGAAATTCGCCTTTTTAATAGGGTCTTTGTCTGTTTTTGGGATCAAGGTAATGCTGGCCTCATAGAATGAATTTGTTAGTTTTCCCTGCATTTCTACTTTCTGAAACAGCTTCAGAAGAATAGGTATTAATTCTTCTTATTTTTTAAAGATTTTATTTATTCATTTGACACAGAGAGAGAGAGAGACAGCAAGAGAGGGAACACAAGCATGGGGAGTGGGAGAGGGAGAAGCAGGCTTCCCCCAAAGCAGGGAGCCTGACATGGGGCTCAATCCCACAACCTTGGAATCATGACGTGAGCTGAAGGCAGATGCTTACTGACTGAGCCACCCAGGCACCCCAGTATTAATTCTTCTTTAAATGTCTGGTAGAATTCCTCTAGAAAGCCATCTGGTCCTAGACTCTTCTTTGTTGGGAGATTTTTGATTACTGTTTCAATTACTTTGCTTGTTATGGGTCTGTTCAGGTTTTCTATTTCTTCCTGTTTGACTTTTGGCAGTTTATATATTTCTAGGAATGCATCCAGTTCTTCCAGATTGCCTAATTTGTTGGCATATAATTTCTCATAATATGTTTTTAAAATTGTTTGTATTTTTTCAGTGTTAGTGGTGCTCTCTCCTCTTTCATTTATGATTTTATTTATTTGGGTCCTCTCCTTTTTAATAAGTCTGGCTAGGGTTTATTTTTCTTATTAATTCTTTCAATGAATCAGCTCCTAGTTTCATTGATCTGTTCTACTGTTCTTTTGGTTTCTATTTCATTGGTTTCTGTTCTAATCTTTATTAATTCTCTTCTGCTGCTGGATTTAGGTTTTATTTGCTAGTCTCCCCCAATATCCTTTAGTTGTAAGGTTAGGTTGTGTATTTGAGACTTCTCTTCTGTTTTGAGAAAGGTTTGTATTGCAGTATACTTCCCTCTTAGGACTGCTTTTGCTTCATTCCAAAGGTTCTGAAAACTGCTATGTTTTCATTTTCATTTGCTTCCATGAGTTTTTTAAAATTCTTTTGTAATTTCCTGGGTGACCCATTCATTCTTTTGTAGGATGCTCCTTAACCTCCATGTATTTGTGTTCCTTCCAAATTTTTTTTTTGTGATTGAGTTCGTTTTAAAGCATCACTGTCTATCTTTTTGAATTGTTCTCTGTGGAAATTTTGGCCTGAAAAAAAAATTACCTATCTGTTGCCACATGAAGAACTCCTTTAAATTTAATCTTATTTGTAACTTATCATCTAGGTGAGTAAATGTATTGATTATTGGCCTAATGACCTGGGTTGTAATTTTTTAATCTTATTATGTCTCTACTTTTCATCTTATTATAAACATTGAAGAAATGGCATTAAATTAAGAGCATTAAAGGCTTACCACATTTAAAATATAGTATATATACACAATGCAATATTATTCAGCCTTAAAAAGGAATGAAATTTTGCCATTTGTGACAACATGAATGGGCCTAGATGGTATTATAAGTAAAAAAAAAAAAAAAAAAAAAAAAAAAAAAAAAAAAAAAAAAAAAGCCAGAGAAAGGCAAATACCGTATGATTTCAACTAAATGTGGAACCCACAAAACAAAACAAATGAGCACACAAAACATAGACTTATAAAAGCAAAGAACAATCATGATTTCCAAGGGTGGGCAGAGGAATGGAGATGCAAAATAGTTGAAAGAGATTAAGAGGTATAAATTTCAAGTTATAAAAAAATGTCATGTGGGCATAAAGTATAGCATAGGGGATATTGTCAATAATATTATAATAACTCTGTATGATGACAGATGTTTAACTATGTTAATTGTGGTGAGTATTTCATAATTCACATAAATGTTGAATAACTATGTTGTATATCTGAAAATAATATTGTATGTCAACTATACTTTAATTAAAAATAAAAATTAAAACATTTAAATAAAAGCAATTTGTCTCACAATTTCATGTTAATTAAAACTCTTAACTGAGACTTATATTCCAATTCAATAGGTCTTTTTAAAGAAAGGATTTGCCAGTTATATTATTCCATTTCCTATTTTCCTCATAGGATTATTATAATGATCAATTGTGATGTATGGTTACTATAAAACTTGAAACATAAACTCAAGATATGACCATTATAAATGTAATTGTATAATATTAGTATCACACCATAATGTCTTTACATATAATAAGAAACATTTATCAAGGGCAGAAGTTTGCAAATTCCATTAATTGCCTTGTTGGAATCTATAGCTATAAAGAATGAAAGTAAATGCAATTTTATTTCACTTGTGAATCATGATTATCTAAGACACTCTTGGTAGATTGTTTCTTTGAAATTGGAGAAAATGCAATAAAAATGAGAAGGGGACATTATTAAGTATTATATAGTTCTTCCTACATTCTTTGGTTAGATCTATAACACTGAAAGAGCTTTGGCTCTTACATACAGTATACAGGATGTATACTGTACAAGTGCTATGACAAATGTCATAACATTTGTCAAATATTATGGAAGCTAGTGAATTTGTTATCAAATAAAAAAAGGTTGAACAATGATATATTTGTATCCTATTTGATGTGATAATAAAAATTCCTAGTGTTCTAGGAAAAGAACAATTTTTTTCTTCGTCATGATAAAATATAACCACTAGAACTAGTTCATATTCATTTCATAAATCAATGACAATTCACTTCAGTGAATGCTTCTGGAAGTCAGCCAATAAGTAACAGCAACTATCCATTAAATATACTTCTACAGATAAAGGTCAACCCTTCCTAAACACTTCCATTTCTGAAAGTTGGCCAATTCCTGAACTTCATTCATACTTTTTTAAACCCTACATAAGATCAGCACCTTTTTTTTTGTGCTCAAGGAAGCTGTGACTTACAAGGGAACCTCATGAGCAAAACATGTATTTTATTTTTGTTTCAGGCACTACAGCACTGACAACTGAAGGCTTCAATGATATTTTGTTTGCTTTTTGTTTTAAAGACCATCTTTTTGTGGTTTTCCTCTTGGGGAAAAAAAGTTGTCCCCTAGAGTCGTTTTATCCCTACAGTCCTTCAGATTTGCTGCCAGATAATTTCTTAAACAACAATTTGACCTCTGATTGAGATTTTCTTTCTTAATTCACTTAATTATCTTAGAATTTGTAAGCAAATAGATCTTTGTATAAATTAGTTAGATCTTTGACTTGGAAGAACACTATTCTTAAGTATTCTTGACATTAAATTTCTTATTTGAGTTATTTATTCTTGAATTTTAAAATAAATTTTTATATTATAATAGTTTTAGATTCACAGAAAAATGCAAAAATAGTATGGAGAGTATCCATATACTCCACATTCAATTTTCTCATCTTACATTAGCATCTTACATTTGTTACCTATATTCATATTTTATTATTAAATAAGTCTATAATTTACCCAAGTGCCCTTAGCTTTTACCCAATATTTATATTCTGTTCTAGGATCCCATCTGAAATATTGTATGATATTTAGACCCCATGTATTCTTAGGCTTTCCTTGACTATGGCAGTTAATGCTGTTTTTTTTCTAGTTGTACAGAATCTCATCTCATTTGATTGTTTTATCTCTATTGCGTTTGTGAGGGAGTACTCCATAAGGAATGGATGAAGGCATAATTCTGTTAAGTCTCAAATCTAAGCTGGCATAGAAGACTAATATTTTACCTGCATCATCTGATGACTAATCCATACAAAGACGAATGCTCAAGGGTGCCTGGGTGGCTCAGTCAGTTAAGCGTCAGATTCTTGGTTTTGGCCCAGGACATGATCTCAGGGTCATGAGATTGAGCCCCATGTGAGGCTCTCTGCTCAGTCTACAGTCTTCTTGTCCCTTTCCCTCCCCCTCTGCTCCTCCCTCTGCTCTGTGTTCTCATTCTCTCCCTCTTAAGTAAAATAAATAAATAAATAAATAAATAAATGGAATCTTTATTTTAAAAAAAGACAATTACTCAAGCTTTGTTTTGGATTCATCATTAGAAACTTCAGAACGTTCTCTGGCATGAAAATGTACAAAATAGGGTCATTTTGCTTAGTTTGCATGTAAATCAATGGGAGATGAGCTGTAAATTCTAGTATCAGGTTTTACCTCCACTTAGTTGGGAAATAGAGTCTTCTTTTATAAGCATACATTTTAGAATTATAGTGGCTTACATGTCATGATTTTATCTAAAAGAAAGTTGCAGTCTCCTCCTGGGGAAAAAATGTTTTCCTAAATATACTTTCAATAAAAGTCTAACTTCTTTATTTGTCTTGACAGAAATGGTAAAATTTCACGAAAGATATGTAGAATATTATTCAGCCATAAGAAAGAATGAAATAAAATCTTTCCATTTGCAATGATATGGATAGAGCCAGGCAGTATAATGCTAAGTGAAATAAGTCAGTGAAAGAAAGACAAATACCATATGATTTCACTTATATGTGGAATTAAAGAAACCAAAACCAAAACAAAACAAAAAACAAGCAAAGGAAAAAGAGGAGTGAGAACCCAAGAAATAGACTCATAACTATAGAGAACAAACTGATGGTTACCAGAGAGGTGGTGGTTGGGGGTGACGGATGAAATAATTGATGGGGATTCAGGAGTGAACTTGTCATGATGAGCAGTGGGTGATGTGTGGATGTGTTGAATCACTGTATTGTATGCCTGAAATTAATATAGTACTGTATATTAACTATACTGGAATTAAAATGTTAAAAATCCTTTCCAAAAAAGATACATAGAATAAAAATTTCAGGAGATCTTGCCATGTTAAAAAAAGTCATAAAACAAAACAAACAAATGAAAAACCTAGATGGAGCTCCTCGTTCAATCAATTAAGTCTCTGACTTTAGCTCAGCTCATGATCTCAGGGTTCCTGGAATTGAGCCCCATGTTTGGCTCCAGCCTGGCATCAGGCTCCTTGTTCAGCAGAGAGTCTGCTTCTTTTCCTGCCCTTCCACTTGCTTGTGCACTCCCTCGATCTCTTGTTTTCACTCTCTTGCTCTCAAATAAATAATCTTAAAAAGATATATAACAACAACAACAAAAAGAACTCTAGAAAGGGGAGAAAACCAGATCAATCAATGGTTAACTTTCTTTGATTTGAATCTTGAAACCTCAAAATTAAAGATATCTTCTCTTCAGAACTCTCTAGTGATATCCTATTTTTAAAATCAACAAAGGTCGCAGAAAATGATTCACACTCAAACCATTTTAAACTTAAACTTCTTAAAACCTTCCTCTCTCTGTCATATATATATATATATATTTTTTTTCTACCATCTATTTAAATTCCTCCTTTTTCCTGCCCGTTCTTCTGGTTTCTGTAAATGAGCTACTCTTTCATTCATTTTTGTTCTAAGGGGAAGAGCAATCTTACTGCATATATTCCATTAAGGTTTCTGGACCAAACGCTGGATCTATACAAGTTGCGTTTAGGCCATGATCTACAGCCAAGACAAGGTCAATAATTAAAGATTTTCTTAAATCAGGAAGACAGGAAGAATTTGATTTTGAATTAAGGATTTTGTTAATACTTATTTAATCCAATAGTTCATTTAATTGTTAACACCTTAGAGGGAAATGTTAAAATCAGCAGAATAAGAAAGCTGGTACAACATTTAAATAGCATAGCTGTTAATAATTCAAATAGATGTGCTTGAAAAGTGTGATACCTACCACATAAAGCTATTTCAGAAACTTTTCATTAAGAATAGACTGAACAGAGATTCCAAACCAAATGAAATAAAGCTGATCAATAAATCATTTTAAAAATTGATTTTAGAAAATTTTCAAAATATTCTAGAAGACAGAAGGTAAAAGAAAAAAAAAGTTTCTCCCCACTTTGCTAAGTATCTCAACCTGAAATAGGTCTTAGCAAGGAAAAAGAAAGGAATTGGAAATTGACATTCAAAACATATGGTTGGGGGCTCCTGGGTGGCTCAGTTTGTTAAAGCAACTGCCTTCAGATCAGGGCATGGTCTTAGGGTCCTAAGATCCAGCTCTGTCTGCTCCCTCTCCCGCTCCCCTTGCTTGTGTTTTCTTGTTCTCTCTCTGTCAAATATATAAATAAAATATTTAAAACAAACAAACAACCCCCTCCCCCAAAAAACTTATGGCTTAACTGCTTTAATGCGCTGTGAATCCAAGTGTATCCACACCAAGTCATCTTTCATTTAAGTGTGTTTAATAAATCATCTTCTTAACTGGCAAAAATAAATAAGTAAAATAAATAACAGTAAAAATTAAATAATCTGGAAATCATAACTTTGTGGCTCACCAGATAAAATAATTTGTCTCCAAAAATAATAGAAGACAGAGAAGTTTTCTCTTATCAATGAATTGTGAGTTTAATAGAGATACCTTATAAAATTCAAGCAAAAGATCCATTAGAAGAACCATTATTCCATATTGGCTAGATACAAGAGGACCACTATTAAAAATAAATCGAACTACACTGTTGTAAGTAGAGCTAATAATACCCCCTGATTTCCTGTCCACCTCCCAAGGGTCATTATCCACAGATTGAAATGAACAAAAAGAGACAATCAAGCTCAAAGAGCTCCCTCCTGATTTCAGTGCAGACACCCCCTTCCTCATCCATCTCAGCCTTCAACCTGGTCATGGTGGAGTTCATAGCTGAGATTTTGGCCAGGAATGACTGCCAGCTTCTGACCCAGATAATGCAGAAAGAGCAGCAATCTGACTGGTCTCTTTTGTCACCTGGATATCTGTATCCATCATGTGTCTGTCCAACATATAACACAAAACTCCTTGGAGTACTAAGTGACTTAGTAGGGGAAATTTCTAAGAATTGACAAGTCTTTCCCATCTCCCAAACTCTTAACTGTTGTAATGAAACCATTATCATTAGAATATTCCTTTGTTCTTTGTAGCAAGTTTTCAAAAAAATCAAGTAGGAAGAAATCGTATTTACAGTGGAAATTCCAGATTAAATAAACTCTTTGTTCATTCATTAAATAAACTCTATGTCAGAAAATTATTCTTTGTACACAATCAAATTACAGCTGACCTACGCATGAATATTCCTACATGAATAACAATGTAATAAATATAAAGGGAAAGATAAAGATTCCTTGTACATAATTAGAAACATTGGAGCACAGTCTAGATTGTTGTATCTAAACTGTTTATCAAAGCCCCTCAATATTTTCTTAAAGCTGATCTTAGGCTAATCAACTATAGCCATTTTGAGAGAAAAAAAAGAATAATTATTTTTGTTCCAGGCCTTGTAATTCACCTGCTTTACTTTCTCAAAATCTAATAATGAAACATATATATTTGTCCATATTCTGTAAGGAATTAGCAATTGCTCCACAGCAATGTCTAACAAAAATCAGCTTGGATAAAATAAAGACATTTTTTGTACAACAGCTTTTCACTGAGCTTTCTTTAGTATTCCAGTTGCCAAAAAGAGTAAAAATTGTCTTCACCTGAACAGTAATGCACTAGAAGTTTACTGTAGTTCCATTCTTTTTCCAAATCTAAAACCAAAACTTGATAAAATTCATGAATAACTGTTCAGTAAAATCAGTTCCTCTATCACTGGATAGAGATACTGCACGCAGTATTTTTCTTTTAGGGATAAGTAAAGGCACTCCTCTGTTGAAAACCCACAGTATACATAGTGACCAAGAAAAAAAAAATCCTACCTGGAATATCCTAATTTACCTATCTGGTGATAGAAGAACTCCCTTTACTATAGAATTAATTATTCATTAATTCTACAAGGTTTTGTCACCTAGTCACCTTATCACTCCAGTCATTTCTCTGAAAGTAAGTCGAATAATTTGCAGACAACCTGGAAGTCTGAGGTTCTGAAAATTGTTATATAGATGTGGGTATCACCATTTCCGGGACAGAGCATTAACTCCATTATGTGATCAATCATGGCCTTTTTTCTTCTTTCATGGAAAATAATGTGTTCTGTTGTTGGATGGCAACTTCTATGAATGTCAAGTAGGTCACATTTTTGGAAGTGTAGTTCAAATATTCCACATCCTTATTGATTTCCATTTTCTTTTTATTAATAATAAATGAAAAAGGTACTGAAACCTCCACATATAATGTGGATCTCTCTCTTTCTCCCAATTGTTCTACCTGTTTTTGCTTCATGTGCTTTGAGAAACTCCTATTAGGTGTGTAAATTGACTTATGTTCTTTTGTTGAATTGTTCTCTTTGTCATTATAAAATGACCTGTTTTATCCCTGGTAATGTTCTTTGTTCAGTCTTCTTTGTCTAATTTAAATATAGCTACTCCAACTTTCTTGTTATTAGTGTTAGTGTGATAAAATATATCCATGCTTTTAAATTTTAGCCATTTGCATATTTATATTTAAAATGAATAGCTTATAGGAAACATGTAGTTCAGCCTTGGTCTTTAATTCAAATCTGAGAACCCCTGCCTTTTAATTGGCTCAATCACATTTTGTGATTATTGGTATAATTGACTTTAAAATCACCCTCATGTTATTCATTTTCTGTTCATGCTGTATCTTTCTCCATCCAGATTAGTTTAATATTTTCACAATTTTATTTTATCTCTTTTGTTGACTTATTAGATATTACTCTTTCTTGTAATATAGTATTAGTTGATTTAGGCCTGTGGTTGTTTAGGTTGGGAATTTTTTTCTCCCTAGAGGTCTTTTGACAATGCAGCAAGACACACTGAGGGGTGTGACTAGCAGGCAGAGGCACACTAAACTTTCTACAATGCAGAAGACAGCCTTCCACAACATAGAATCATCCATCCAAAAATGTCAACAGTGTCATCTTAGAGAAATTCTGCTTTAGCATTCATAGTGTATATCCTTAACTTGTTACAGTCTACTTTTAAGTGATTTTATAGTATTTTGCTTGTAGCAAAAGAACATTAATGTATGCTTCCATTTCTTCCTGATCAGGCTTTATATTACTTTTGTCATACATTTTACTACTAAAAAAATTATAACCACATAAAACATTACTGTAACTTTTGCTTTTAACAAATGTTTATGTTCTAAAATATTCAAATATGAGAAAATATATCTATATTATCTATTAATTCTTTTTCTTCTCTTATGGGTCATATTTTCCTGCTTCTTCACATGCCTGGTAATTTTTTCTGATTCCAAACTTTGTAAAATTTACATTGTTAGATGATGTATATTTTCATATTTCTACAAATATTCTTGAGCTTTCTTCTGTTTTAATGTTAAGTTTCTTAAAAACAGTTGGTCTTTTTGTTCTTGATTTTAAGCTTTGCTGTGTTCAAAACAGCAATGTCTACTATAGATCTCAATCCAAGACTGAGACAAACCCCATTGCCTATTATATCCTTTTCCTATGACCGTGACGGATGAGGTCAGAAATAGTGTCATCCCTGTATGTTCTCCTGGGATTGTTCTAATTCTTTCATGTGTTTCTTTTCTCAACATAAAGTATTTTCTTCATATACGTACCCTTTTTAGAATACAGTTTAAGACTCTCTTGGGGTTATCTGTAAATCTCCAGAAATCTCTGTCTCTGTGTGGCTTTCTCCTCTCCGGTATTCTGCCCTATGGACTCTGAACAGATTGCTTGTGGCTGTCCCTGGATTTCCATCCCTGAGTCCTCAATTTAGAGAAAATGCTGGGCTCTGCCTCCTTCTTTTTCCCTATGCAACTGCCTGGAAAACTTACTAAAACAATCTGCTGGGATAATCGTAAGGATCAACTTATTAATAAGCTTCTACAGTAGCCTCCAGTCAGATTTCTCTTCAGTTGTCTTACGGATCCCCTCTCTTACCTTGATTTATGACAAATGAACAATACCCATAGAGAAGAAAAAATAAAGGCACCATTTAGGGTGTTCTGTTTGGACTTAAATCTTTCCATTTGGCATGCAATTTTTATTTTAAAAAAGGGAGTGGGGGGCGCCTGTGTGGTTCAGTAGGTTAAAGCCTCTGCCTTCGGCTCAGGTCATGATCCCAGCATCTTGGGATCGAGCCCCGGATTGGGCTTTCTGCTCCTCAGGGAGCCTGCTTCCCCCTCTCTCTCTCTCTCTGCCTGCCTCTCTGTCTACTTGTGATTTCTGTCAAATAAATAAATAAATCTTAAAAAAAAAAAGGAGTGGGTTTCTTGCCCCTGTGGCATCAATAACATTATTATTATTATTATTATTATTATTATTTAACGGCTGAGAGTTAGCTAACCATGTTACTATTCAAAAACTTTAACTTCTTAAGATAAAATCTGTTCTTATTTTAAAATTTTAAATAGCATTTGTACTTGGGAAAGAAACTATAAACTTCAAGTTCTTGTGTTTGTGTTTGTTATTTTTGTTTGTTTTCTTCTAAAACCTAGACCTTTTTAGTTTCAATTATACCCAAGTCTAGTATTTCAAGGTGAATGGGACCTAAAAATTTGCTCACTCTCAGTCTTCCTTTGGCAAAAGTAAACCCACTTCTTTTGGATTGTTCTTCATTTGAATTTATCTCTCTTATAAACATAGATTCTTTTTTTTCCCCCCAATCTGTCAGGGGCAGATTTGTTTTCCTGAATCTATTTTAATGTTCTCCTGTGTTTCCTTATTGCTGCTGTAACAAATTACTAAAACCAAGATGTTGACAGAGTTGCATTATGAAAACTTTAGATAGAATCAATTTCAATAATTTTTCCGGTTTCTGCAGTATATCTGGATACCTTGGCCAGTGGCCTCTCTCCATCTTCAAAGCCAGCCATAATAGCCATTCAAGTCTTCCTCAGGCTGCATCAGTCTGATACTGTCTTTTCTATCTTTTAACAATGCTTGTTAAATAGTGAGCTTGTTCTAGTAATACTCCAAAACAACTACTTAAAGTCAGCTGATTTGTCATTTTAATTCTCTTTTGGCAGGTAAACAACAAGTATTTGCAGTTTCCAGAGATGAGTATTTTCCTTCGGTTTCTTAACGGCTACCACATCAGGCTATTACGTCTCAGCCATGTCCTTGATTACCTACTGCAGCTTGACTGGGTGTGTGCTAAAGACACAGAAGGATGAAAAATACTTGCTGTCTAGTTAAAGGTTAGGCCCTTTCTGTTTTCTTTCATTCCAGCACCCCATACAAGGACAATCCTATATTTAGCTTTTCTTCCAGATTCCAAGTGTCAAAAATATGTGTATTCTGTTAATTAGTCTAATAATATACCTTTTCCACTTTTAAATATATTTAATATACCCTCTTTGTATACCCATAAAGAAAAAGAGTAGGACTCAGAAGTCTAATTTTTGTTTTCTGAGTTCAGACAACATAGAATCATGGTCCCAACCAAAATTCCAAACATATTTATACCATCTATTATGAACTGAACTGTGGTCTCCCCAACATTCATATATTGAATCCTAAACTTCAGTACTTCAGAATGTGACTGTGATTGAAGATAGTGTCTTTAACGAGATAATAAAGTTTAAATGAGGTCATTGTGGTAACCCCAAATCCTATACAGTGGTGTCCTTATGAGAAGAGGAAACTAGGAAATAGGTAAAGGGAAGATCATGTGAAGACACAGGCCATGTCCAAGCAACAGAAAGAGACCTTGAAGAGCCCAACTTGCTAAGAACTTGATGTTGGATTACTAGCTTTCAGAAAATTTTTGAGAAAATAAATTTCTGCTTTGCAAACCAGACAGCCTGTGGTATTTTGTTATGTCAACCATAGCAAACTAGTACATCATCTCTGTATTATTCCCCCTAATCAATACCTGGACAAGATCTGGACTTCCTGCCGTATTTCCTTTACCTCAGTTAGAGAATGACATGTTTGACTAAACAAAATGATACTTGTCTCATTAATGTTTTCCATTCTTTTAAAAAATATATTTTCATTTGGAAGGTACCTATTCACTTAGGAGAATAATTCTGAGTCCTCACCTCTAGAAGAGAAACTTTTCAACCTAATTATTTTGTTCAAACAAAAGGTCGTATGAGTTACATAAAACAAAACATATTTATTACTTACAGATTAAAAATTTGACGGAAAATCATAGCATATTAACTAACATAAGTACTAGACCTTATTTTTTTCCCTTTTATTCAGCAACTTTTTCTCATTTGAATAGCTTTCTCATATACTGGTTGCTTAACAATTTAATATGATATATTTAATAATTTTTATATCACTATTAGGGCAAATTGTACTTTAAAATATATTTATGATATGTTATAACTTTTATTAGTAAGTCATTAGCTTAATACCACACATCACAGCTTCCACTCAAATGCATTTTGTGCTGAGGAATTAGCTGTGTCACTCACAAGCCATACCATCTTAGGCAAACCATCCCATATCTCTTTTAAATTTTTCATCTAAAAATTGTAATAAAAATACTACTCAAATTAGAGTTCAAACAATTCAACATGGGCAAAGGACTCCAAAGACCATTGAGATCTATAATCAATCAATCAATCCATCAGTCATATTAATGACCAGCATAACCATCATTATCTTCAACATCATTATAAGTATAAACATTCACAGATTTTATTTCATTTATATTAAAAAACCATGTAGGCTATTTCTATAACTTAAAATGAACTAAATTTCAATCTTATAACTTATTTTTCTTCACTTAACTAATTTCTCTTGTAATAAATTTATTAATATTCACTATAACTTGTTTTACAAACACACACACACACATAGAAACACACACATGTGCATACACAAGTTTACTGTTCTTTGAAGATGATTGATGAATTTTAAAATCTCGCTTAGGACATTTCTTACTTGATTATATGAGTAATGGTTTGCCTATTATAAAAATAAATACAAATAATCTAAAATTAAAATATATTTTCATCCTTATGAGGGTGAGAGTTTTGTGTAATGTATCAATAAAGTATTGTGAAGAACTGACAGATGTAATTTGAATAATGGAACTATAGTATCACCCAGACTTTGGAACAAACCTTTCTCTGTAGGTGGATGAAATATGAATCCTAAAGCCAGAGCAGGGGTCAGTGCTCACTTGAAAAGATGACAATTGTCTTACATAATGCAATGTGTGCCAACATTTTAGATGTGAGACAGAGAAAAAATGTAAGGAAGATATTCTCAGCCTTATAGCTAGTCCAAAGTCCCTGTAAGTATAAATGTATTTAAAAAATAATAAAACAATGAATGGTATTAACACTGTATTCTTCAAATTCCTGTCATTGATAAGGAATGTATTATTTTTATTACTTCTATTTCAACGTTGAAATGAGGTGTATACTTTTTGCTCTTTTACATTGCAAGTAATAGGAGTTGATAGAAAATGAAATAAAGACTGTGCTTCCAGTGACTCACAGAGATAAACTATTTTATCTAGGTCAAATCATAATTTTAATAATAATTATAATTAGAAAAGTCCCATGTAAGAAAAAAATCAATTATCAAGTAATTTCAAGTATGGTTATTCTGATGTCTCATCCTCACTATTTCTATTCCCATTTATCTTTTTTTTATTATATTTTTTTCTTCTCCATTTTTTAAAATATAAGCTTAGCTCTGACAAGAATTATATACACTACTATTTATAGGGTATGCCTAGAAGTATTTTGAGGGATAACCAGTGTTACAGAATGAAATCTCTCTTGGTCCCGAAAGTGGGATGGCATTCTCTGTTTTGCTGCAGTCCTTGCTACCTGCCTGAATGCCTGTCCCTGAAGAAATCAGGACTCAGACATCGTGAGTGGAGGAAAGTCTCAAACCTGTCTCAAATGAGTTCATCATTTAAATCTTTTTATTAGGTCTCATAATGAGACAGTGTGCCTAATTAAACCAGGATAAACTATTACCGGGATTCCAATGAGTTACTTCTTTTTTTTTTTTTAAGAAGTTATTTTTTTTTAATTTATCATTTTTTAATTTATTTTCAACATATCAGTATTCATTGTTTTTGTACCACACCCAGTGCTCCATGCAATCCATGCCCTCTCTAATACCCACCACCTGGTTCCCCCAACCTCCCACCCCCCACCTCTTCAAACCCTTCAGATTGTTTTTCAGAGTCCCTAGTCTCTCATTGTTCACCTCCCCTTCCAATTTCCCCCAACTCCCTTCTCCTAACTCCCCATATCCTCCACGCTATTTGTTATGTTCCACAAATAAGTGAAACCATATGATAATTGACTCTCTCTGCTTGACTTATTCACTCAGCATAATCTCTTCCAGTCCCGTCCATGTTGCTACAAAAGTTGGGTATTCATCTTTTCTGATGGAGGCATAATACTCCGTAGTGTATATGGACCACATCTTCCTTATCCATTCGTCCGTTGAAGGGTATCTTGGTTCTTTCCACAGTTTGGCAACCGTGGCCATTGCTGCTATAAACATTGGGGTACAGATGGCCCTTCTTTTCACTACATCTGTATCAATGAGTTACTTCTGCATATCAAATACTCAGAAGTTACCAAAGATTCCAAACCTTTTTGTAGAACAGAGATGACCTCATAATTCGAGTTGATGACTTCTGGACAAATATCTGTGGCTGGGGAAAAATAGAAATTTTTTAAACGCATCCTTTTATTTTGAGACTGGCAGAGATATGTGGAAACTCTTTTCCTTTAACAGCAAAGTCAAAGGATATTAGATGTCATGGTCACACGGCAGCACATATAGCTGTAAATACGATGTACCCTGATTTACAGATGATTATATTCTTCTCTTTTAAAAGTGTTGGGACATTACTTCACTTTTTGAGTGGATTCCAAATAATTCCCACTGAACAGTATTTTCAAAATTAAATAAACTACAGAGCATGCCACAAAAATTCAGATCTATAGGGGTGCCTGGGTGGCTCAATCAGTTAAGCATCTGACTTCAGCTCAGGTTTGATGCAGGGATCCTGGGATTGGCCCTGCATCAGACTTCCTGCTCAGTGGGTTGTCTGCTTGTCCCTCTCTTTCTGGCCCTCGGCACCCCCGCACCCCTCCCCCATTCATGCTCTCTCTCTCTCAAATAAATATATATGGGCTTTGAGGCAACAATCATTTATAAAAATCCTTCCAGATATGAGTGTCAAAATTCTTCTGACTATACAGATACACTCCTTACATGGCAGATATGGAGACCCAATCACACCCTGTAAGTGTAGTGCATAAACAGCCTTTTCTGCAGAAAACTGCAGTATAAACCAGTTGGAAAATAGCGCTTAGCTGTCACTGGAATTAAACTTGTAGATTAGTAATTTGCACCTCCATCTGACCTGAGGGATATTTTTTATTGATTTCACTACTAAATAAACTTAGAGCACTTCTTTACTTTGGCATTATCCCATTAAGTCAACCCTTATTTACCTTGATAATAGTGTCTTTGTCTTTTCCTTTCAAGTAATCAAAACTCTAATTTATATTTGTAAATATAATGGTCACATGTGTAGTGTTTTCTTACAGAAAAGGCGGGTATAGTATCTGTAAAAATTTGCTCTTGATTATCTGCCATTCCACTGCTATCAAACCAACTTTCATTTTAGTTACAAATAACTAATTTAGGGTTTTTATCATGTTAATATGGTTTATCTCATTAAATTAATGAAGATGTTAAATAGCTTAAATTCATTGTTTTCTTCTAATTGTTTATCTTAATGATAAGCAAGTACTGGATGCATAATTGGAGCACAGTAGTATTATTTGTAATTATAAGAAGATAATCCACTTTACAACCAACTGAGGAATTTTTAATGCTTCTAATCACAATTGATACTAATTTTACTAATTACTAAAATACTCCTTCCAAAATGAGTTTTAGATTACCAAAATTTAAAATATTGTCATATTATGGGTATGTTTTATCTTGAAGATTTATGGATTTTTGGTTTAAATATTATATTTTTGTAATCTTTCAGAGACGTATTTTCATATTGAATTTCATAACTTAGAAAAGAAGATATGATTCCTACATCAAAATACTCAACATGCTTTTAATGTTAGCAGACTTTCTTTTAAAATATTTTCACATTTTCTGAGTAGAAAATGATTGAAAATTTAGCTTTATTAATTGGGGCATCTGTATGGTCAGTCACTTAAGTGACAGACTTGGTTTCGGCTCAGGAGTGACCTCAGGGTCCTGAGATAGAGCCCTGTGCCAGGCTCTGTGCTCAGTGGGGAGTCTGCTTGGGATTCTCTCTTTCTCCCCCTTTGCCCCACCCCCTCAATTAACAAACAAATAAATAAATAAATCTTAAAAAATATTTTAACTTTCTTTTAATTATATGAAATGTTTTAATATCCACCAACAAATTATTTTGAAGATAATGAGATTCTTTCAAATAGGTTCTCATATAGTCCACACTGGTTTTCTATCTCCATAGTTATTTTCTTAAAGTATCTTTAAATTCTTAAGGAATAATTGCAGGTTTCAAGGACAACTTTGAAGGCATATCTATTACAAATTTAATTCTGAGTAATGGAATTATGTCAAAGAAAAAATAGAATTATGTCAAAGCAAATCAAAATTAGAGTACATTTGAGTTTAGTAAATATATGTGCAAAGTAAATATATGTGCTAGACTCTACCTGTGCTTTTAAGAGCCATTTGGTTGCATTTTAGTTTGCTCTCTTGATCCTTGAAGTTGAGAAAATAATGGACAAATGGATGATTAATACACTGATCTCAAATGTTTAAAATGACTTATTTAGGGGCGCCTGGGTGGCTCAGTGGGTTAAAGCCTCTGCCTTTGGCTCAGGTCATGATCCCAGAGTCCTGGGATCGAGTCCCACGTCGGGCTCTCTGCTCAGCAGGGAACCTGCTTCCCTCTCTCTCTCTGCCTGCCTCTCTGCCTACTTGTGATCTGTCTCTCTGTCAAATAAATAAATAAAATCTTTAAAAAAAATAACTTATTTAACTAATAAAATCAATTTTGCACAGAAAATGCTAAGGTTCCTTGAACATTTACTCCCACAAAATTGAACTCCAGGATACCAGCAGACTAAGGGTTTTATTCAAATACTTTAACTCATAAATATATGTTTTTATTGTAAATATACCCATATTGTTGGAAGAAAATACATAAAATATTCTAAGGTTACTTTCTTATGTTCTTTTCATTTATGTACTTGTAAAATTTAATGGTGTTAGAAATATTATTATATGTGTGTTAATATTTACATTTAACATTATGTGTGTTGTTTACTACATAATAAATCCATTAAAATAATGACCTTTTATTTTTTTCTTACCTATATAGAGCAGTACCTAACATATTATATTTTTGAATACATATTAAAATTAATTAATGAAGACACCTTTCATTGTGACTTAAATATAAAATAATATAATATGTATTTAGATATATAGATATATATATAATGCTTTTAATGAATGCATAAGTAATTGAGAGTTAATTAGAATTTTATTTTATTTTTTTATTCTTTTTAAAGATTTTATTTATTTTTTTGACACGGAGAGAGAGAGAGAGATCACAAGTAGGCAGAGAGGCAGGCAGAGAGAGAGGGGGAAGCAGGCTCCCCACCAAGCAGAGAGCCTGATGTGGGGCTCGATCCCAGAACCCTGGGATCATTACCTGAACCGAAGGCCGAGGCTTTAACCCACTGAGCCACCCAGGCACCCCAAGAGAGTTAATTAGAATTTTAATTCCATGCAACCACACATAGATAGATGGTTTATTTAATAGTTCTGTAAATACGTTAAATAAGTAAAATGTGTAAAGATATTTGATCAATCTAACAGAATTTTAAAAATAATCTATGCATTTATTTTTCATACATTATATGCCGATATCATTTGGGCCCTAGGGATGAAATATAAAGAGATTCTATTTTCTATATCAGTTGGAGGTAGTTAAGACAGACATTCCCTAATATCAGTGACTTTCAGTCTTCTAGTATGTATTAGTGTACTTTACCAGAAACTTTGCATATGAGCCATGATTCAAGGGATCATAGGGTAACAAAAGACTACTACCAATCTGCATTAATCTATATAAATTTCATTAATGAAACTGTACACATTTTGATCAACTATAGTATTGAATTGTGAGATTATTAGTATATTTAGTTGCTTTAGATACATTCCTTGGTCATAGGTAGAAGAACCAAGTTAGTTATAGTTACATAGCAAAGTTTATTTAGCATATTGTACTCAAATAAAGATATGTAGAAAAAATGTTTCTCTAAATTAATAAGCTGTGTGATGGTCTTAAAAGACTATTGCATTTTTAACATATAAACAAATTGCATACAAAGTCAGTATTAGAGTAGGATCACATAAAACTGTGAATCAATTAGGTAAATTATACTTATTTGCTGTATATCAAAACTTTGCAAATGCACAAGGCAATTAATTGGAAAACACAGTAAGATGTATTTTATGTTTTGTTTACATGAAGTAAACTATATAAATCTTAAGTACACACTCAATAAATTATTATATCTATATAGACACAAAACCAGTCAAAATAGAATATTTCTACCACTTTAGTCAGGTTCTATCTCACTCAAGCCCTTCCCAAAGATGTAAGCGAAAGTAAAAACTCTATTAGTTCGTATCAGTTTAAATATTTTTGAATTTCATATAAATTCCAGTTAGTTAACATACAGTGTAATATTAGTGTTAGGTGTACAATGTAGTGGTCCAACATTTCCAAATAACACCAAGTGCTCGTCACAAGTACCTTCTTTAATTTCTATCACCCATTCCCCCTACCCACCTCCTCTCTGAGATGATACGGATTTTACAAACTTGGCATTGATAACTATGGAATAATAGGAGGAAATACTATTTCTATAATTTTGGAGGGAAATATACTTCACTAACTAAATCACAGATGAGACAAATTTCTTCTCCTCCTCTCCTATCCTCTTTTCTCCTCTTATGTATTTTATGTCTTTCTGGCTTTCTTTCTTTCTTTCTTTCTTTCTTTCCTCCTATGTTTTCTTCTAAATCAGTTTTAATCAAGTGAAACTCACTTTCTTGTTTGGATCAGATTTACATGCTGTCTTTCTCCTGCTAATTTAAACTTGTCCGAACACTGATCATTTTCCAGGGCAGCTGTTTTTTGGTTCAAGATTACAATTCAAGATTCCACCATCTTCCTGTTCATTTGCCTACACTCTTTACTACAGGAATATTAGAGGATGTTTGCTATGTTTAATTCAATGTTTTAGGTGTTTTGATTGGGGAAGAGTTTTCATTTTATTGAGCAGAGGGAAATTTCCATATCTATAAGGAAAATACATTTTTAGTGTTATAATTTCAGGCATTTGAATTGTTATTGAGGGGGATATTTTTATGCAAAATCATGTTGAATGTGAAAATCTTCTATAAAGCTAAAGTCTAGCAGTGTAATTTTTTCATAGTTTTCTATGATAAGGAAAGAAAAATTATTTCTAACCTATTTTTTTGCTCTGATTGGCATTTTATTGAATTCTTAATGCCCTTAATGCCCTTAATGCCCTGGCCAGCTAATGTTGGTGATACATTATTCATACGTAAAATAGCATTTCTCACGTGTTGGAAAAGAAGAATTAGATATATTACCCCTTTAAATTCTCTAGCACTTGCTTTTACCATTGTATAGACTGAGAACTCTGGCTAGGTTAAGTAGCTTCCATGGAATTTAAACTCAAGCATTTTAAAAGAGCTGACAAGATTTCCATCACTTTGTACCCTCTGTCCCTTAGTTTCTTCTTCATTGGAAATTTAAAATTTATTCTACCACTTCTGCATAATAGTGGCACCTGCACCTTATAAATTAAGAAATAAAGTCAAAAAGAAGTTAATTGCCTTGCTCAGGGACACACAGTAAATCAATGGTAGAATCAGTAATAAATGGATTCCTTGGTCACAAATAACCACTCTTTCCTACAAGAACATAAAGCTAATGTAAATTAAACTTTAGTCAGCCTAAATAATAAAAAAGCTCTCAAATCCAATGTGTTTTAAAACAGCTGAGCCAAGTAGAAGAGGCTATTGAAACAAAAATATATTCTCTCTTTTATATTTTATTCCAGAAATATCTACAGCATTATTTCTCTGGAAAGCACTCCATTTCATTGTAGAAAATAGAAGACAAGAAGTACATCTATTCTACTTGCTTACCAGGGCTAAAATTTAACTGATTTTAATAATTCTGTGTAGTTTAAAAAATATATCTTAATTAAAAAAAAATGCTTCTAACCAAATTTAGTCAAGTATTGTCTTAAATTCTACACTGTGATATTTAAAATAAATAATTTTAAAATATTAAAACAAATATTATGTAATTATTTTTAAGTATTTGTTTATCCTAGAATTATTTAAAATTATATTATTGTGTTTCCAATAGAAATGGATGCAGAAAGTACTACAACTCCAAATTGGGAGCAGAAATACTGGGTAGATATATCAAGTTTATCAACTAATTATTTAGTCTATATGAAGGAGACATGCCTAGAAAGACCCTTTCTTTTGTACTACATATTTGGTTTTAAATCTCCATGTAACCAGCCTTTGTGGGTGGCATGGGTTAAGCCTTACTGGAATTGTAATGACTCTATTTAGGTCACTGAAGTTAGAACTTAATTAGGGATTTGTCAATTGCTTATATTATAAAGGGTGTATATAGTAAGAATGCTTCTCTCAGAAGCCAAAGGAGAGGCCCAACTATTTATCAGGTGAATTGTTACCTACAATGATCTACAAAAGATTAGAGGGTGTAGTCATTCCCATGAAGAGAAAGCCGCACCAAATGCTCTACAGGAAAAACTTCTTATTTTGTGCTACCCTTAACTACTACAGTCTTATTCTGGAAAGATTTATCAATATCTGTACTATGTTAAAAGGTGGGTCTCAGGGGTATAGATTCCTCCTCAGCTTTTGAGATAGCTGCTAATGGGCAGATGTCATCTCAATAAAGTATCTGTAAATGCTTTCTATAACTAGATGGAAGAAAAGGCTGGGTTTCCAAGAGAACCTGGAGATTTCCATGAGCCATAAGAGACAAGGAAAATGTGGTTTTTCGTTTATCCCACTAGTTAATTGATCCTTTTGTGAATAATTCATTTTCATCTTTATTATTTTTTAAATACAACTGGCTTATGCAGATATATTATAACCATTTAAAGATACCTGAAAATTCAGCCTTTAAAATTGGTGCAAAGTTTCTAGTCCATTATTATTACATCTCTGAGTATGGGAGAAATATAACTTTCTCTTTGTTAATGATTCTCTCAGATATAATATCCTGGATAAGTTTGCATCCCTGAGTCTTTCTCCTTTAAACTTCTTCATGTCAAATTTGCCATAAATTGTTTTCTATACCACATTTTTAAAATTAATACCAGTGTTAATCCAGGTATTTTAAACATTGGAACTCTAATATTTTAGTTATCTGAAGCATAATCTTATCTCTACTCTTTTTTACTTTTCAAAAGTACCAAAAATAACAAGAATGATTTTCCTGAAGTAGTATTTTTATTCTGTCAAGCTATTCACTTCTCTGAACTCTTTCATGGTCTTTAATTGCTCTTACATGAAATCACAACTTTTAATCAAAGACAAAAAATGTCCCTTTGTCTCTTTATTTGTTAAAATATTTGTATTTGTATTTGTTGCTGGCCACATTTCTTTCTCTCTCTTTTTTTAAAAATATTTAAATTCAATTAGCCACCACATAGTACATTATTAGTTTCAGATGTAGTGCTTAAAAATTCATCAATTGCATATATCACCCAGTGCTCACATCACATCACTGGCCATATTTCTAATTCCATCTCATAAATAGTTCATTATTTAAGCACATTTTGTCTTTCTTACTAGATATTTACAATGTTCAACTCTCTATTGAACATTTTCAAAATGTTATTTAAATTTTACTTTATACAAGAAACTTAAATCCTAACACAATCTTCCCGAAAGCATGCCTCTGGTCCAATAATGTCCTACTTGTCTTTTGTCAGTGAAACTAATTTATCTGAAATTGTAACTTTTCTCAATTCAGACACATAACATCTAGTTAATATTTTATTATATGTAGCATTTTATTTTATTCTCAAGTTCTCAATGTGTTTCAAGAGACAATGTGTTCAATTAGGGAACTCAAAGCACTCTTACCAGTGACAATCTAGAATGAGTAAACACAACGTCATTTATTCCTGGCAAGCCTATTTGCCTTTTTTTATTTTTACCTCTTAGTTTCAGTTGTCTGTAGTATAAATATGCTAACCAATTTTTCTATATATTGTTGGCCATGTATCATGGTCAAAGTGGCAATTCATGTTGCCTATGTGTCATTTATTCTTTCTTTGCCTTTAGTTTATTCCATTTTTTATTCATCTAAAATACAATCTGTGCTCAATCTTTGATTTCATAATGATAATTTATTAAATGTTGCAAAATAGAACTTTTTATTATCCCTGAATATTTGTGATGGCAGTGGGTAGAGATGAATTTAGAATTGTTGATAGAATTGGGAGATGAAATTATAGTGTTCTTTTACTACTCAGATCCTCAGAAATTGATGGAGAATAGAGAATGTGAAGAGGGGCAATATCAGAGCAGGAATGCAAACCCATGTAAGACCTCAAGTTTTAATCACAGATATTGGTTTATTATCTAATTATATCTGAGTCCATGGTATTAGAAATCATTGACAGTTTTTAATGGTACTTTATCCCCACCAAATAACTGAAATTTGCTAATATGTAGTGTGACACCATTTAGAGTATACTAAACAAGAAGATAACATATTCTTTCAGCTAACATATGCCACAGAGAAGTAAGTTAATACTTGGAATGTTTTTGAAAACAAGGAAATCACTGAGTAAATTGAAATTTCAGTTAACTACATAGATTAATACATATAAAATGGATCATACTAGCTATATTGCCTTACACAGTGGGAAGAGGATAGTCTATGCAATAAAAGATGTTGGGAACACTGGAGGCCCCGTGCAAAAAAAAAAAAAGAACCTGGACTCTTTACTTATACTCTCTATATAAATCAGTTGAAAGTCAATTAAAGAATTAAATGTAAGACTGGGAAACATAGAACTCCTTGAAGAAAACGTAGAGAAAAATCTTGACATTCACCTTGACAATGATTTCTTGGATATGACACTTAAGACAAAAAAAGCAAGGGAGTTAAATAGGTATTTTTCCAAAAAGATACACAAATAGCCAGCAGATATATGAAAAGTTGCTCAACATCACAACCATAAGGGAAATGCAACTCAAAACCATAATGAGATATCACCTCACACATATTAGAATGACTGTTCTCAAAAAATAAAAGAAAAAAACAAGATAAGTGTCTTTCAGGATATGGAGAAAAGGGGACCCTTGTGTACTGTTGGGAATGTACATTGGCATAGCCACTGCGAAAAATATGGAAGTTCTTAAAAAAAAAAAACACTACCAAATCATCCAGTATCCCCATTTTTGAGTATATATCCAAAGAAATTGAAATCAGGATATTTCACTACTGTGTTTCTGCATTCCTGTGCTCACTGCAGCATTATTGATAATAACCAGGATATGGAAGCAACCTAAATATCCATTGATAGATATAAATGAATTTATAAACAAAATATATATATAGTTCATATATATTATATATAATATATATTATATATTTCATATAAATAAAATTTATATGATAATATATGATATAAATATATAAATGATATATATTTATGATGATATATATGATAAATCATATATAAATATATATGATATAAATATAAAATAATAAATTTTATTTATATCATATATAATATATTATATATTACAAACTCTACACACACACACACACACACACACAAATACACACACACACACACATAACATATTTGATTTAGTCTTAAAATAAAGGAAACATCACCATTTGCAACAACATCGATGAAGCTAGAGGATATTAAGATAAATATGCCAGAACAGAAAGACAAATATTACATGTTACTTCTTAAATGAGTATTTTAAAATTGACAAATTCATAAAAGATCCTGGTTGTCAGGGACTGGGGGAAGGGGGAAACAAAAAATACTAGTCAAGGGGTATATATATATATATACCTATATATATATATATGTATATATACACTGAAGGTGTACTTGTAATGTTTTGATATATCTATACATTGTGAAATGATTACCATTACAGTTAGTAATCAAAATAATTACATGTCCATCACCTCAGGTAGTTAACTGTGTGTGTGTGTGTGTGTGTGTGTGTGGTAATACTTGAAATTTATATATTCTTAGCAAATTTCTGTCACACTAAAACACAGTCACTTTTACAAACATAACTGTACCAAAAGCTGGGAAAATAGCCATCATAGAAAAAATAAATTTCAGCATCTGTGATATAAAACATAAACCATTAGATTAGTCATTTTAACAAATCTGGCAGATATAAATGAATGTAGAAACTATAGTTGGCAATTACACAAAATATTTACATTTTGAAAATTTCAATAATATTTATTTTTATGTTATATAAAATTTATTATGGTTGTCAAAAGATAAAAACTTCTAGTCATAAAATAATTAAGTTATGGGAATGCAATATAATCTGTGGTGATTATAGTTAATAATAGAATATTACACATTTGAAATTTGCTAAGAGTAAATAGTAAAATTCTGTATCACAAAAATTTTTGGTATCTGTATGGAGATGGATGTTAATTAAAATTATTGTGGTAATCATTTCACAATATATACAAATATTAAATCATGCTCCATACATGAAACTAAGAAAACATATGCCAATATATCTCAACAAAACAAATAACAAAAATTATTTTGTTTTGAAGTAGTAATACTTTGAGATTTCAATATCTAGTTGGCTCTAGCATAGATTTCTTTAAATGTGCACAAGTATAGCATCCTAAAGGAGACTGAAAAATACTTGAAAAATACTCATCTAACAAGATCTGAAATGACAGCTCAGTTTAAGACAATGTGGGTTTTTTCCAATTTATTTTTTTTTAACTTTCCATAATCAGTGATTATTATTATTTAATCAGGGATCTGCAAACTTTATCAATACAAATAGCAAATAATTTAGATTTGGGGGGACATAGAGTTTCTATCACAACATTCAACTATAATGCCATTATGGGGAAGCAGCCATAGATAATACATAAACAAATAAAGTGGATATAGTCCAATAATATTTTATTTATAAAAATAGGTGGTGGACCAGATTTGACTCATGGGCTATTGCTTGTAAATGCCTGATTTAGATTATACTGTATATTATATTTTTATACAACCAATGGTTAAATTTCAGGAATTATTTATAATCCCTCTTTTAGAAACATGTAGTATTAAGAATGTTTCTATTAAACCTTTTTACAATAATTTAGGAATGAACTACAAATGATTAAATAAATAAAATTATTTGTATGAGTGGACATTGTCCAAGAGAATAAAATTATATTGAAAACAATGAAGAAAAAAATGAACTGAGGAATGTTATTAAATTTTAAAAAAAGCATTTATTTTTAGAGAGAGAGAGTGAGTAGATGGGGAGCGGCAGAGGGAGAGGGAGAAATAGAATCTTGAGCAGACTCCATGCCCAGCACAGAGCCTGATGTGAGGCTCAAACTCATGACCTTGAGATCATGACCTGAGCTGAAATCAAGAGTCAGACAGAACCAACTGAGCCACCCAGGTGCCCCCCAAATAAAGCATTTTTCCATCATAAACTAATTAATTTACAAACAATAATTGTAAAGTATATATTATGAAACAGGAGGATTTTTTAAATAGGAAACAAAATAAACATAGTCATATGGGACTTCCAATTTCCATTCTGACAGATAAAGAGCTTGGAAACCTTCACTCTTATCCTTACAACACACACACAAAAAAAAGCACAAGAAAAAAAATTTCACGTAAGTGAAAAATTAACAACTTTTCTTAAATCCATCAAGTAATTAAGGTCACAGGGCAAATTGGTGCCCTGAAAATTGGAGAGATAGACAGAGACAGGAAATCAGTTTCCCTGGAGCAGAAGCTAGAGCTATTATGACAGGAACACTTGAAGCTGTAATTGCTGAATTATCAAAAGTTCAGTGTAGACTAGTTTGAAAGTTAAAAACTCAGCTTTGTGAGTTTTACCCCTGGGTGCCATACCAGGTTTTCAGGGTAAACACTGGAGATCTAAGCCAAATGGGAGCAAGTTACTTTGTGGATATCAATAAACTTATTCTAACATTTATATGAAAGACAAGACCAGAATAGCCATCATAATTCTAAATAGTCATCAAAATAGTCATCTAAAAATAGTCATCAAAATTCTAAAAAAAAAAATTTGAAGACTGACACAACCTCAAGTTACAATAATGTAGGCAGAGTTGTATGAGGAGAAAAACAGACATATGAGTGGAACAGAAGAAATAGAAATAGACATGTAGAAATATAATAAATTGAGCTTTGAGAAAGGAGCAAAGGCAATCCAACGGAGAAAAAAACAGTCTTTTCATCAAACAGTCCTAGAACAATTGGGCAAACGTAAAAAAATAAATCTGATGCAAACTGTACCTGTTTCATAAAATTTCCCATCAATTTTTAAAGCACGAAACTATAAAAACAGTAGAATATACCACCGGAGAATATCTAGATGAGTTTGGATATGATGGTGACTCTTTAGATAAAACATCAAAGATATGATTTATGAAAGAAAAAAATTAGTAAGTTGAATTTCACTAAAATGAATTTTTAAAAAAAACTTCCAACAGATATAGTTCAGAGAATAAAACAAAAATCGCAGTCTGATAGAAAAAACTTGAAAAACTCATATCTGATAAAGGACAGTGCTCAAAATACGTAAAAAAACTTACAACTTGACAGTAAGAAGAGAAACAACCCAGTTTAAAAGTGGGCAGAATATCTGAATGTCACAAGAAAGATAAATAGATTGCATATAAGCACATGAAAAGATGTTCAATATCTTATGCTATTAAGGAATCACAAATTAAAATGAGACACCTGTATACATCTATCAAAATGGGTGAAGTTCAAAACACTAATACCAAATACTGATGAGGGTATGGAGAATAGGGACTCTGATAGATTGCTGGTAGGAATGAACAAATGGTACAACCACTTTGGAAGACAGTTTAACCATTTCTTACAGAGCTGAATGTAACTCACACAATATGATCCAGGAATCATGTTCCTGGGTATTTACACAAATGAGTGTAAAACTTAGGTGTATACGACCTCAGCAAGACTGTTTTTAGCATCTTCGTTTATAATTACTAACTGGAAATCAGTAAGGAAAAAGTAAATATCTTAATAATTTATTGGCCAAAGAGTAAATTTCAGTGAAATCAAATGATATGAAACTGAATGAAAATAAATATAAAAATATCAAAGTCTATGTGTTACAGCTAAAGCACTGTTGAGAGGGAAATTTATGTCATTAAATGCTTACATTAGAAAAAAAAATAAATCAACAATCTAAATTCCCACTGAGGAAACGAGGGGGCAAAAGAAATAAAAAAATAGATGCAAAACAAGTAGAAGGAAGAAAATAATAAAGACAAAAGCAGAAATAAATGAAATTGGTAAGAGAAAAAAAAAACAGAAAGAAGGAAACAGGAAGTTGGTTCTCTGGGGTGCATGGGTAGCTCAGTTGATTAGGTATCTGACTCTTGGTTTTGGCTCAGGTCATGATCCTGGGCTTGTGAGATTGAGCTCTTTGTCCAGCTCCAGGCTCATTGAGGAGTCTGAAGATTCTTACCCTCTGGCCCGCCCCACTTGTGCGCATGCACACGCTCACCCACTCACCCACACACACACTCTCTCTAGCTTGCTCTCTCAAATAAATAAATAAAATTTAAAAAAAAAGAAAGCTGGTTCTCTGAAAAAGTAAAAAAAGTTGACAAACATCTAAGAAAGGTAACAAATAAAAAGAAGAAAAAATGCTCCTATGAGAAATAAAATAGGGGCTATCTTTATGAACCATAAAGACATGAACAGAGTAATAAGCTAATGTTACAAACATCTCTATACACAAAATAGACGTGACAATTAAGTTAAAAAGCATTAATTTGAGGATCAGTAAATACTGTAAGTCTTTCAGTATGACATATCTATTTGGAAAAACCCTGTAACTATTAGGGAAAGTAAATTTGTGATTAAAAATATCCCCCAAAATATTATCTTCAGAAACAAAGAATTCTACTGAATGTTTGAAGTAACACCAAATGCAAGTGGTGGAAGGAAAATGAAGCCATTTTTAATAAAACTAATAAAATGGCAGGGCGCATGGGTGGCTCAGTAGGTTAACCTCTGCCTTCTGCTCAGGTCATGATCCCAGGCTCCTGGGATCGAGTCCCGCATCGGGCTCTCTGCTCAGCAGGGAAGCTGCTTCCCCCTCGCTCTCTGCCTGCCTCTCTGCCTACTTGTGATCTCTCTCTCTGTCAAAGAAATAAATAAAATCTTAAAAAAAAATAAAACTGATAGCATATACTGGGGCATATATGTTAAAATACAAAAAAAAAATTAAAGATATTTAAAAACCAAAATAATAAAAAGCCTGCAAAAAAAAAATCCTTGTGCATGCATGTACAATCTTGGGGGGGGATACATTCTTAACTGAAAAATATATATAATTGACTTTAATTAAAATGCAGACTTTTACTTATATTAAACAAAAAAACATGATAATAGCTAAAATGAATACAATTAACAAAAATATAATTAAAGAAAAGCATTTGCAATACAAAGACAAAGTGTGTCACAAGAACAGGACAGAATCCCTAACAGAAATATAAGCAGGAGTATGAAAATACAAGTCACAATGCAACAAATTCAAATGACCAGCATTCATAAGAAGTTGCTGGGATGCACTGCTAGAAGAAGAAAGGAAGGTGGAAGTAAGCATGAGATATCACATTACACATAGCAGACTGACAAGATTAAAATGAGTGATAACATCTATTCTCAGCCGGAATGAAGGCAAAAAGTAACTCTCCTACATTGCTGGTAAAAATGCAAATTGTTAAAAAAAAAAAAAACTTAGAAAGCCATCTGGCAATCTCTACAAAAATTAAAAATACACTTACACTTTGTTCCAACAATTCCGTTTCTATGAATCCATTCCTTAGTGTAAAAAAACACACTGGCGCATAAGAAGTTCAAAGATGTTTATTGCCCCATACTTTGCAATGGCAAATAAATAAATAAATAAACCACCGGTTAATGTTCTTACAAAACCATTGAAAAGAATTGGACTGATATCAATTTATTAAAAAACTAAACCTAGCTTTGAGTGATAAATTTAGAAAAATGTGCACAAGCACTGTGTAAGTTTTAAGGCTTATGTTGACAAACAGTTCCATATATATGATTAGACAAAAGAAAAATGAAGAGAAAGAACAAAAGCCACCTTAGTCAACATGTGTTAAGAGGATATTTGGTGCATTGATGTGCATGGATGCTGGAGTAAAGAAAGAAGACCTAAGTAATAAATAAATAGAAAAAATTATTAAATATGTATGCCTACTAAAAAAATGAAAGAAAACAACAAATTACATGTAGCTTATAGAAGGCACTGGTTTACAGCTGAAAGAAACTATTTATTTTAGTAGACAACGTGTCTGCTAACAACAGTCTGGCAGTAAACACATCATAGAGCAGCTTTCTATTAGTGCCAGAGTTTGGGTTCCCTTGGTGACTATGGCCTTTAAATAGAAAGTAACTCAAGCAGAAGCTCAAGTCTTTGGAAAAAGATTTAGTGGATTTTCACAAAAGTTTCTAAAGCTCTATCTTTCAGTCTATATCTGCTCATTTTATTATTGTTTCTATGATCTCTTCCCTAATCACTATGTTATTATATCCACAAGAATTGCAGCTTAAGTGAAATGATATAAAGTTCATTAAAATAAATAACTACAAAGAGAGATTTAGTGAAATTACATGTTTTCTTTAGTTGTATATTTAAATAGTATTTGTATTTAATATTTATTTTTCTATTTGAAATAATTTAAGGCATAACAATTTTAAAGAAAATGCCTTAATTTTGTTCAGCTACATAGCTTTAACTTCCCAGTTTAAGAAACTAAAAGGCATTGCAATTGTAAAAATGGTACTTCAGAGAAAATAATCTATCTCCAATGGGAACATTAAAACTTTGGTGTGTATGTGTTTATAAGGCAAAAATGACCCAAGTAATAATCTATTCAGGAATTCTTAGCTGCCCTTTACAAATAATGCATCTAATGTAATTTGCAGGTGTATCAAAATCTCATTTTCTGAAGCACACTTTTGCAGCTCCCATAGTAGAGCCTAGGAAAGACAATAAGCAATATGGGCTTTAAGAAAGATGTATTGTTACAAATGAGATTCCTATTAAAAATATATAGCAAAATTGTGTATAATTATACATATGTTATATATAGTATATATTATATATAACAAAATATATAGCACAAACATAATAAGAAGAAACTATGTGATATATGAAATTTAAATGATATTTTTAGATAAACCAAAATGGGATTCATCTGCCAACACCTAAAAATTTGGGAAACAAAGAGAGTAACACAGTATTACACAACTTTTGAAATAAGGGATTTTATTCAGTAATCTGTTAGTCATAAGAACAAACTGATACTAATAATGTGATAAAAATGTACATGTAAAATGTTGGATAAAAAGCTTAGCTATAATAGAAGAAAATATAATATGCCAATCCACTCACCATTATGAATATCCAATTAAATGTGGGTGAAGTTTTCACTATTCAAGGAAAGCTTGATTACTATTTTTTTTTCCATGATTCATCTAAGACATTCTCACTGATATCAGTTCTATATCCATTCCTGAAACTATACTTTGGAGAAGTATAATCTTGATCTGGAGTCAAGGGATGAGGCTGAGTGTTGTATTCTAAATGAAAAATCACCAAGTAGTAAAAGTTCACCATCTTCTGACATTGTGTAAATGAGGTAGTCTGAAGTTTGTAGTATTTTATGCATTATTTACAATAATAAGAGATATCAGCAACATCTGTATATTTTATGAGCCCTCTATAGCAAGACCTCAGAGTAGTACTCTATAGCAATAAGTTAGATGATAAAAAAATGTTCTCAGGCAAGAAGCAGATTGGGAATGTCTATTTTCTTTTTTCTTTCTTTCTTTTTATTATGTTATTATTTTTCTTTACAAAATGAGTGAATGACCTAAAGGAAAAAAATGAGGAAATAGTATTTTGTGTTTGAAAGAAATATTACAGGTGGAAATAAAAGAAAACTATATAGTTAGCAAAAGTAAACATAATCATATAGCACTTCTACTTTTGTTTCTCTATAAAATTCAAAGAAATGCATCCTTCATCATACAAGCACTTCAATGTGAGAAATGATTGTGATAATAAAAAAAAGAAGGATGATGGAAAAAATGTTCATAATGTACGGAAACTAAAAAGACAAGTCAACAATCAAATCATTATTAGAAATAGTAGAATAGGAACGTTTGGTTGGCTCAATCAGTACAGCATGAACTCTTGATTTGGGGTTTTAAGTTGGACCCCCACCTTAAGTGTAGAGATTACCTAAAATTAAATCTGGAAAAAAAAAGTAAAAAACAGAGTAAAAGTGGTCCTGTTGCCCTTTCAAAAGTGAGAAATAGAAATATACAAATGAAGATAATTACATTATTGGAATAAAGATATTGATAGAAAAATGAAACTCTAAGTAGACCAAATAGCCGAGAGAAATAGTGGATAGCAACAACAAAGTAAAGGGGTAAAGAATGTGATGAAGAAATTATAAAATATTGTAATTAAAATGGGAAATTTAAAATATGCCTAGTAAGAATTCTAGAAACAAAAGAAGATGAAGGAGAGGCATCATTTGAAATTATTTTAGAGTATTTTAAAGATTTTTTAAAATGTACATAAATGGAAAAACAAATTTTTAAATAAAAAAATACATGAATGCATGGATTGAAAAAAGTCAGAAAGAGTAAAGGAGTAGGATGAGAAAGAAAAAGAACTAGACTATAATAGTGATATCACAGATTCTGACATAAAAAACAAAACTAAAAACCTACAAAAAAAATTAAAAACCTACAACAGAGAAAATACATATTACTCTGAAGATACATTCCATATAATGGGACTAACAGGTAACTTCTTATCATAAAACAGAATAATATACTTAAAATTCTAAAGAAAATGATTTATGTGGGATTTTATACCTAGTTTGAATGTAATCTGTAAAACATAACAAGACAAATGATAGATGATGGATAGATTAATAGAGTTTCTACCCAAAAGAATCACAATTAATATAAAACTAAAGGATATTCTTGAACAGAAAAACAATAACAATGTATCATCTGAACTCAACAGGCAGAATTGGAAAGATAGAAGCAATAATTCTGAATAACAACAACAAAGATAAAAATTTTGTCAAAGATAAGGAAGAATTTAATGAAACTATATATATATATATACACACACACACACATATATGGTTTAGTCATCTATTTTATTGCTGTAGAAACCAATTGGATATAACAAACTGAATATAATATGAAAGCCTGAGGGGAGGCATTCTTCTAAGCAATTTAAGAAATCTAAAAAGTATTGCATCATTCAAAAGGGAATTGATATAATCAATATAATTAAACATATTTAATAAAATTATAGTAATTATCAATAAAAATAGACTAGAACTCAAAGAAGAAAAGGAAAGGTTGATGACACATAGAAAAACTGTTTTTTAAGATTTATTTAATCAATTGAGAGAGAGACTGAGAGAGAGAGAACATGAAGAGGGGCAGGGATAGAGGGAGAGCAAGAGGGAGAGAGCAGACTCTGTGATGAGCTTAGAGTTCGACATAGGGCTCTATCTCACAACCCTTAGATCATGACCTGAGTTGAAGCCAAGACTTGGACACTTAACTGATTGTGTCACCCAGGTGCCCCCCCAAAACTTTTGAGTCTAACACAATAGGAGGGGAGAAAAATTAGCATAATAAACTTGATAAATAAAACTCCTTGTGAATTAAACAAAAGCACACAAAATGTACAATTACACGTAAGTATTACATAACTTAAAGACATTTAAAAACTGGAGAAAAGGAAAAGGGAAGAAGACTGAAGATATGTATCTGTAACCATATCTGTAATGTTTTCTATATACCTCCCTTTTACCCTTTCAAAATGTACAATTCAGTAGTTTTTCATATATTCACACAGTTGTAAAATAATTATCATTTTCTAATTTTAGAATATTTTTATCACTTCAAGAAGAAACCTCATCCCCGTCACCAGTCACTCTGCAGTGTCCTTTGCCTGCTAGGCACTGGGTAACTGTCCCCATAGTTTTCCCTATTCTGTATATTTCATGTAAGTGGAATCACATAAAATGCACCCTTTTGTGTCTAAGTTTTTTCACTTATCATAATTTATTCAGGATCCAACCATGCAAAAATGATTGATGTAATTAACATTTCTAAATTTTTGATGGTGAGTTACTGTTTCTCATCTTGAAATAACAATTTTGAAGGAATCATAAAAATTATGCTTAAAAAATCTTAAGTTAAAACTTAAACAGTATTGTGTAGATATTATTTGTAATGTAGATTAAATGTTAAAAGTAAATTAAAGTTATATTCTTAAAAACAAACAGTAAATTTAAAATTTAATAGCATCTGAAATGTTAAACCCCAGGAAATGATAAATAACAGAAAAGGCTAAAGTTCTTTTACTCATACCTATTTCTTACCTTCTATAGGGAGAGCTGCCTGAAGTTACTGTCACTAGAATAACCTATGATGTTAACAGTTAGAAAAATAATGTGTTAAAAAGAGTTTTAGCTTTCTTAGGTGAAAAGACAAATGTTCAATGTATATTAAATTGCATTAATTAATGAAATATTTCTGGAGAAGAAATAAAGAGCAAAATAAAGAAAAAATTTTGAAAAATTAGCATAATAGAAAACATCAAATCCTTAATTGGAAATGGTAAGAGATTTCAGTAATTCTGATAAGCTTTTTCCATAATAAAAGAAAATGCTTGGGCACCTGGGTGGCTCAGTGGGTTAAGCCTCTGCCTTCAGCTCAGGTCATGAAATCAGGGTACTGGGATCGAGTCCCACATTGGGCTCTCTGGTCATTGGAGAGCTTGCTTCCCCCTCCCCCCGCCTGCCTCTCTGCCTACTTGTGATTTCTCTCTCTGTGTGTCAAATAAATAAATAAAATTAAAAAAAAAAAAAAGAAAATTCTTTCTGGATAAAAACAAAACAATACAAAAATTAAAAAGTCCACCAAAAGAAAATAAAAATTCCAACATAATTTTTGTATGTGCAAATTGAAAATCAATATCCATGTGCTCAAAACTTGACTTATACTTGTCTTCCAAAATATGTTCTATCTGATTTACTAAGAAGTTAAAGTTTTGCCCCATTACCAAAAAATCATTGGACTCATTCTTGGTGTCATCTCACTATGTACTCCCCAGTCGATACACCACGAAGTCTTTCTTAAGATTATCTCAAATTTATCTTGTTTCCACATGCACATTTCCCAAATTTAGGCTCCCATCATCTGTCACCTGAAGTACTACAGAGTGCCAATCAGTCTTTTTGCCTTTGAGCTTGTTCTAACTTTAATCATTTCATTAAAGTAAGTCTGGTGAATTTAATCATATGTAAAAACTTCTCTTACTACATTAACTCATAATTCTCATTCCTTATTAATTTTGTGTTGTTCCAAACTGTTAAAACAATTTATAGCAACATTTATTTGCCTATATTTTCAGCTGTCAGTCTCAACAGTTGTCCCACAACACATGCACATATGCATACAGTTTTGTTTCTTCTTTTTCTTCTCACATCAAGCTTAACTTTTTTGCTCATCTCTGGTACTTCACACATTTTTCTTTTTCTCCCTCCCTCACTTCCTTTTTTTTTTTTTCCCTTTTCTTTCCTTCTCTCTTCTTCCTTTCCTTCCTTCCCTCCCTTCCTTCCTTCCTTCCTTCCTTACTTCCTTCCTTCCTTCCCTTCCTTCTGAATATCTGTATTTCTCTTTCGTTCTTTCACTCTAGATTTCTCTGGCTAAATACCTTATATCTTCCACCACTCAAGTTACAGACTTTCTAGAGTAAGCACTGATGTACTTTTCTTCTTTCCTACGAAATAACTTTTAAACTCTCAGATCACAGTGCAAGTCCTCCATTAAAGCTCACCTTGGACAAAAATTATGTAGTTGCAAAGTTCAGAGACTCTTCCACCTATGTTGTGTATCAGTATGTCACTGTGGGGACTTATATAGTGTTTGGTATATGGGCCTTTGGTAGATATTTGTCAGTTGTATCTCCACTTCTATAATTCTTACAGTTTCTATTTATACACAATTATTATTTTAAATATTTTCAATTATATTCAAAACTAAGATTTTTCTCATGAGCCCAATAATTTTCAAGGGAGCAGTATCTTTTACTTGATGTGGGACTATACACTAGAATTGAACTCCTAACTGTTCCTACAATCAAAGATATCTCAATTTCTATGGATATCCACACTTTCCTTCCTCTTTCCTATAACAACATACGTGTTTCTATGCTTATTCTTTTCTCCTAGGCTTGGTATCACTTCTTGTTTCTTCCCCTCAGTATGTTCTTTATTTATTTTCTCCTTTTTCATTAATATCCTAGGTCAATCTCTCTTTCACAACCGTAATTTCATCTGAATGACATAATCTTGTATGCCATTTATACAACATCTTATTTTGACTTTAGTCTCCCTATAGCATCTGTTGTTTCTGATCTTTCCTTTTCTTCAGAAAGGACTGCTTGTAGACAGAAGCCCCCATTCTGGCCTTTTATTTACTATTCAACCTTCCATACGTGCCCCTCCACTAAAATTTCAATGAGTTTTTGGCAGTAAAATCTAGCAAACATTTTTTAGTCTTTGTATCTGATCTATAGGAAAGTGTTACACAGATCTCTCTCTTCTGAAACACTTTCTACAAAATTTCCATGTGAATATATTCATTGCATTCATCTGGAAGCTCTAATTATCTTTATTCCATATTTAGTCTCTCCTCTTCTGCCCTCTTAGAAATCTTACTGTTTTTCCTAGAATTCCTTTTCTTCTTCAAAACATTCACTTTCAATCTTTTAATTCCACTGGCTTTATTTACAATTTTATCCTGATAACTTCTCAAGTTGATATCTCTAATACAATAGATGCAAGAGGATTTTAAAGGCACATGTTAATTAGTTTCTGGTCAACTATCTCCCCTGGGATAAACTGCAGTTTACATCAGGATGGCTTATATCAATGTGGTGTATATAAAATAGTTCCACTATTGATGTACAAATCTTGGATCTGGATTTCACCCTTCCTTAGCACATCTCATTGGACTGTTAGTGGATTTACTTCCACCCAGTTGCTCAACATTTTGTGTGTGAGACCCTATTTCTCATTATTTACATTCTACCAGTTATGGAATCTCCTCAGTTTTAATTTTAAATGCCCATTTATCTGCCCATTTCTCTCATCTCTATAAATTCATGTACCAGATCAGGAGCAAACAGCTTTCATTTGGATTATTGAAAGAGTCATCCTGACATCTCTACCAGTGAACTAACTCGATAACATCTTCCAAATGTTTTAATTGCATTGATAACATTAATGTATTTTTCTTACTACTATAATGGATATTTGAGGTCAATCTATTAATATTATATTGAAACATAAGCATACAAACTCATAGTAAACTCAAAATATGAGTCCCAACATAATCTATTTTTCTCACTATATTCCTTTCACATCAGGAATTTGTCAATGGTTAATTGCTGCTTGTTAAATATAACACACTTTTAAAATATTAAACATGTATTAAAATACTTCTTTAAGAATATAAAATCATTTACCGAATATACTGTTTTAACGCAGAGCAAAAAAATGTAAAACCTATACCACAATTTGATTTTATAAACATGAACATTGTGTTCTATTTATGTAACAGTCTAACCTGCATCAAACACTTGATTCCATTTATATAAAATATAATTACTTGTAGGCAGGATTCTGGAGCATTATTTAATATTTGTATCACTTGGGGTAAGTATTATATTTCTGCTTATGATCAGAGAGATTTTGTCTCAGGTGTCCTGTATATATAAAAGTACAAATCCTGATGGAAACTCATCCTAACAGCTATACCTTGATTAAATGTAGACATATACCACTTTAAACATTTTTCTCAGTTGTTGTATTGCTGTATTTGCTATCTATAGCTCAAAATGTGCATCTCTAATGTGGAATTTTTATATCAGGAAATGTTTTTAATTCTTAGATATTGTGAATTATAGAGCATTCCTTAAATTTGAAATATAATATGAAATATAGCTACATTAAGGTAACATAGTCTTAAAGGATCATAATTTTTAAAATTATGTCAATGAATTTGAATACGGAAGCAAAGGCTCAGAGAAGTGGCTAATAAGTGGTGAGTTATTAGTATGAAAATAAAGTTTAGGGGTGCCTGGGTGGCTCAGTCATAAGTGTCTGTCTTTGGCTCAGATCATGATCCCAGGGTCCTGGGTTCTAGCCCCTCATCTTGCTCGCTGCTCAGCAGGCTTCTGCTTCTGTCTCTCCCACTCATGCTTGTGTTCCCTCTCTCACTGTGTCTCTCTCTGTCAAATAAATAAATAAAATATTAATAAAAACAAGCAAAAAGTTTACAAACATGATACAATAGGGGGTAAATATGTTATATAAGTTAACATGTAATATAAAACATGCTTTCATTTCCAAGTAGTCAAATTTAGGAGTTTCTATTCCTCATGAAATATTTTTGCATAAAAATGATAATGTGAGTTGACAAATATAAACACTTCTGTTTTTGTAAGTGTGCCCATTCTTGTATTATAAAAAAATCCCTTCAGAGTTCACCCTGCTTTGACAACCTTCAAAAAATCCATATCCTGAGAGCTGTTCCAGCAATGAAGAAGCCTTTCAGCATGGGGTTGTTATCTCAGCTCACACTGCTGATAGCTCTGCTTGCAATGAAAAGCTACTGCTGGGAAAAACGATGTAGTGGTTTTGAGGCTTAAATCCCACGGGCAAATAGAAGCCTATTTTGTGAGAAGGCATTGGGAAAAAAGATTCCAGGCAAGTGGTAGGAAATGTCTTACTGTCATACAAGTACATTTTACAGAGTGAACTTAAAAAGAAAAGCTTCCAAACAAAAACTATAGTATGTTATTCATTAGTTGCATCTCCGGATCGAAAATCTTAACTAACCACACACAATTATACTTTTAGTAGGCTAACAATATTTTTGTTTGAATATTCTGACAACATTTTTATGGCTACTTCTTCTGAGCTGTCCCCACAAACTATGCAGGATTCCTTGCTGCTGATTAATGGCACACATTCTTATTAAGAGTTCTGAAGGAAGAAATAAAAATGAATGTCATATGATTCATCACCACATTATCAGCCAGCTGTCTATCACTTATGCTCAAGGGCACTATTTTTGTCTCCCAACATTTGAAACTTCTAAAAGAGAGCTGAAATTCTGTTTCCAAGTGTGTAAAGGCACCTAAAAAAAGACTTGTCATGTATTACCATCTATTCATTCTCTATGACCATTTAATAAACCCATCAATATTTATTAAGCACATAATTTTGAGTCTAGTCTTGACCTAGAAACCATTAGAGACTCATAAAAAGCATAATACTTTGTTCCTCATTTAAAGAACTTAAATCTAGTAATAAGGACCATGTGAGTCACCAAGCAATAGAAGATAATATATAAAGTCCAAGCATTAGAATGTTTGAAACAGACACACTAAGATGTGGGAAAACATCAAGGGAGACTGGGTTAATACCTTGAAGTGGTCAGTGATGAAGGGAAATGTGAGCATGTACTTGAAGAATGGATGACTATAAATAAAAGTGTATCATACACGTACATATTTTAAGTTGACAGAACATGAGAGGCAAGGAGTTTAACACAAATGCAGGTAATAATTAACTACTTATTGGATGAATGCTATGTGCAGGTTCTAAGATACAATACAAAGAGGCATAGGCCCTATGCATTGATAACCTAGTGGAAAACATGTCTTAATATAATAAATACCTTAAAGTTCTCTGATTATAATAAGTAAAATGCATTGTAAAACACCAAATGAGAATTAACACAGAGTGAGAAAGAAAAGGAAAGCTTCCAGAAGTTTAAGACCCAAGATACAAGTTTTATATGATGAATAAATATTCCCTCAAAAAAAAAAAATAAATTCTTGGTGTCAGTCAATTCCAGGCAATAAACATAACTACAAAAGTAGAGTGATATGCCAGAGTGTGAGAAATGAAAACATTAACAAGGCAAGACTAGAACTTTGACTATTATGGGTGTCAAAGTAATGAAGTACTCAGTAAAGGCTAAGAGCTAGTGACCAGGTGATAAAATTATTTACTGGTACTCTAAAGGATTTTAATTCTATTTTAAATACACTTGAGAGCTCCTCAAGGATTTTTTTATGAGAGGAGTGATATTTGCACATTGGAGAGAAATGACTCTTTTTTCTTTTGAATCTCTATTCTGAGAATTATTTTCTCATACTCTAATAAAACATATTGCTTAATAGATATAGGTATCTAATTAGTATTGTAAAACTATTCTTTTATTATATCTGTCAATGCTGATTACAAAGTGAGTAGGGAGAAGGAACCTTAACTTTTTTTTTTTTTGAAAAATAACAACCAATTAAAAAAAAATAAAATACACAAAGGAAACACTAAACAAATTTTAAGATAATTTTAAAGATGAGACATTGTCTGGTAGATTGTGAAATAAAGATGTTTAAAAAAAATGACATAAAAAGAAGATGGAGCTAAACATTTAGGATGGTTATTTTTTCACAAATTTCACTAGAGTTACCAAATTCAAAAGTTAACTGTTAAAATAAGCCTATTATCAACTATAGTCATATGATTCTTTTTTACCTTTTGCATAAACTTTCTTCAATGAAAACCCATTTGGAGAACATATGTAAATCAGTACTGTATTTTTTTTAACAATAAATTATTCTAAACAACAATTAGCACTTATTTTGGTAGAGGTGTTGGAGTTTCCCAGTTGTTGACAAAAATTTACAGTGCTTAAATACTATTTTGTTGTTGTTGTTGTTGTTTGTTTGAGAGAAAGGTTAAGTCTACTATCAGTTTAGTTTTCTTATTTCTCAAAAAATATTTTTATCTGTTTTCAACAATTCTGACTTCAATACTTCAACCCATAATTTTCCTGCAGTTCTGAAGCTATGTAAATAGGAAGCTGAGGAAAAAGTTGATGCAAACAATGTAAAAATCACTGGTTACTAGGCACCCACTTACTTATAGTAATTTCTAGAAACTGGACTGGAGCTGGTGCAAAAGATAGGGCACATATCCATATTGCTTCAGGGAAGTAAAAAGATTTGGCAAAACAATACACTGATGCAAATGATATGTAAATTAGCACTGGCTTTTCACCTACTTTGTACTTACTGTAGAGATAAGAAATTGAATCTGGGCATGCAGAAGTAGTGATTTCATGTCTAGATAAGTGCAGAAGGAAAAACAAACTGTAGGGTTTTGTTTATCTATGTTCTCCCTGCAAGATCCAGACTGCCAACAATGAGCCTCATGGATTAGTTAGCTGGGTAAATGACAAATGTGCTTTTCTGTGATAATAATTTTAAAATTAAACATACCAATATATAGTGTTATATCTATTGTCATTCCTTGCTTCTCATTAGAAAAGGTAATGGAATATTTATTACCTTAACTTATTGAGAATTATTGTTATTTTAAAAACTATTAATATATATTTTTTAGAATTTTTTTTATTTAGAAAAGTGAAGTTGAATTAAAAACTACATATTTCCGTATATAGATGCATGTTTAGAAATAATGAATGGTTAATTTAAAATTATTTCAGGATAATGTTTTAGGGAACTTACTTCAATTATGGAAAATCAATCAGAATAAAAAGATACACGGAAAACTACCTGTTTTATCACAGAGTAAGATAAAATTTTAACAAAAGAGATTTACCATCTATAAATCCCATATATTGAAGATGATATATAAAGCTTTTTTTTTTTCTACTTTCTATTTATTCAATTCATTCACATAGAAACATTTTTCATTTGAAAGTAAACATCTCCCTCTTCAGGAATTTTTATTAAATTTGAAGTTTTCACTGAAAAAGCTAAACAATTTTATTAAATTTGAAGTTTTCACTGAAAAAGCTAAACAATTTCCTTTTACCATGTGGATATATGTGAAAATTTATTAATATGTTTTAAATATAGCTCATAATGGCTTTGAAATTCTATACAATGCAGATCTAATTGATTTTGCATTTTGTGTGCACTACTTATAATTCTGCTTTAATTTTAGAATATATGCAAAATGAGCAATCATGATATTTGCTAATAAGTAGAATATATATTGATTATTAGTATAATTTATTTTATTTTTATATCTGTGTGTGTTTTAAAGTTTGTTCACATTCATGGTCTTTATTGTGTTCCCAAGTTTTCCTAGTTATATTTATTCAGATAAAGCTTATCCATTTCTACAGTACTCTTTTTTTTTTTAAGATTTTATTTATTCATTTGACAGACAGAGACCACAAGTAGGCAGAGACACAGGCAGAGAAAGGAGAGGAGGCAGGCTCCCCACTGAGCAGAGAGCCCAATGCAGGGCTCGATCCCAGGACCCTGAGACCATGACCCAAGCTGAAGGCAGAGGTTCCAACCCACCGAGCCACCCAGGTGCCCCATTACTATAGAACTCTTTACTAAGATTCAAGTCATAATGAAAAACAAATATAATATTTTAAGTAACAGCTGTACAAATTAATTAAAGTACTAAGAACTTTCATTCTCCAACCCAAAACTTCAAGACATCTCAAAAACAATTTAAAAAAGTAGCCATGAGACCTAAGGTTTTCATAATTTGGAGGTGGGCTTATTTTTTTCCTTCAGAAAAAGCTACATGTGTTATGTTAACATGAATAAATGTTATGAATAAAAACCTTTTTATTCATAAAAAAATGAATAAAAAACCTTTTTAAAAAAATCAACATTATTATACTTAGAACTTTACAAAATTATTTCTGATATATATGCAATTTAGATCATTTAAATAAATGTATTTGTTAATAAAATCCTAAATAAAGTTTAAAAATTTAAAAACTCATTTTAGAAAAAAATATTGGTTGCTCCCATATCAACAATGCCATATGATGATTTGAATCAAAATCATAGGTTTTGTAAAAATTTACATTTATTTTTGTTCTTATTTATTTTTAAAGACTTTATTTATTTATTTATTTGAGAAAGAGAGAGAAAGCTAGAGAGAAAGTATGGGGGGGGATTGGGGGAGGGGTAGGAGGAAAAACAGAGGAAGAGGGAGAAGCAGACTTCCCACTGAATAGGGTACCTGACTAGGGGTGGAGCCAGTTGGATCCCAAGACCACGGGATCATGAACTGAGCCAAAGCAAATACTTAACCTACTACTTTTAATTTATAATACACTGGCATATGAACTTGAAAATAAAGGTTATCCAAGGTGATATAAATGTTCTCAATGTTGTAGAAACTTAAAACACTTCTATTCATAGAACAGAAGTGAAATAAGACATATGTTTTTTTTTAGAAAATTTGATTCAGAAGCTTATTAATAAATTATTTGTGGTGATTCTTAGTATTCCTTAATACTACCTGCTATTTTCTTCAGGAAAGAAATTTTTCTTTCTCTCTCTCTCTCTTTTTTTTTTTTTTTTTTTTTGCAGAAGACAAATTATTTTATTTTATTTTACTTTATTTTTAATTTTTTTAGTGTTCCAGGATTTATTGTTTGTGCACCACACCCAGCGCTCCAAGCAATATGTGCCCTCCATAATACCTACCACCAGGCTCACCCATCCCCCCACCTTCCTCCCCTCCAAAACTCTCAGTTTGTTTCTCAGAGTCCATAGTCTCACATGCTTCATCTCACCCTCTGCTTTACCCCAATTCACTTTTCCTTTCCTTTTCCTAATGTCCTCCATGTTATTCCTTATGCTCCACAAGTAAGTGAAACCATATAATTGACTTTCTCTGCTTGACTTATTTAAGAAAGGAAAATTTCTTTCCTTTCCTGATCATAATAATTTTCTTCAGGAAATAAAAAAAAAACTCAACCAATAAGACATAAAAGTTATGCTTTCATAGATTAAAATCAAGAGTAAGTTCGTGACAAGAGGTGCAGTAACAGAATTGGCTGTGTTCTTAAGTTCTTACTCTGAAGCTATTAGGCTCACTTAACTTTAGAACAATTTTAGGAGGAGATACAGACATTGAGTGTCCTTTTATCCTGTTTTCTCAATGTTTATGCCACTCTTCTGTAAAGATAGCAATGAGAAACCTCTAGCAGTAAGTGAAACAAGAGTGTAACTATGTTCTAGACAAAGTGTTTATCTGTCTTTCATCCAAGATTCTCATTATAATTCCTGAAGAGGTGTCACTCACCTATCATAAAATCACTTATGAAAAAATGACTTTAAAGGGCTGAGAAGAGTCTCCTCCTACAGTTATAACACAGACAAATATGAGGAATAGTCTTTGCCACAGATGGAAAATTTGTGGGAAAGTAGATACCAATCTTAGAATGAAAATAAGTTTTATCATCAAACTGATCCAGAACCAAAATCATCAAATTGTCAATGTACACTAAAGTAGAATATGTGATTTTTTAAAAAAATGTGAGTATTTTCTGCCAAAATGCATTCATGTTTTGGAAATGTTTCAAGACAGAATTCTCTAACACTCTGGTTGTAGAAATCCATAGACTTAACTGTGATTCATTTGCTGGGAACTTCTCCCTTCCCAACACAGAGGCTTGTATAATATTCCCACTTCCCAGTTTTCCTCTGCATTTTTTTCTGAGTTTGAAGTGAAGAAATACTTCAGAAATACCCTTCTTTGCTTGAACAGCAAACTGATGTTGGTGCCCAATAGAAGCTGCAAAGGAGAACATCCCAAGAAAGGGTGCATTTGGTGTAGCCTGCTGTGGCCTGCTCCCCCGTATCACAGACTACTGTTGAAGAACCAGCTGTTTTTCATAAGTTCATTTTAGTTTTCAAATGAAATTACATAAAAATCTCTGATATGTCAGGAAAAGAAAGTACAAATGTCTACACACTCATTTCCAAGATAAGAAATAGAACTTTATCAGCTTTGAATCTCTTTATGTATTCCCTTTCCTATTAGTTCTCTTCCTCAGAAAAATGTACACCCTGAACTGATTTTTAAAATTATTTTGTTTATTATCATTATAGCTTCATAATTCTACCCTTCAGCATGCATACAAATGTGTCACCACAGTCACTCGATATTTAATGGCAGTTTTTAAACATTAATCTTGATGAATACATGATTCTGCTATTCATTATCATTCTCTCTTTTATTTAGTTAATATATATTTCATTATAAATTCCTGTACCATTAATATATATTCCAATTTATTTTATTTTATTTTTCTATTAAAAATAGTGTTGTTTAACAAATTCCTTTAGAGATATCCTAGTACATGTGAAAGATTAAACTCAAGATGATTTGTTTTCCTAAGAAATTGTGTCAATTTTTATCCTATCCACTAGTCATAGGATATCTGATGATTCAATGCTAGTGCTGGTACTTTAAATTATCAAATGTTCTAATTTTGATGCCCTGAATTACATTTGAAGTAATTTTTCTTCATAATTCTATATAAAAGTAGTTCTTTGTTAAAACAGTTTTTCTTCATAAATTTATTAATAATATTACAACATTCTTTAGAATCTTTAGGGTTTTCCATTTTCATGCCTGTCATTCATGCCTTCTTTCTCAGTTAACAATCCTGTGAGAGCATCAACTTTATTACTTTCCAAAAAACAAATTACATTTTTAAGCGTTCATACTAAATTATTTTCTTTATTAATTTTATTCTCTATCTTCTCTATCTTCCTTACATTTATGGGTTTAATTGGCTTTTCCTCCCAAATTCCTAAGATGGACACTTACTGGTTTTAGTTACTTAACATTTGTGATAAATACAGTTAAAGCCATAAAGATGAAAGCGCTATGACTTTAATTTCATCCCACACATTTTAGATATTTTATTTTAATTTGTATAGTTCAAAATGTTTCTATTTTTATTATTCATTTCTGATTTGACTACAATCTGCAAAATTTCAATTCTTTGAATTTTGATGTTGCTCTATTGGCAATAATTAGATACATATTTGAAAATGCTTTGTGGACACTTAAAAATAATATGTATTCTATAATACTTTGATGAAAGAAACTGAACATAATACAAGGAAATGGAAAGATTCCATGCTCATGGATTGGAAAAACAAATATTTGTTAAATGTTTATACAATGCAAAGCAAGCTACAAATTTATTGCAATCCCTATAAAAATACCAATAACATCTTTCACAGAACCAGAACAACCCTAAAATTTGTATGGAAACACAAAAGACCCTGAATAGCCAAAGCAATCTTGAAAAAGAAAAACAAAGCTACAGGTATCACAATCTATACTTCAAGTTATATTACAAAGCTGTAGCAATAAAAACATTATGGGTGCTGGCATAAAACAGACACATAAATCAATGTGACAGAAAGAAAGCCCTTAAACCCACAATTATATGTCAGCTAATCTTTAACAAAGGAGGTAAGAATATGCAATGGGAAAAAGAAAAGTTCTTCAATAAATAGTGTTGGAAAAACTGGACAGCTACATGTAAAAGAATGAAACGGGACAATTTTCTTATTCCATACATAAAAATAAACTTAAACTGGATTAAAGACCTAAACATGAGAGTTGAAAACACAAAAATTCTAGAAGAGAGCTCAGGCAGTAATTTATCTGATACTGGCTGTGGTAATACCTTTCTAGATAAATCTCCTGAAGCAAGGGAAATAAAAGCAAAAATAAACTATTGGGACTACACCAAAATAAAGAAAAAACAAATAAAACAAACAAACAAACAAACAAAAAAAAAACCCACAAAACTTCTGCCCAGGAAAGGAAACAACCAATAAAAACTAAAAGACAGTTCATTTGTATGGGAAATAATCACTTTATTTTATTTTATGGTTTGTCATATTTATACTTATGTGGTGAATCCTGATAATACCATGAACTGCTTTGTACTTTTAATTGATCTTGTTTCCTGTAAGTTAGAGAAGCCAATTCATATTTTTTTCTTTTAAAATTAAAACACACACACACACACACACACACACACGGACTAGTATAGAAACAGGCTCTTTCCTCAATGAGATAAAAAAAGTAGTGGAAAAAATCAAACTACAGGAAAAAATGTTTCTGGACGTGAAGAGGGACTGCACACATTCTGCTTGCGGGTGACAAAGGTGAAATCTACACTTGGATCCAGGTAGGAAACAAGATTGAATGAAAACAGTTTTCATAATATTTTATCATTATAACTTGAGTCAATCCAACAGTAAGATGACCATCTACATGGGTATGTGCCATGTTAGGAATGGGATTTTGAGAAAGTTAGGCAACTTAATTTATTTTTGACATTTTTTGCCCTTCTAGATATAGAAATCATTTTTCTTTTGATAGCCATGTTGAGATAGCAGAATATGAATCATCAGTACTGTAAATTATAGAATTTGGGGATAAATTAACAACCTTGTTCATATACTGCAATATTTTTAATTAACTTAGGCACATTTAAACAAATTTCCAAGAAATATCTGAGAAAAACTGCAACAAGCTTTGACTGAAAACATTAGAGAGAAAAATTTTTGTTCTGTTTTGTCTTGGTTTGTTTGTTTTGAAGATTTTATCTATTTATTTACTCATTTAGAGAGTAGGGGAGAGGGGAGGGAGAGGGCAGAGAGAGAGAGAAATTTAAGCAGGCTTTACACTCAGAGCCCTATGTGGGGCTCCATCTCATGATCCTGAGGTCATTACATGAGCCAAAATCAAGATTCAGACGCTTAACCAACTGAGCCACTTTGCACATCTGTCTTGCCTTGTTTTTAATCATTTTATAATCCAGTGATGAATTCTTTTGCTATCAATGTTGAGAAATGGATTTTAATTAGAGCAATTTGATAACAGGAGGAAGCACCTTATTTACAGATGTACAACACCAATGTGATGGAGATATGTTTTCTTGGAACCAAAGAGCCTGATTAAAATAATATTGTTCCCAAAGCAAATTATTTGCAAACTTTGTAATTTTTTTTATTTTTGCAAATCACAGTAGATATGTGTACACTGATTGACAAAGGATTTTGAATGGAGACGGTATTCATTGTTAAAATAAGGTTTAACTCCCTTTGTTCAGGTGAGATCAGTTTGTTCTATGATTGCATAGAAATCATTGCCTTTGGTCACAATCTTTCAGGTTATATTATTTAGCAGATGTCTGTATCTCTTGTTGGACCATGATTTCAGAGACTTAGTTTTATCCTTCTTACATCTCTATCATTTAACATAATTTATATCAGATTTTTGGAGATAAAAAAATTAAGTGAATTAATTTATCCCATCTTTATATTACTCTTAAAATTGATGCATAAACAAAGTGTAATTATTAAGATGAATTTAGTCCATATACTAGTAAACAGAAGTCAAATAGTACATCCCATCTAATTTGCAATGCAGTGTTCCTGAGGGAATTTCCTCCAGAAAAGACTGCTGTAGTACCTTTAATGATGAATCCCCAAAATTGAATCCATAATCTAAATTACACAAAATGTTAAAGTCAATGACTTTGGGAGTGGATTTTCCAGACCAAAAAAACATGCTAAATTCAGTGCTGTGGTGATTCAGCTTTGACCAGTGGATTCTACTTGCTGGTCATGCTTCCAAGATGCATGTTCATCTTGGTGGCTACAGATCCACTTGGTAGGGTCCGCCTTCACCCAAGGCTAAAATATTTTCCACTTTGAATGTAGTGCACAAGTCCAATGATGTCTTACCTCCAAACTCCTCTGTTTCACAGTGGGAGACCCAGTGAAACTACTCTCATCTCACCTTCCTGACTCCCCTATAAATACTGTTCTACTTTCTACTGTCTGGAAACCCATCTAATTATTTCTGGCCGTAGGAAGCTCATAAAATAAAACAGACACTTTTGATTTAAATATATATTTAAACAGTCAATAAATAAATAAAGACAGAATATAGTATAGGCTAATCATGTCCTATCTATTCAAAAATATAAATTTATTTTAATAAGTGCACATAACCTATTATAATAGTGTTATGCTTCATGTAAGAAACCATACTTCCCATAAAATTATAAAGAAGTATTTGATGTAGAATATAGATATGAAACAGAGAGGACTTTTCTACAAATTCTAATCAATTGGCCTCATAACTTAGCTTCTTTGAAAAATCCAGTTCTATTGTATATATTTTTTTGGAAACATCACCCAACTCACAATCTCTGTAGTTTTACTCACTTGTTTATGCCATCATGAAGCAAATTTTTGCTGCCACTTTGCTTATCTAAGTTATCCTACTTTTCCAGAATACCTCAAAAAGTATTTTTGACATGTTCTATGTATAATAATATTATCAACTGACATGGCATCAAAAATAAAACTTTAGACATGATCTCAATTTCAATGGGTTATAATTTAGTTTTCAAGAGAATCTGGACTATAACTATTATCTAATCTTCAGCAATTTCTTAAGTCATCTCCAAGTTTTGCTCACATTTCATACCAGCACATGCTACTTTTATTGTTTCTTATTTTACATAATTTTCCCATTCTCCACAGAGTTTCCCATGAGACAAAAAGTTATTATCTAAAGTATTTTGTGCACCTCAATTGAGAATCCCATCAAAGAACTTGCCATTCATATTTACTACACTGGCTGGGCAGGACATAATTTGTGTTAACTCTCTAGAAATTGTCTTAATTAGGCAAAAATGATTATACAAATATTCAGAGAAAGAAAATATGATTTACTGAGTCATTAACTTAGAATTGTAATATGTTTTTAGGGCAGGATTATATTTCTGTATGAATTATTTTATTTCTTAATTGTTTCCTTTGATTTAGATTTTAATGGTTTGAACTAAAAGACAAAGAAATAGGAATTTTTCAATAACAGTTTAAAATGATGTATCAGGCAAAGCAAAAGCAAATATAGAAAAAACTAATGCATTATACAAAATTAACCTCTCAGCTTTAGATTATATGAACTTTATAGGTCTCAGGTACTTCCCTTCAAGAAATAAAGGAAGTAAAAAATAAGCAAATAAATAAAGGAGGTAATACAACATTTCTAAAGTCAAATACATGTCTAATATTTACAGATCCAACACTTAAAGTTTTACATATTTTTAATATTCCCTTCTGATAACTCCACTCTATGAACATAACAATTTCTTGGGAGAAAGTTTTGATAGACTAATTCAAAATTTAAAAAAATAATAATTAGCAAGAAATATCAAAGAATATTTATGGGGGTTTTGTAAGTAGTATTGTTATTATAAGTATATTATTATTATTAAAGTATTGCAATTAAGATTTTTTTATTTTAACAATGGGAATAAATAGCTACAGAAACATGAGTATGCTCTTTTAAATCAGGAAGATTATGGATTTTAGAGAATGATTATAATTTTGATAAATAGATTGATCCACAGTATTAATGATTTCTTAAAACATTTTTCTATTCACTAAAGCCAAAATGGATACATTAAAGTAATGTTGAAAAGCAATGCTATTTAAGAGTTGAAAAAAATAAATTAGAAAATGTTTCTTTGCACTATCTTAAAATTCATTCCTGTAAAAAGAACCTGTCTACTTCCTGTGGTGGTAGTTATTTTCCATACTTATTGTACAATGAGTCTGCTCTTATAACCAAATGTTTACTTATAAAATAACAGTTAAATCTAAAGTATTATATACAAAGAATTTTGCTATATGAGTGGGTAAGATTTTAGAACTGACATATAACCAAACACACTTTTCAGACATTCTTTACCAGAGTTTTAAATACTCTCATACTTTGGTATACTGACCAACCACTTCTAGATTTTGATGATGAGTGACTTCAAATTTGTTACAATGTGGGAGAAGCCAATATACTTAAAAATTAACAGGGCAAGAAAAAACAAATGTTGGAGGGGATGTGGAGAAAGGAGAACACTCTTACACTGTTGGCGGGAATGCAAGTTGGTGCAGCCCCTTTGGAAAACAGTGTGGAGGTTCTTCAAAAAAAAAATTAAAAAGAGAGCTACCCTATGACCCGGCAATTGCACTACCATGTATTTACCCCAAATATATAGATGTAGTGAAAAAAAGAGCCATATGGTCCACAATGTTCATAGCAGCAATGTCCACAATAGCCAAACTGTGGAAAGAGCTAACATGCCATTCAACAGACGAATGGATAAAGATGTGGTCCATATATACAATGGGATATTACTCAGCCATCAGAAAGGATGAATACCCAACTTTTCCATCAACATGGATGGGACTGGAGGAGATTATGCTGAGTGAAGTAAATCCAACAGCGAAAGTCAATTATCATATGGTTTCACTTACTCATGGAACATGAGGTATAGCATGGAGGACAATGGGAGAAGGAAGGGAAAATGAAGGGGGTGGAAATCAGAGGGGTAGATGAACCATGAGAGACTTGGACTCCCAGAAATAAAGTGAAGGTTTTAGAGGGGAGGCGGGTAGAGGAATGGGTATTGAGGAGGGCCTGTATTGAGGAGGGTCTGTATTGCGTAGAGCATGGATGTTATACATAAACAATGAATCTTGGAACACTACAACAAAAACTAATGATATACTGTATGGTGACTAACATAATAAAAATATTATCAGTTAATGACACTGTGTAGAGATATGAACTTTCATTTACCATTTGTATCCTCTAATTCTTCAGTGTCAAGAAGAAAGGAGGTAGAGTCTTACAACAGTTTCTTTTTTAGCTCTCTTTTTTGATCTATGGAAAAAGTCACAATCTTATGAGCAACAGCAGATTCCATAATTGATCCATTTTAATTTTCCACACCAACAGCAAGAAAGAACAAGGGTGTACAAAGAAGATCATGGTATAACATTTGTTCTAGATTAAATTGTACTGTTTTACATTGAAGCTTTACATTAAAGTTTTTATAATTAAACATTTAATGTCCCATACATTTAATAAAATTAATCAATCTTAACAAGAAAAAAAATCTTAGAGAGTAAATAGTTATGACATAATCTGTTAATATCTGTTAACAGACACATGTATCAACATGTGTGTGAATATATCCAGACATTGAAATAAAAATAAAATCAATACTATTACTATTTTAATACCATTAATCTCATTAAAAAATATTATTTCTGTAGAAGTGCCATTGAATTGATCCCATTAATGTAGTTATACCATTCATGTTTGAGGATTCATAAGGTAAGGATTCATAAGGAGATAAGGTAAGCTCCTTGTGGGTAATTATCAACAGAGATTTGCTGTTCATATGAAATGTTTCGTTCAGAATAACCAGAACTTGATTAATTTAAATGCTAACCAAAAAAGTCTGGCTTGTAGCTAAAGTGAAGTATTTTTCTCTGTTTCTAAAATTAGAATTTAGTTTTATCTTACTCAATTTTATTTTGTTTTATTTTATTTGGTACTTCAAAGAACAGTGAAATGTGTGTGGGAGTATGTGATTTCATGTGAGCACATAAGTAGAAAAAAGTGGATTGGCTAAAGGGGTCAATTACTGGGACTTGAAAAGATATAAAAAGAATGATGATCCATTATCTACTTGAAGAACTGAGTTGTATTTGGATATTTTTCCTAGTCACAGATAGAAAAACAGGTTGTTGTGTTCTTCAAGAATAAAAAATGTAACACATGCAATTGTGAAACTACTGGATAAGGCTATAGCCCAATCATTGATAGAATATGTTAAATGGATGAGCCATTTAAATTTTCTAAGCTTGATTCCTTCATCAGTATAATAAAATTATTTGTTTCAGGTTTCTGGAAGTTAACACCATGGACTAATCCTTTTGGTATGGCTCATATTACATACAATTGGGTCATATAATTGGTATATCTATAAGATTCAGTCTTTAAAAAAAAAAATTGTAAAGGCCACAAATTTTCATGTGAGAACAAAAGAGGACCAAAAAAAAAAAATAGTGCCAACTATATGTATCAATAACAAATTCATAAAGGAAGTGGTGTTTAAATTAGTTTTGCAGATTATATAGAAATTAAAAAAAGAGAGAGAGAGAGAGAGAGAAAGAGAAACAAATGAGACCATAATGAAGAAAGAAATCATGTTCTGACAAACCAGGTGGTAATGATAGAACATCACTGATATAATCTGCACTTGGAGGCAGCAGGTACATTAAAATGAGGGACATCTCAGACTAGAGAGAAAGTGGTATGTTGAAGATGGTACAGCATTAGGCACTGCTGTCTTCTCTGATGGTAGCAACTACTCTGTATCAAAAATCTATGGGTAGCTGTTCCCAAGCCAGTATAAAACACCAGAGAGAACTCAGAATAATCTTGCAGAAGAGACCTCAAGAAGCAAGAATTTCCCCCATAGCATGTTTACATTTATCAAAGCAGAACATTACACAACTCCCCACAAAAAAGTTTCCCAAATGAAAGAGTGTGCTGCCTAATTATGATTACCAAAGTTCTTTAAAATGATTAGGACATGGGGGTGCCAGGGTGACTCAATCATTTAAGTCTCTGCCTTCAGCTCAGGTCATGATCTCAGGGTCTTGGGATCAAGCCCCACATGGGGCTCCTTGCTCACCTGGGAGTCTGCTTCTCCTTCTCCTTCTGCCCCTCCCCCTGCTGATTCTCTTTCTCTCAAATAAATACAGGAAATTTTTTTAAAAAGAAGGATTTAGCACACTATTGAAAGTTATTATATATTTAAGGAAAGCATACATAAGGAAATTTATCAGAGCAAAAGAAGGAAAAGGAAATCTTTGGAATAAGTACTACCATTATCATCAAGAGAGTTTTGAGCAAATAGTATGTTTGTAAAAAAGGAATCAAAACATCTTGGCAATTAAAAATATGATTGCTGAAATCAAAACAGTTTAAACAAATTAGAAGGAACTGAATTAATTGAAATATAAATTTATATATATATATATATATACATAATTTAATAACTTAGATTAAATTAATAGCTCTTGAGGAAAAGTAATATTCAAATTATATTCCAGAAGTGACAGATAACACAAATAAACCAAAAAACATGAAGAAAATTGAAAATGTATTAAAAAATCCTCTCAAAAAAAGATAAGGTTTAGATTGTTTTATAAACAAATTTTACCACTACTCATGGAATATCTTTTTCTAAATTTATATATTTAATCATATGAGAGGGGAGGAGTAGGAGGTGGACCTTAAGCTCACCTCCTCTCTCCAACACAGCTAAATAATCAAATCATTCTGAACACCAAGGAAATACATCTGAAGACTGAGGGAACAAATTGCACAACTAGAGGAAGAAAGGAGACCACATCATGGAAGATAAGAGAACTGGTAATGTCATTTCGGGGAGAAAAGAATCACAGGGCTTGAAGAGAGGAGGGAGCCCTGATCACCTAGAGGGAGAGAAGGTGAGAGAAAGTGTGTGAGAAAGAGAGAAAGAGAGAGGAAGCAGCATTCAGGGGATAGCATAAGAAAAACACTTCCCCAAAACCATTGAAAATGAGAAAAAATGAGACAGACTGATTTTTTAAAGTTTTTATAGGCAGTGGAGCTGAAAGTCTAAAGTTTTAGAAGTTTCTGCCACTGCCATTGTTGAGCCTATCAGGCACAGTGGTGCTCCTGTGAAGAAGAGAAGGGCAGAGGCTGATAGGAGACAGGCCTGCTCTGAGGATCCCCTGGGTTGCATTGGGAGAGAAGGTTGCCCTTCTTGGAGTGTATTTGAGAGAGGTATCATTGTCTTTCAGAGGACAAAAGAGCCAGTGGGCAACACTGAGTTGCCCCATTCATTAGCATAGGAGCAGAGACACTTGCTGATGGTGACTAACATGATGACAGCTTTTTGCTATGCTTCATCATAAAATCCAAGCCCCTGGGTGGGATGTGACTGCTTTCTGGGACAAACTGGTACGAGCCACAGCACAGCAAGACCCTCCCTGAGAGTTCAATGTGGATTTGTGCCATGTCCCCTGTCCCTAAAATTTGGAGTTTTGAAACCCAGCCATGTGCCTGAGATAAAGCACAAGAACATTGTGCTGCTGGGCAGGGATACAACTCAGACACAGATGGAGAGAAGGCAAGGATCTGACAGAATCCTGGGTCACAAGAGGGGAGATTGTTTTCTCTTCTATGAGGGCTTCCTGAACAGCAGCAGATGTTGACTTCCATCTCTAGGGAAGAAAACAGGAAGACACCATTTTCCACCCCCCCCCTTCACATAGTTGGACTTCAGTGAGTGGATGTCTTATACCAACACTGGCTCCCACGCACTCTGCAGGTGTCTTTTCTAAATGCAAGTGTAACTGAGAGCCAGAGCAGTGGCAGGGAAGAGATCACTAAACCCGCCCTGCAAGAAATATTAAAAGGGACCCTTTGGGAAGAAAGACCCAAAGAAACAAAAACTAGAAAGCAAGAGAGAAAATCTCCAGTGACTTTACAGGTAATTCATTGGTGCTTAATTCATATCTGTAAATAAACATTCTGAATGTAAATGGACTAAGTGCTCCAATCAAAAGACATACAGTATCAGAATAGATAAAAAACAAGACCCACCTATATGGTGCCTACAAGAGACTCATTTTAGACCTAAAGATATCTGCACATTAAAATAAGGAGATGAAGAAACATCTATCATGCTAATGAAAATCAACAGAAAGCCAAAATAGCCATACTTATATCAGACAAACTAGATTTTAAACCATAGCCTGTGACAAGAGATGTAGAAGGGCAGTATATCGTAATTAAGGAATCTATCCAATAAGAAGATCTACCAATTGTAAATATTTATGCCCTCAAGTTGAGAACAGCCAAATATATAAAACAATAAGAAACATAAAGGAACTAATTGGTAACAATACAATAATAGTAATGGACACTAACACCCCCATTTATATCAATTGTTAGATCATCTAAGCAGAAAATCAACAAGGAAACAATGGCTTTGAATGGTGTACTGGACCAGATGGAATTAACAGATATATTCAGAACATTTATCCTAAAGCAACAGCATCCTCATTCTTTTTGAGTGAACATGAAACATTCTTCAGAATAGATTGATACTGGGTCACAAATCAGGCCTCAAAAAGTACAAAAAGATTGAGATCATACCATGTGTATTTTCAGACCACAGCACTATAAAACTTGAAGTCAACCACAAGAAAAATTTGAAAGACCACAAATACACAGAGGTTAAAGAACATCCTACTAAAGAATAAATGAATAAAGCAATAAATTAAAGAAGAAATATAAAAAATACATGGAAGCAAATGAAAATGGAAACATGACAGTCCAGAACCTGGGATGCAGCAAAATTGTCTTAAGAAAGCAGTATATAGCTATACAGGCCTACCTCAAGAAGCAAGAACAGTGTCAAAAACACAACCTAAACTAAAAAAGGAACAGCAAATAAAGCCTAAAGTTAGCAGAGGAAGGGAAATAAATATTAGAGCAGAAGTGAATGATATAGAAACAACAATAGCAAACCCCCAGTAGAATGGGTCAATGAAAATAAGAGCTGGTTCTTTATAAAAATTAATAAAATTGATAACCCCCTAGCCAGACATATGAAAAAGGAAGAAAAAGGGCCCAAATAATTAAAAGCATGAAAGAAAGAAGAGAGATTACAATCAATGCCACAAATACAAGCAATTAGAACATTATGAAAAATTAAATGCCAACAAATTTGCAATCTGGAAGAAAATTGACAAATTCCTAGAAATATACAAAGTATCACAACTGAAATAGGAAGAAAGAGAAAATTTAAACAGACCCATAACCAGCAAAGAAATTGAATTGGTAATCAAAAATCTCCATTCAAACAAAAGTCCCAGACCCCAGATGCCTTCCCAGGGGATTCTAACAGACATTGAAATAAGAGTAAATTATTCTCAAACTGTTCCAAAAAATAGAAATGGAAGGATAACTTCCAAAATCATTCTACAATGCCAGCATTATCTTGATTCCAATACCAGATGAGGACCCCACTAAAAAGGAGAATTACAGGTCAATATCCTTGATGAACATGGATGCAAAAATTCTCAACAAAATACTGACAAATTGAATCCAGCAGTACACTAAGAGAATATTCACCAGAATCAGGTAGGCTTTATTCCTGGGATGCATGAATGGTTTTATATTCAGAAATCAATCAATGTGATACACCCCATTAATGAAAGAAAGGATAAAGACCATATGATCCTCTCAATAGATGCAGAGAAAGCATTTGACAAAATACAGCATCATTTCTTGATGAGTTTTTATCAAATTCTCAACAAAATGGGAATAGAGGGAACATACCTCAACATCACAAAGGCCATATATGAAAGACCCACAGCTAATACCATCCTAAGTGGGAACAAACTGAAAGCTTTTCCTTTTTGGTCAGGAAGAAGACAGGGATGTCCACTCTCACCACTTATTTAACATAGTACTAGAAGTCCCAGCTTCAGCAATCAGACAACAAAAATAAATAAAAGGCATCCAAATCAGCAAGGAGGTCAAACTTTCACTATTCACAGATGATGTGATACTTTATGTAGACAATCTGAAAGACTCCACAAACTATTGCTAGAACTGATACACAAATTCAGCAGTCACAGGATATAAAATGTACAGAATCTGTTGCATTTCTATGCACCAATAATGAAGCAGCAGAAAAAGAATCAAAGAAACCATCCTATTTATAATTGCACCAAAACCCATAAGATACCTAGGAATAAACCTAACCAAAACTATAGGGCAATATAATTGAAAACTATAGGACACTCATGAAAGAAACTGAAGAAAACACAAAGAAATGGAAAAGCATCATATGCTCATGGATTGGAAGAACAAGTATTATTGAAATAGCTATATTACCCAAAGCAATCTACACATTTAATGCAATCACTATCAAAATACCACTATAGCACATAGCTAGAACAAACAATCCTAAAAATTGTGTATAACCAGAAGAGACCCCAGATAGCCTGAGCAATCTTCAAAAAGAAAAATGAAACTGAAGACATCACAATTCCAGACGTCAAGCTGTATTACAAAGTTGTAGTGATGAAGACAGTATGATACTGGCACAAAAGCAGATACATAGATCAATGGAACAGAATAGAAAACCTAGAAATGGACCCACAACTATATGGTCAATTAATCTTTGACAAAACAGGAAAGAATATCCAATGGAAAAATGACAGTCTTCAACAAACAGTTTTGGGAAAACTGGACAGCCACATGCAGAAGAATGAAACTGGACCCCTTGCTTACACCATACACAAGAATAAATTCAAAATGGATGAAAGGCCTAAATGTGAGACAAGAATCCATCAAAATCCTAGAGAAGAACACAGGCAGCAACCTCTCTGACCTCAGCCAAAGCAATGACTGACTAACTAGCTAAGGTAAACAAAAGCAGAAATGAACTATTGGGGCTTTGCCAAGAAAAAAACCTTCTGTGCAGTAAAGTAAACAATCAACAAAACCAAAAGGCAGCCTATAGAATAGGAGAAGATATTTGCAAATGACATATCTTATAAAGGTTGGTATCCCAAATTCATAAAGAACTTAAACTCAACATCCAAAAAATAAATAATCCATTTAACAAATGGGCAGAAGGCATGAAGAGATACTTTTCCAAAGAGGACATGCAGATGGCCAATAGACACATGAAAAGATACTCAATATCACTCATCATCAGGGAAATACAAATCAAACCCATGATGAGATACTACCTCACTCCTACCAGAATGACTAAAATTAACAACACAGGAAACAGGAAATGTTGGCCAGGCTGTGGAGAAAGGGGAACAATTTCGCAGTGTTGGTGGGAATGCAAACTGGTGCAACCACTGTAGAAAACAGTATGGAGGTTCCTCAAGAAGTTGAAAAGAGAACTACCATATGATTCAGCAATTGTGCTACTAGGTATTTAAACAAAGGATACAAAAATACTGATTTGAAAGGACACATGCACCCTGATGATTATAGCATCATTATCAACCATAGAGAAACTATGGAAAGAGCCCATCCATCCACTGAAGAATGGATAAAGAAGAAATGCTAAAGAATGGATAAAGAAGAAATTTTATATATATATATATATATATATATATATATATATATATATATATATATGCGCGCAATGAAATATTACTCAGCCATCAAAAAGAATGAAATCTTGCCATTTGCAATGATGTGGATGGAGCTAGAATGTACTATTCTCAGCAAAATAAGTCAGAGATAGATAAGTACCATATGATTTCACTCATATGTACAATTTAAGCAACAAAAGAACATAGGGGAAAGGGGAAAAAAAAGAGAGGGAAGCAAACCATAAGAGACTCCTAAATATAAAGAACAGACTGAGAGTTGATGAAGGGGAGGTGGAGAGTGGATGGGCTAAATGGGTGATGGACATTAAGGAGGACACTTGTATTGAGCACTAGGTGTTATATGTAAGTGACGAATAACTAAAGTCTCCTCCTGATACTAATATTGCACTACATGTTAACTAGAATTTAAATAAAAATTTGGGAAAAAAATCATATGAATACAAAGTCTACACAACTCACTTTGCAAGGTAACCATGACTACTCTAGTCCTTTTCCTGAACATATAGGATGTATTAGTCTCCCCTGGCTTCCATAATAAAATACCACAGACTGCATCACTTAAACAACAAAAATTTATTTCTTCACAATTTTGGAAGTTGAAAGTCTGAGATAAGGGTGCCAGCTTGGTCAGTTCCTGGTAAGAGCTCTCTTCCTGATTTATAGATATTCCCATCCGCTTGTGTCCTAACATTGCAGGGGGAAAAGTCTGTTGGATTTTTTGAGTTGTATCTAATTTAAAACTTATTACTAGTGTCTCAGCAGAAACAGATGAGTCATTGGAGAATATGTGAATATTTGAATATGTCTGAATAACTTGAGGAACACCTAATAAAAAGACCACTTACAAAAATGTGGACATTTTATAGTGGGTTATTTTTGTGCATGCCTTATGTTATGGTTTGGTGAACCAGATGACAGCTGGTTCATGATAGGGATATCTGGGAGCATAGTCACTTTGTGCCTCATGGTCACAATTTCAATTTCTCACAAAGCTTAGTAACAACACAGGTAAAACTTCTAAATTTTAGAATTTTTGGTGGCAGAGGAGAGCATAACTTTTTTCTTAAAACCACAAGTCTCCCTGTGATTTTCATAGAGGTTTTGCAGAATCCCTGCATGCATCTGTATCTGTCTATAAGCATTTTCAATACCATTAGATGTGCCTTCCAGAATGCATACACTGAAACTTCCAAAAATGATGGTATTTGGATGTGGGACCTTCAGAAGGTGATTAAGTCGTGAGGGTGGAACCCAAATGCATGGGATTAGTATCCTCGTAAGAGAGATCCCAGAGAGCTCCTTCATCCTTTTTGCCATGTGAGGAGACAGCAAGAAGACAGCCAATGCCATCTGTGAAACCAGGAAGATACAAGATCTTCTAGCAACTTAGTCTTGGATTTCCCTGCATCAAGAACTGTGAGAAACAAATTTCTGTTGTTTATAAGTCATGGGTCTATGGTTTTTTTGTTATAGCGTTCCTAACAGACTAAGACGGGATCTCAGTGTGTACATATGCAATTACAACATTTCACACATGGGATGGCATACAAGCTCAAAAGTATAAGAAGACTGCAAAGCCTTGTAAGGAAAAACAGAAAGTATACCAGGCAGTGGTTTTCTTGAGATCTTGACAAAAAGGTGAAAGAAGGCTGAAAGAAGGTGAATGAGTTAGAAAACTTGGGGATAGAATTATTTATTTGATCCCACTGACTGACCTAGATTATTTTTCTTAAAATGCTAAATCCTTTTTTATATTGAACAATAAGCTTCTAGAAATTGACATTTCATTTTAAGATGCTAACCAGAAATAGCACCAGTCAGACTTCATTTCCACAGTGATTACATTTCACTCAGCAATTGGGAACAGGTCTCTATATTCTAACTCTCTAATTACTTTGTGACACTGTTATATTCAAGTATTTGAAAATTTAAGGCAACAAAATAACAAACTGAGTTAATTAACAACATATTAACTCTGGTGTTTTGACTGTTTTTGTCACTAAAGTAACACTTTCAGCATGTTACACAAAGGATTAGAAGAAATGATTCAATTAACATTAATGTTGACTTCATAAGAGGCATTTCCTATAAAATAAAGCTGGGTTGTATATGTAATAAAACACACAAAAGGAAAAAATAAGACTCAGATTTAAATGCATTTAAGGGGGCACCTGGGTGGCTCAGTGGGTTAAAGCCTCTGCCTTCGGCTAAGGTCATGATCTCAGGGTCCTGGGATTGAGCCCCACATGGGGCTCTCTGCTCAGCAGCGAACCTGCTTCCCCCTCTCACTCTGCCTGCCTCTCTGCCTACTTGTGATCTCTCTCTGTCAAATAAATAAATAAAATCTTAAATAAGTAAATAAATAAATAAATGCATTTAAAATATATATCAACCAATTTTATAATAAAATTAAAAATAATATTATCAGAGAATTAGCTGATTAAATAATTAAATCACTCTATTAATTAAATCTCATTAGTTATTACTAACAACAGGGACCATAGTTGTAATGATTTGTCATATGAGGGCTCTGATAACTTGGCATCGTCACCATTATCAGATTGGAAATGTTAGGCATCATTTTAATCCAAGCCAAGCAGAGATAGAAAGGACATGCTATTATTGCTTTTGCTGATGATCTTCCTCTTCTACATGTTTCACTGTCTCAACTATCTTTTATATACCCTTACATGCTTATAAGTAAATACAGTCTAATATTCTTCTAAAAATTTTGAGGAACATTCACATTGCTTTTACAGTAGGTGAGATGTATGATAGATTCTAATATTTGCCTACTTTAAACTGAGGGCAATTACTAGAAACTAATTTTATATGTTATTAAACCAATAAAATATAGCTTGCTTTTCAGAAGTAATCTTTTAAGTCTCTCCATCACTCTACTAAAACACTGAACTGATCAAATATACAATGTTCTGTTTTGAATCCATCAGTTGTCACAATGTATCTTATCTCTAATACAGAAAACTCTGAAAAGTTAGGAATTTAATTTTTATCCATGAATTAGTTCCATAATACAATACCTGACATTGACTCTTTACTGCTACAGTGATGTATTTAAAATTACTCAAAGGAAAAACAAAATGTAGTCTGTAAAAATATTTCAAAGATAACACACTGAGAGAAACAGTGCAATAAATTTGATTGTAAGAAGAGACATATAAGTACATAAAATAAAAAATTAAATAGAGAAGTGTTTCAAAAATGCCCTCATAAATATTTTTGCAGGATTACTTTGAAATTACTACTGTAATAAAGTTTGGAGTTATCACATTGGATCATACACTCCTTAATACACTATTTTATAAGGTGACTCCCGAAATCATCCTTACTTTTGGAAAAATAAAACCTGAATCAAAGTATACTTTTTAACTATAAAAACTGTATTTAAGATGCTATTGTCAATTCAGAAAATTTACATATTATAATACCATATGGAGAATCTTGCATCAAAAAATAAGCTCTATTATGTTTTAAAAAGCACAATTAACCTAATTTTTAGGATCATTTTGAATTTCTCTTTTATTTATATTTTCCCTTGTGACATCGGTCATTAAAAAGTCTCACTGTCTTGGGGCACCTGGGTGGCTCAGTGGGTTAAAGCCTCTGCCTTCGGCTCGGGTCATGATCTCAGGGTCCTGGGATCCAGCCTCGCATCATCGGGCTCTCTGCTCAGCGGGGAGCCTGCTTCCCCTTCTCTCTCTGTCTGCCTCTCTGCCTACTTGTGATCTCTCCCTCTCTCTCTGTCAAATAAATAAATAAAATCTTTAAAAAAAAAAAAAGTCTCACTTCTTGAATAAAATTCATATATGAAAATATTTTATTTTATTTTAAATATTTATTAAATTGTTTTAGAGAAAGAGGCCGTGATCATGAATGGGAGGGGCAGAAGGAAAAGAGAGACTCTCAAGCAAACTTCACTCCTGAGCACAGAACCTGAGTCAGGGCTCCATTTCATGACCCTGAGATCATGACCTGAGTTGAAACCAAGAGCTAGACACTTAACCGACTCTGCCACCCAGGCATCTCATATATGAAAATATCATAAATTAGTATATTATAGCAATGTATGCTTATTGCACGCTCTGTTACTTCATTAAGTAATTATATTTCAGAAAACTGAAGGAAAAAGAAAATTGCTTTTCTGTCTAATCTACAATTCTCTCGTTTCCTTACCTCACTTATTAACATCCTTACCTTGACAGATTGTATTTTCGAGTTGAAAAGAAATTAGAAAATTTAATGCTTATTAAAAATACCAAAAAAGACATACTCTTTTTTAGCTCTTTAATCTTATCCATGTATGTCCTTTCATAAAAGTAAGCACAATGTCTTTAGACTGGAAAGTTATGGGCCTAATTCAGGGCAATAGGAAGGCAGATGGGTGCTTGATGGGAGGATAGAATGACACCCAGAGACTACATTGTTTAAGAATGCACTATGAGTGGGGCGCCTGGGTGGCTCAGTGGGTTAAAGCACTCTGCCTTCAGCTCGGGTCATGATCCCAGGGTCCTGGGATCGAGCCCCGCATTGAGCTCTCTGCTCAGCGGGGAGCCTGCTTCCTCCTCTCTCTCAGCCTGCCTCTCGGCCTACTTGTGATCTCTATCTGTCAAATAAATAAATAAAATATTAAAAAAAGGGACGCCTGGGTGGCTCAGTTGGTTAAGCGGCTGCCTTCGGCTCAGGTCATGATCCCAGCGTCCTGGGATCAAGTCCCACATCGGGCTCCTTGCTCAGCGGGGAGCTTGCTTCTCCCTCTGCCTCTGCCTACCACTCTGTCTGCCTGTGCTCATGCTCGCGCGCTCTCTCTCTCTCTCTCTAATAAATAAATAAAAATCTTTAAAAAAATATTAAAAAAAAAAGAATGCACTATGAGTGCATTCAGTTGTTCAATAAATATTTATTAACCTCCTGCTATTCCCTCTGATATGAACCAAAGTTCCTGAGACAGAAAAGAAAGAAAAATCTCTGCCTTTCTGAATCTTGCTTTCCAAATCACTTTGAGGAAAGGCTGTATCACTCTAGTTTGTGTGGACATCAGAAAAGGAAAGGCAAGAGTGAGGTTGGGAGACTTACCAGTCACTGTTGGAGTAGTTCTGGTAAGAGATGATGATAAATGATATAACCATGGGGGTGGTTTTGCAGTATGTAGTCATGAAAATTGGTTAGATATGGACTCCATTTGAGGACCTGCTAAAATATGCAAGCTCATAAATATATGTGTAAGTACTGAAGGTATAACTTGTAAGAGATGATGTATTTATTAAATTATTGGAAAGTAACATTATTAAAATGTTAAAATTTTATGCAGTCATTTGAATTTTTCTGAAGAGCTGTATATATTTTCAATGGTTTGAAATGTATTGGCATTAATTTTTTCTTACCATTTTTTTAAAAAAAAACTTTATTGTAGATTTTTTTCTGGCATTTAATTCACTACTCAACCTGAATATCTTCCTTTGTAAAATACCTAGAAACAATAGAAAAATATAACTTATTTTGCAACATAAAATTAAGTTCCTTAAAAGTAATCAATTTCTCCAAGAACAAACAAAAAGCTTTCTTAAATCCAGATAATCCTGAGTTGAAGCAATACCTCATTTATGTAGACAGAGAAAGGATATTCCTGGGATTATTTACAAAAATAATTTACCCAAAACCCCCATCAATTCTAACGCCTAACTGGGCATAAAAGACTTCACCTTGGTCTGGTTCTGGGAAGAAACTGAGACATCCAGATAATCCATATGGTTCAAGAGTTATACCCTCAAATACAAGTATATTTTTAAAAAGAAACAAAAAAGAAAAACAGTTTAAAATAAATACTTGAATGACAATATCTTGCCAGAGAGGATAAGCCTTCAGGATTTGTTATCAGGGAAGTATGTATATAAAAATATTAAGGTTATCATGAGAATAGTAATAAAAATACTCTCCAACCTTTAGTAGGGAAATAAATCAATAATAAATAATGGTAAGTAAGAGATTTTTGAAAAATGAAAAATAGAAACCAGAGGTTTACTACCAAACACAAAATGAAATGTTAGAAATAAACCTAAGTATAGAAGATTTACAGAATTAACTCCTGAACTAAATTGCTTTAGTGTAAATTCCCCTTATTCTGTACACCTCATGTTTACTTAAAATTCAATAAAATTCTCTTTCTCAGTATATGAAGTAGTAGTTAAAGGAGTATACACCTCAAGTCGTTTGTTTAAAGCAGTGCCAAACTCTAAAAGAGAGATAAATAAATGCATTATAATATTTTATTTATTTTTAAAAGATTTTGTTTATTCATTTGAGAGAGCATGAGTGGAGACGAGAGGCAGAAGGAGAGGGAGAAGCAAAGTCCCCACTGAGCAGGGAGCTGGACATGGGGCTTGATCCCACTACCCTGAGATCAGGACCTGATCTGAAGGCAGACACTTAACCGTTTGAGCCACCCAGGCACCTGTATTAGATTTTTAGTGTCAGTCTATCAGTATGGGTCTAACCTGCAAATTGTAACTGCATAGCAATTTAAACATGGAAAGTGTGTCTGGGTGGCTCAGTTGTTTCTTCTGCCTTGGACAAGGGTTATGATCCCTGCATTCTGAGATGGAGCTCCACATCAGGTTCCCTGCTGGGCGGCAGAGAGCCTGCTTCTTCCACTCCCATTTCCCCTGCTTCGGTTCCCTCTCTCACTATGTCTCTCTCTGTGAAAGAAAGAAACAAACAAACAAACAAACAAAGAAACAAAGAAAGAAAGAAAAAAAGAGAGAGAAAGAAAAGAAAAGAAAGAAAGAAAACAGGAAATTAGGGAAACAAGGAGTTAGCTAATGAGAGTAAGGAGAACTCTAAAAAATGCAGAAATAGGAAGTATAAGTGGTAGCCACTACTATTACCTGATAATAAGTACCGAAGAGAGATGTCTCTGACTCCAGTCTCCCCAAACTAAATACAGATATTTGTTGGAGAAATCCAGATAGTTGTTGAATCATTGAATGCTGAGAAAACATAGTGTTGGTAGAACCTGCTAGTAACCTGCCCTATAGAACCTACCAGAAAACCATCCCGTGGGGAAGAGTGGAGAGTTGACTTCATCAGAAAGCCACTTAAGGGCTGCCATTAGATTTATTTAGTTCTTTGATTTTGTTCATCAGTCTTTTAGGTTTTCTTTATACAGATCTTACACATATTTTGTTAGATTTATATCTAAGTACTTTATTTTGAGGGGGGCTAAAGTAAAAGGCTGTGTTTCAATTTCAAATTCCACTTGTTCTTTGTTGCTATATGAACCACCAAACATTTGATGTATGGATATTTATGTATTCCATAACCTTGTTATAATTGCTTATTTGTTTTAGGTCTTTTTTTTTTTTGTTTTTGTTTTTGTTTTAGGTCTTTTTGTGGATTTTTTCAGATTTTCTGCAGAGATAACCATGTCTTCTATGTAAAAACACGGTTTTTACCTTCCTTCCCAATCTGTATTCCTTTTATTTTCTTTGTATGATTCCACAGCTAGGACTCCCAGCACGATGCTGAAAAGCAGAGGTGAGAGAGGACATCCTTGGTTTGTTCCTAATCTTAATCAGAAAGCTTTCAGTTTCTCAACATTAAGTTTGATTTTAGGTGTAGGTTTTTGTAAATAGTCTTTTTCAAGTTGAGGAAAGTTCCTTCTATTCCTAGTATATTGGATTGTGTCAAAATTTTTTCCTGCATTTTTTTAATATCCATGGGATTTGTAATAATGTCCACTTTTTAATTTCTGATACTAGTAACTTGTAACTTCTCTTTTTTTTCTTAGTTATCTTGATTAGAGGCTTATTCATTTTACATATATTTTCATAGAACTAGTTTTTGGTTTCACTGGTTTTTGATCCACAAAACTGTGAGATATTAAATAGGTGTTGCTTTAAACTGTTATTTTTGTTGTAATTTATTTCATTGATTTTCTGTTAAATTTCTATTGATTTCCCGTTTCAATTTCATTAATTTCTACTCTGAGTTTTACTATTTCCTCCCTTATGCTTAATTTGAATTTAATTTCCTCTTCCAAGTTTCTGATAATGAAACCTTAGACTATTGGTTTTAGATAATTCCTCTTTCCTAACATATGACCTTAATGCTATAAATTTCCCTCTAAACAATGTTTGTTGTATTCCCCCAAATTTTGATAAGTTATGTTTTAATTATCTCTCAGAGCTGTTCACACTGAGCTTCCAGTAATTCTTCAATTATAGTTAAGGTTTCCTTACTTCAGCACTGTTTCCTGTAAAGGTTTCAACTCATGGACTTCAATTCTGTTAAGTTATAATTCTCTCTGCTTGTGTATCTATTGATCCAATGTAAGGGGAGTGGTTTTTCTTGTGACTTCAATTTTCTTATAGATTTAAGAAGAGTAGTTAATTTTTTAGTTCAGATTTTTAGTTGTTTGGAGAGTGGCAACTTCCAAGCTTCTAACATGCTGAACCACAAACCCCCACCTGCATTTTTTAATTTATCTAGCCAATGTTTACATGGAGATGTTAAGAAAGTTATAGATAGACTTATCAGGAATTCTAGGGAAAAAGCTGAAATGGAACTATTTGTTTAAAATGATCAGTTAACAATACCCCCTAAAATCCACACAGATAAGATTATCTAGGAAAAAATATAGATGAAGAATGTAAGAGTTCCCAACAGTCGGTCCTGTAATATTCCAAGAATTTTTTTTAAAGATTGTATTTATTTATTTGAGAGAGAAGAGAGAAAGAGAGTGTGAGCACACAAGCAGGGGGAGGGGCAAAAGGAGAGGGAGAAGCAGACTCCCTCCTGAGTAAGGAGCCTGATGTTGAGTTCCATTCCAGGGCTCTCAGATCTTGATCTGAGCCAAAGGCAGACACTTAACTGACTGAGCCACCCAGGTGCCCTTGTAATGTTCCAAATTTAAGTGGTCAGTTGGAAGAGAGCCATCAAAATATGAGATGCTTTAAAAAATATTTTTAATAGAAGAAATCCAAGAGAGAAGAAGAAGGTTCCAAAAGGCTTCAAATGCTACTGGGTGACAAGGTAAGATAACAGAGAAATACTCATTGGATCTGGTCATATAAAATAATTGATTTTAGCAAATGGAAATTTAAGGGAGTGAAAGGGACAAAGAATGGGCAAGCTTGATGGGTATTGGAAATTACGGTCAGTAAAGACTCAGCAAAGACTGACAGTTACTTCAAAAATTATTTTCTAAAATGAAGGAAAGTAATGGGAAAAGTGAAGCTAAGGTGTACATTTTGTTTATTTTTAAGATGGAAGAATTCCAAGCTTTTGCACAGCAAAGGAAACGGTTAACAAAACTAAGAGGCAATCCACAGAATGGGAGAAGATTTTTGCAAATTTTGCATAAAAGGTTGATATCCAAGATCTATAAAGAACTTATCAACCTCGGCACCCATAAAATAAATAATCCAGTCAAGAAATGAGCAGAAGACATTAACGGATGCTTCTGCAAAGAAGACATATAAATGGCTAACAGACACGTGAAAAAATGTTCAACAACACTAGCCATCAGGAAAATAAAAATCAATACCACAATAGGGTACTACTTTACACCAGTTAGAATGGCCAAAATTAACAAGACAGGAAACAAACAAGTGTTGGCAAGGTTGTGGAGGAAGGCGAAACATTTTACACTGTTGGTGTGAATGCAAGCTGGTGCAGTCACTCTGGAAAACAGTAAGGGGGTTCCTCAAGGTGTTAAAAATAGAGCTGCCCTATGACTCAGTGATTGCACTGCTAGATATTTACCTCAAAGATACAGATGTAGTAAAAAGAAGGGGCACATGCACCCCCATGTTCATAGCAGCAACGTCCACACTTAACTGAGATGTCCTTTAACAGATGAATGGATAAAGAATGCACCAACATGGGTGGAACTGGAGGGGATTATGCTAAGTGAAACAAGACAAACAGAGAAAGACAATTATCATATGGTTTCACTCATACATGGAACATAAAGAATAGAGTGGGGATCACAGGGGAAGGGAGGGAAAACTGAACGGGAAGAAATCAGAGAGGGAGACAAACCATGAGAGACTCTGGAATCTGAAAAATGAACTGAGGGTTACAGAAGGGTGGGGCTAGGGGATGGGGTATCTAGGTGATGCATGTGTTGGGTGAGAACTGGGTGTTTCTGCATCTAATGTACCACTGAACACTCAACAAAAACTTACTATGTACTATATGCTGGCTAACTGAACATAATAATAAAAACTGTGAGAATTTCAATATATAAATCAAAATTATCAAAAAATAAGAAAACTTATGATGTATATGAACTAAGCATAAATGGAGATGCAAGGATTTTGAGATGGCTAGGGAACACATGATACAAAAAATAATTAGATAGCATAAAAATAATATCTCCCATTTTAACAGAGGTAAAAAAGCAAATATCAGTCTGGTTCAGATAGGCTTATAGATTTTTCTGGTGAAATGATGAAGGTTTTTCCTTTGATGAACTGTAAGTGATTCAACATATGAATAGTTTTCCTGATACAGAGGAGGTAGCAAATAGAAGCAAAAATCCAAGGTTCCATTAACTAAAAACTTTTTGTGAATTATAAGCAGAAACATTTGTTCAAATTGTAATAGCTTACCATTTTTTAGAAAAAAAAAAATAATACATGCTGACACTTGGAAGTAATTTATCAATACTTTGCACTGTCATAGCAGGAATACAAAAAAACCAATAATACATAAAATCATAACCAAAAATGAAAATGAATACTCATGAATAGTTTTGCATAAAAATTAATATTATTTATCATAGTATTTTGTAGCAATGTAACTTATTTATAATGTATTTTGCAATAATGTAATTTTTATTACAATATGTAGTATCTTATTTTGAAAACCTAAATCTGGGGCACATGGGTGGCTCAGTGGGTTAAGCCTTTGCCTTCAGCTCAGGTCATGATCTCAGGGTCCTGGGATCAAACTCTGCATCAGGTTCTCTGCTCAGCAGGGAGCCTGCTTCCCCCTCTCTCTCTGCCTGTCTCTCTGCCTACTTGTGATCTCTGTCTGTCAAATAAATAAACAAAAGCTTTAAAAAAAAGAAAACAAAAACCTAAAATCCATTTCACCAAAGATGGTTGAGAAGAAAAAATATGAAAATTTTCATGCACATAAATGAAATAGTAAATTCTAAGAGTAAGCAAGGCTCAGAATATATGCCAGTCTTATTTATTTTAAAATATATTTCTTGAACAGTGTGTACTCTCTTTCAATAATAGATTATGCAAAAAAACACAAAGCAAACATTTTAAAGTAGTAGTATAAAAATATGGCTGGAAATTTAAGCAGTTAAAATGAAGATGGCTTAAATTCATAGGAAGACTCATACTGTAAAAGTGTAAACGCAGCCCAGTGATTAATGACACAGGTTTTGCAATCAAATAGATCTCAATTTAAATAAAGCAAATAGCTTCTGCTAGGTATGTCACCTTGGGCTAAGTTTTTAGACTGTCTTAGCATTGGTGTCCTAATTTGTAAGATGGGAATCACATCATCTGTCCCATATGTAATGGTAAAATTTAAATGACAGAGTATATGTGAATGCTTATCACACATCCTCTCACTGATTAAGTGCCTAGAAAAAGTAGCTAGCAGAGGTAGAAAATAGAAATGACAGTACTATTAAAGTGTTATAAATCTATTTCTAACAGGTTTTTAAGAGGGTACTGGCCACATGAATACTACAGCATGAGAGCTATGCAGTACAGAGCTCAGAAATCATAGCAACTCTCCAAATATGTCCTCTAAAAACTCTATAAAAGCCCATGTCTATTATGGAGGGCTGAAAAAAACCTTATCAGAAGGAAAAAAATTGCTGATATCACTTCTCTATTTTTATTCTAGGATCTTTTATCACTTTTCTTACTACATATATTGGCCCTATACACCTAAACACAAACATATTAAATCCTAGATTGTATAAAAATAGTAGAAAACCTATTATTTACCATTTTGACCTTACTCCTCTTAAGGCAATATAAATGAATACAAATTTTTAGAGTTTTGTATATTTTAAACAAACTCTCCTAACTCAATTAGGTAAAAGCAAAAATGCATAAGAGTATCTATTTTGTTTCCAGATATCCATCTAAAATGACCTTGACTGTGGGTTCCTGTGGGGTTCAGTTGGTTAAGCATCTAACTCTTGATTTCAGCTCTGGTCATGATCTTGGGGTGGTGAGACTAAGCCCCGCCTCTGGCTCCTTGCTGGGCATGGAGCCTGCTTAAGTTCTTTCTCTCTCTTTGTCCCTCCTCTCCTTTCTCTCTCTCTCTCTCTCTCAATAATAATAATAATAATAATAGTTATAATTATTAATATCACCTTGACTGGAAGAATTTAGGCAGAATTTTAGCTTTCATTCTTTATGTTTTAAAATTTATTTTAGAGAAAGAGCGAGCAGATGGGGAAGGGGCAGAGGAGGAGGAAGAGGAAGAGCATGGAGCCCCACACAGGGTTTGATCTCATGACCCTGAAATCACAGCTTGAGCTAAAACCAAGAGTCAGATGGTTAACAGACTGCACCACCAGGTGCCCTAGGTATTCATTCTTTAAAAAGTATTTGATAATATACTCTTTGCAAATTGTACAATTACTGGAGATGGAGGAATAACCAATAGACACTGTGTCTCCTCGTTCCTGGACAGGTATGGTCTTAAAAACCAACAATCCAGTTAACATCATGAAATGGAGATCTGTAGGTTTATCTCATGTTTGACAAATTCAGAATTCATTGGTCATTGCATGGGGCATATTGTCAGCACCAGCTGAAATATAGATTAACTGAGTAACGCCCATGAGGTCATTCAGAATTTAGCCTACCTAGATAGGTGTCCAGCAGTTACACAGACTGTAGTAGGGACATCAGTGGTATTTGCAGAAGATAACATGTAATCTGGTTTTTAACCTTAACTCTGGTCAGTAACCCATCCAGGAGCATTCCCACCTCTAGAGTACCCAAAACAAACTGCAAAACTAATCTGACACCGATGGAAAATTATTGCAGAAAACCTTCCTTCTTGCATAGTCTTCTGAAGAAGGTAGACACTGACTAAAAAGCTCCAGCAAACCTATACTAATTTAGGGGATAATTGCTACCTTTATAATTTTGAAAATTGAACATTGAAAATTTGAATTAACTAAAGACATTTTTTAAAGACCTTATTTTTTGGTTATTGTTAATAATACTGCTATAAACATTGGAGTGCATGTATCCCTTCAAATCAATATTTTTTATATTCTTTGGGCAAACATCTAGCCTTTTAACTTTAGAGAATACATTGAGGGTTGCTGGAGGGGAGCTGGGCAGGAGGATGGTTTAAATGACGATGGGGATTAAGGAGGGCACTTGTGGTGAGCACTGGGTGTTGTATGTAAGTGATGAATCACTAAATCCTACACCTAAAACTAATATTACACTGTATGTTAACTAACTGGAATTTAAACAAAAACTTGCAAAAAACAAAAGATCTTATTTTTTTAGATCAGTTATAAGTTTGTTTCAACATCTATTGGAAAGTGCAGAGATTTTCCATATAACCCCTGTCTCCATATATGTAGCGCTTTCTCCACTATTGACATCTCCCACTCCCACCAGTGATGCATTTATTACAACTGATAAGCATACATTGGCACATGACAGTCATCTAGTGTCTATAGTTTATTATAGAGTTTACTTTAGGTGTTGAACATTCTATTGGTTTTGTCAAAGGAATAATGACCCATTATTATGGTATCATACAGACTGCATTCATTGTTCTAAGAATCCTCTATGCTCCATTTATTCAACCTCTCCTCCTTCCTTACTCTTACCAACTACATATTTGATGTTCAGATGTTGTCTGCTCTAAATACTGTTGGTGTTGCCTAGTGGTAGTATAAATGGGTGACTACTATTATTTTAAAAACTTATTCTGAATTATCAAAATACAAGGAACAATATGGCTACTTACCTTATTTTCCAATTCATATCATTTATTCTTTTTCTAAATTTTTTTCTCAAATTTATTTGCTATTTTAAAAAACATTTATTTATTTACTTATTTATTTATATGACAGAGAGAGAGAGAAGAAGAGCGAGGGCACAAGCAGAAGGGAGCAGCAGGGAGAAGGAGAAGGAGAAGTTTCATCTCAGGACCTAGGATCTTGACCTGAGCTGAAGGCAGCTGTTTAAATGACTGAACCACCCAGGGGCCTCTCAATTCTGCTTGCTTCAGTCAAGAGTTGAATGACTGGCCAAAAGAATGGAAACAAGTTTTAGCTTATAGGGGGATTTCATGTCATGTGGAATTCTATTGTGTGTATGATTATAAATTAATACCAATGTATTTGGAAAACTTGAAAGCTACATGTAAAAGAATGAAATTGGACCATTTCCAAACACCATGCACACAAAGAAAACTCAGAATGAATTAAAGTATTGAATGTGAGCTCTGAAACCATAAAAATCCTAGAAGAGAGCACAGGCAGTAATTCTGACATCAGCCATAATAACATTTTTCTGTATATGTCTCCTAAGGCAAGTGAAACAAATGCAAAAATAAACTATTGGAGCGACGTCAAAATAAGAAGCTTTTGCACAGTAAGAAAACCATCAACAAAACAAAATGGTAAGGTACTGACTGGGGAAAATATTTGTAAATTATATATTTGATAAGGGGTTACTTGCTGAAATCTGTGAATAACTTACATAACTCAAAAACAAAAATAAATCTGAGTAAAAATAAGCAGAAGGCCTGAATACACATTTTTTTCAAAGATATATAGATGGCCAATAGACACATGAAAAGATGTTCAATGTCACTAATTATTAGGAAGATGCAAATCAAAACCACAATGAGATATCACCTTACACCTGTCAGAATAGCAAAAAAATTAAAAGAGTAGAAATAACAACTGTTGGCAAAGATATCAAATAAAGGAACCCTCATACACTGTTGGTAGAAATGCAAATTAGAGCAGCCACTGTGGAAAAAAATTTAAAATAGAAATACCATATAATCGTATAATTCCACTTCTGAGTATTTACCCAAGGGAATAAAAACACTAATTCAGAAAGATATATGCACCTTGAAGTTTATTGCAGCATTATTTGTAATAGCCAAGATATGGGAGCATCCTAAGTATTCATCAATAGACAAATGGACAAAGAACATATACATAAATATATATATGTGTATATATATATATATACAAATGGACAAAGAACATATACATAAATATATATGTATATATATTTATATATATATAAATATATATTGTGTAATTGTATATTACACAAACATAAAAAGGATGAGATTGAGCCATTTGTGACAACATGGATAGACCTACAGTGTATTATGCTAAGTGAAATAACTCAGACTGAGAAAGACTAATACCATATGATTACATTCATATGTGGAATCCTAAAACAAAACAAAAAACCCAAAACTACAAATGATAAAATAAAGAAGCAAAAAACAGAATTAGATCTATAATTACAGAGAACAATTTGATGGTGGTCAGAGTGGGTGGGGGATTGGGCAAGATGAATGAAGGGGGGGTGGAAGATACAGGTTTCCAGTTATGGAATGTATAGTTATGGAAATAAAAGACACACTCAAAGGAATACAGTCAATATTATTGTAATAGCATTGTATGGTGACAGATGGTAGCTAAACCTGTGGTGAGTATAACATAATATATAAACTTGTTGAATTACTATGTCATACATATGAAACTAATGCCATATTATGTGTCAGCTACACTCAAATAAATATTAATTAATTAATACTAATAACTTCTTCCAAATTCAGAGACTATTTGGACAATGATAAAAAATAAATCTTTCAAGAGCCTATTTGCTTTTCTAAATATTGGAAAATTACCTAATGTTATAAGACAACACTAACATTGTTGGATGTAGAACATAGGCAGATCAGTTTGTGTTTAGTAAAATACATTTAATACCAATCATTGACAAGCAATTCTCTCAGGCAGGACCCCCCTTTCATATTTCTAATAATCATTCTGAAACTTCTGCTGATGACTGAAAATACAGATTTCATCTAAAATTATTAACAAAACCATATGACTTTATATACTGTTTGGTAACGGTCATGAATATCCAATTAAGTCCCATTCATGATAACATTCTTGACAAAATATACCAGAAATATACATTTTTAAACCAATGATGTTTACTGTAAATTCTAAATAAATCATTCAAATGATTTTGGATTGGTGATAGGTTGAAAAGACAAATTTGGAATTATTTTTCACGGGAATTAAGTGAATATTTAGGATGACTCAAATGGTCTCCAAATTGATTTTTCATTTATCATTTTTTTCCAAGTTAGAAAGGTACATCTGCATTCAGTAGATATAGTATTTATTTATTTTCTGAAGGAGAAAATAATACAAAAGTCATTTCGCAGTAAGATGCTGTAGCACCACACAGGTGGTGTTTATATGGGTGTTTGTATTAATCCGCCCTTATATTTTCTCTGTATTTAACATTTTTATAATAATACTTTGAAATTAAGATAGATTATTGAGTACACTTTTTTCTTGGTGTTCAGTAGTTTATAGTTTGTTTTAACTTTGTGTCTCAGTAATGTTTATAAAATCTTCACGTTAACAACACAAATAGGAAAATGATACCATTTTATCAGGTTATGGAGATTAGAACAGGGTATTTATGGGTCAGAGGCTTTTAAAAACTCTGCTTACCCACCCCGCTAGAGCAAGTACAATTTGTTTTTCTTTTCAAACTCATTTTTGTTTTCACCCACTCTTGTTTTATGGTCTTGTTTGTTTGTTAATTTATTTTTTTTAATTGTCCCTTCCTAATTGTAAAAAACACCACAGTCATAACATCATGGTTCTTACATTAATACTGATAATAAAAGGTGGTGTGATATCTATTCTTATTTTTTAAAGTTGGGTATCTTAAACCTTATTTTAAATAACTTAGGTATAAATGTAAGATCTTTATAAACTAGAATTCTTGTTTTTAACTTTTCATATTAAACTGAGAGCAATAGATGAGTATTTGTTTAAAATTGTTCTTTATACCAAAAATTGGGACTGTGACTTCATATGTTAGTGAAAGCTTGAGTTGATTTTCTTCTTTAAAGCAGTGTCAATAAATTTTGATGGGTTATATCTCCATTCTCATTTCCTTTTTTTTTTTTTTATCTTTATTTTCTGCATCACACCTCACTCTTTTCTTAAGTTTTAGCCTGAAATATGTAAATCTAGATGGGATGTACAAAAACAGAAAGAAGAAATCCGAAGAAATAAAGTAGGAAAATGGTTAAAAATTCTTCAGTTTTTTTATCATATGGTTTCAATTACTTGTGGAACATAAGGTAGAGCATGGAGGATACTAGAAGAAAGAAGGGCAAAAGGAAGCAAGACAAATCAGATGGTGAGACAAATCATGAGAGACCGTGGACTCCCAGAAACAAACTGAGGGTTTTGGGGACTGAAGGGGTGCGAATGGATATTAGGTGGTAATGGGTATTAAGGAGGGCACATATTGCAGGGAGCACTGGGTTTTATATGTAAACAATGAATCTTGGAACACTACATCAAAAACTAGTGACATACTCTGTGGTGACTAACATAACATAATAAAAATAATAATCTAAAAAATTTTCAGTTTTTGTTTTTTCTTGGTTTGTCAAAAAGACCTCTACACTTTTTATAGAATACTGATAAAGGTAGTAAACGCAAATGAAATAATAACTAGTGTTACTGAAAATCTATTATTTGTAAGACTCTGTGCTAGGAGTACTAGACATTTCAGGCTGGTGGATTTCATATTTTCCACATTCTGCAAATAAGGAAACAGTTATAAAGAAAGTTAAGTAATTTGGACAGTTAAATACTCAGAACTGTAAATGTACATCTCCCAATCCAACTATAATTTTACAATCTTCTTTATAGTTTCACTTTCCTCTTTCATGAAATTGCTAGAGAAACAGCATGGTGCAGTAAAAAAGAGCACTAGAAATGGAGTTAAGTAGTCTAAGTGCTAATCTCAGCACTCCCAATTACTACTAGTGCAGTTTTAGGAAAATTGTTTAAGTATGACTATCATCGTTTTTCTCATTTCAACAGGCACAGTACATGCACAGATGTTGTGTAATCACATAAGGTAGTGGAAGTGAAAGTTCTTTTTCCAAAATGAAAATTGAAGCATAATTCTATAATGTGGTAATGATGGTATGAGATATACATAATTAAAACAAGGCACAAGCTGGCATCTCTCAGTCACCCCTCCCCACTCACCACAAGCGGGTAATAAAATCTCCCCTCTTTGTTATCTTAAGGAGGAAAAATATGATTCTCTCTATGAATATTTTATTTATTATTTAAATAACAAGTATAAGGGAAGTTGAAAAATGATAATGAGAGCATAAAGTAAATGAAAGAATATTCAATTTAGATTAACAAATCTGAGTTTGAGTTCTTCCTCCACCAGTGAATGTTTATTTGATCTTCTGTAAATCATCTACTTGCTTTGGGGTGCCTGGGTAGAACAGTTGGTTAAAATTTCAGCTCAGATCTGATCTCAGGGTCATGGGATTGAATCTAGGCAGGGTCTGCACTCAGTGTGGAGTCAGCTTGAGATTCTTTCCTTCTCCATCTGTCCCTCCTATTTTCCCTCTCTCTCTCTCCAAAATAAACAAATAAATCTTTATATTTGCTCTGAACTTGATTTCCTTCACATATAAAACAAATTATAGTATTTTTTCTTCTACCTAAAAAAAAGTTTGTGAATTTTAAATACTATAATAAGAAATGTAATACCAGTTGGTATACTATAAGACAGTATAATAGTAGTGATATATTATTTAAAAACTATACAATAACACAATATGAGATCAATGATACATTAGTAAAAAACTATAATAATACAGTATGAGAATGATACATTATTACATATTATAATGATACATTAACTAATATATTATTAGGAGCCTATTTATAAAATGCAACCTGGATAATATGTAGGAAATGCAGAGATATAGGGGTAATCAATATTGGATTATTATTTTACACAAAGATATGTATAAATATGGTTTAAGAAGATGAGTGAGAAGAACTCTAGCAAAAGACAAAACACGGGAAACTGGAAGGAATGGTAATATATCTGTGTAATTTATATGATTCACATTTTGATATGGAAGAAGAATGGTAAGCAAGCTCACATCTTCTATTGGAGGTAAGAAGAAAAAGAGAAAGAGATGCATCATGAAATTACAATATAATTCTCCATGTGCAATTTAGGGAAATAGAGAATATTAAAAACTGAATGGATAAGATTCTAACCCAGACCAGTAAGATTAGCTTTCCAGGCTAGCAACTTATAAACCAGGACTTGGAAGATTAAAGGATGTGAATCAAGTGAAGAAAGGTGAGGGAAAAAAATAATAATCTCAGTAGATGGAACAGCATGTTTGATAGCCTAAGAGCAAATCAACCATTGCATGATTGAAGATTCAAGGGAACTTTGCTATCAGATTTGGCTCTAAGGTTAAAGATGATGAGAATAAAAAGATAAGCAGTGGGAAGTTATTATAGGATCCTGATAATTTCTATTTAAGTATTTGGACTGTATCATATAAAGAGATAGCTGAAAACCAAGTCCACGTAGGCAAATAAAACAATGGAATTTTTCTTACAATGTGTGCATAATTAGAGTGACATCAAGACTGTAGACTGAAAAACAAGTTGGGAGGCTGATGAAGTAACTCAGAGGACAAATAATGGTAACCTAGAAGTGGGAATAGATTGAATAATTCAAGAGTTATTTAGCATGATGAATAGACAATACGTGCTTTTTGATTGAATCGGATAATGAGGCTATATGAGATAATCAGGATTCCCAGGCTATATAACATACATAATATATAAGGGATAGTAAACCAATATAAGTTTATTTTCAGTAACTCTTACTCCTGGTTTTCAGTAAGATTCCACATCAAGAGCAAAGTCTACTAATATCAGATCATAGTGCTTCTTTAATAGTGCTTAGAGGATACTCTTTTCTATTATAACTTATATGTTATCAAGTAATCTCTTAAAGGGAAAAACATCATACCAAATGAGATTCATCTGAAGCATCCTTTCTGCTCTAATATGAGTATAAATAGAATGGATGAGAATAATGGAAGAGAGACAGAGTTAGCATGCAAGCATATTAGAATTGCTTTCCATCTGCCAGATAAACTATTGTAGGAGATGTTAGATGCAGGTGCAGAACATTTTTCATCATTTCGTTGCTGGGGTTGTGTAAGGAGATGCTTCAGAAGGTTCCCTTTGATAACATAGGGAAACTGTTACTGAAGTAAAAAGAAACTGCATGAAGCAAGAGCGCAGAGGTAGGTCCTGAACTTACGCCCTTGAGTGTCTTTTGACTACTTCTGTGGTATGGGATGGGCTCGAAAAGATCGTGTAAGCTCATCAAGGCACATGGAAATAACTCTTCAGAGAGCCAGTGGAATTTCTATGGATCAGTCATGATAGGAAGCAAAATCACCTTGTCACAAAACCCATATGTTAAAGAGAAAAGCCAGGGGATAGATTGCTAGGAGACTCGTCATATGCTGTGCCTGGAATAGCTGGTTGAGGCAGCATCAGCAAAGAAGGACCAGGTCCTTAGTTCGTCAGTGCAAGACAGCGCAATTTCACCAGCTGCCTGTCAGAAGTTAAGAACACAGGATGGCAAGGGATTATCTTAGGACACTCATCCCTAGAAGAGTCTAGAGGTGCCCTAGAGGGCAGCTTGGTGAGCTTCCTGCACTTGTAAACCCCCAAATTAATGCAAGCCCCTACCTCAATCCTGAATATATACAAGCTGCATTTAGTAAAGGAGGAACGGGAAGTAAAAATAAGAACTACTGAGAGTGTGTACCGAGAAGATTGAGCTTTTCAAAACTCACTACTGAAACTTAATAATTGGCAAATATTTCCTTACATTACCTTCTGATGTTTAAGTCCCTTTGGGGAAAATAATTACCCATGGAAAATAAAGATGCTGTATTCTTTCTGCACATTTCCTAAATAGAATGGAAATTTATGAATAAACCACAACTGACTACAAGATTATAGGCTAGAACAAAAGCAAGTGGATCATCTCACTAGTCATTAAAAATAATTTATATGTGTATCTCTGATGGAACCTGATGTACAAGTTTGAAGACCCAGAGAGAGTTTAGCTAGCATCGGCATTTAAACATTCATCAGTAACATGGGAATAGTTTAAACTACATGGAGAACAATATAAAGTTGGGACAGAGGCAGAACTAAACCAAAACTAACACATGCATAATTGAAAGACAGACCTTGAAGAGAAGTACACAAACAAGATTTAGTAAAGCACTTCCTAAATATATCCTGATATATCCAGAGATATAGCAAAGCATTAGGATAAGTTCCCACTCAAACTTTCTGTTATGTTAAATACATACACAGTTATGGAGTTAATTTATGCATGATTTGTTGAGTAGGCAACCAGAGCCCGTAGTGCATATGGTATGGTGGATTTAGTAACCTAAACATGGAATCCAGAAATGATTTGAGCTGGAGTGTTGTAAATAAATAATTAAATGAGGACAGGAAGAATATTTAAAGAAATAATGGGAGCTACTGTCCTAGTAAGGGAAGCACAATTTTTCAGAGGTGCAGCAATTTCTAAGTATAAGCATGAAGAGTGCAAGGAAATCCACATGAAGTTACAGCCTCCTGAAAATTCAAAAATCTAAGGTCATAAAGAAGGTTATTTGGAAAGAAACGTGACTAAGCCTTAGCATGAGACATTTCATTAGCAAGTAAGATTTCCAGAAGTCATGAGGAAAGCTTCCATTGTGTTTAGAGAAAAATTATCTGGGAGCCAAATGATCAGTGAAGCAGGAGGGAAGGACAGACATTTTTCAGGTATTCATGGATCCAGAAAGTTTACATGTTATACTCTTTCAGCCTATGGGGAACTGACATGCCTACCAAAGAGGGGAGGATGTAAGACGGAAGAATTATTGCATTTTTTCCACAAATGTGGTGGTACATGTTTACCTGGTGGGAAACAAGCTTAAAACTAGTAGTCAGGGGGCACCTGGGTGGCTCAGTGGGTTAAGCCGCTGCTTTCGGCTCAGGTCATGATCTCAGGATCCTGGGATCGAGTCCCACATCGGGCTCTCTGCTCCGCAGGGAGCCTGTTTCCTCCTCTCTCTCTCTCTGCTTGCCTCTTTGTCCACTTGTGATCTCTCTCTGTCAAATAAATAAAATCTTAAAAACAAAAACAACAACAACAACAAAAAACTAGTAGTCAGGACTGGAGAAATGAGGCAGAGGCATGAGTGAATGTGAGAAAGGGACTGAGTGTACTCAGAAAAATGCATTGTTTCCTCGTCTCCTTTAAGATAGAAAAAAGCATTTGTATGTTAGGAAAAGAATGAAAATTACAGAATCTGCATAGAAAGTATAAAATTATAGTTCAAAACTGAAGCAAAGTAAAATCTAGCAAATTTTGAGCAAAAGATGTAATTCGTTTGACTTAATCTTAAGAAAAACCTCAAGAGTACAGATATAAAGAATGAACCACTAGAAATGGAAATGAATTCTAGCAGCAAGATTATTGTTCCTGTAATTAACAATATTCATTCATTTGTAGAGAATATATGCCAATTAAAATTCTTTAGATGTTTTCTTAATTTTATTTTTATTTTTTATTAACATGTAATGTATTATTGTTTCAGGGGTATAGCTCTGTGATTAATCAGTCTTACACAATTCACAGCATTCACCATAGCACATACCCTCCCCAATGTCCATCACCCAGCCACCCCCATCCCTCCCTCCCCCCTGCAACTCCAGCAAGCCTCAGTTTATTTCCTGAGATCAAGAGTCTCTTGTAGTTTATCTCCCTCTCTGGTTTCATCTTGTTTTGTTTTTCTTTCCCTTCCCCTATGATCCTCTCTGTCTTGTTTTTGAAATTACTTACATTCCTCTTATGGGGAAGAGAAGTAAGAAAAGGGCAGGATTGTGATAATAAACAATTTTGTAGTAGGCTTTAAATAGATTTCTCTAAATTAAACTGAACAACAAATAGACTTTGAAACTATCATTTAAACAAACTAATGTAAGAACAGAAAACAAAATAAAAATTAATACTAAACACATGAAAAGAGGAAATTAAGAATGGAGAAGAAATTCTGTAATGCAACTATATCTCTATTTTCTTATAGCTAAGGGACAATAGATAATGTAAAAAATAATATGAATAGTAGAGATAATAATGGAGTGACTATAAGAAGATCTACAAATAGAAATATGCAAATAAAGTTACATTTCATTTGATGGGTTGAGGATTGATAGGGAGATAAAGCCTAACTTACAATGTCAACTCACTAGTTCTTTTGAATTTTAAAATGTACAAGTGTTACTTAAAAAACAATGTCTAGGGCGCCTGGGTGGCTCAGTGGGTTAAGCCGCTGCCTTCGGCTCAGGTCATGATCTCGGGGTCCTGGGATCGAGTCCCGCATCGGGCTCTCTGCTCAGCAGGGAGCCTGATTCCCTTCCTCTCTCTCTGCCTGCCTCTCTGCCTACTTGTGATCTCTGTCAAATAAATAAATAAAATCTTTAAAAAAAAAAAAACAATGTCTAAAAAATAAAATTAGAGCTTGATAAAGTATGACTATATATCATTGAAGGTGAAAAAGAAGAAGCAACACATAGGGAATAGCAAAAGAGGATTCATGGAAAATGTGGTATTACCACTGTGCTTGAGACACTTGAAAAGTCCTGAAGTGGTTATTAAAGAACAGAAGGGGGGCTCCTGGGTGGCTCAGTGGGCTAAGCCTCTGCCTTCAGCTGAGGTTATGATCTCAGGGTCCTGGGATCGAGGTCCACATTGGGCTCTCTGCTCAGCGGGGAGCCTGCTTCCCTCCTCTCTCTCTCTGCCTGCCTCTCTGCCTACTCGTGATCTCTGTCAAATAAATAAATAAAATCTTAAAAAAAAATAAAGAACAGAAGGAACACATGTATATTGATATTTGTGAGACAATGAATATTGACAAGAAGGCTTAAGTTTCAGTGGAACTTGACCCAAAAGTGGCAGATTTGCCACAGTTCATAGCAAGAAAAAAGAACACATGTATAATAGGACCTGGAATCAAAGCATGGGAGTGTGTCTGTAAGCCTACAGCTTGGACAATGCCATTTCCACATCATAAGACATACCTCTTGGTTTCATAAACTTTTAAGAATCTTTCTTCTTTCCAGGTGAGCTCAGCCAAGTTCTAAGGTAAATTTTAATTATTTTATTTAAACATAAGTGAAATAAAAAACTGACTAAATAAATAAATGAGAAGTAGATTTTTTATTATTTATATAATTCTCACTACTTACCAGTTACTGCTTTAACTATTCTAGAATGGGAAATCAATAAAAAGGGCACTCATTGAACACCCTTAATCTTTTTACTCATTTATTCTATTTTCCTGATTAATTTAGTTTGTTCCTTAACACTAAAAAATTATACCTTACTTTTTGACCCGCTTAACTGTATGCTGTGAGGTTTAAATAGTTTGTTGTTATATATAAATAAAAACTTAGCACAAATAAGTGGTCCCCACATCCATTATGTTATCATTACTTATCCTAATGACAGTGCAGAAGTTTCAGAAAAAAAAAATTTTTGTATATATAATTACCTTGCAAATGGAGGTATGTAATATTAGAATTGGAAAGTAAAAGTGATTTAAGGCAAACACTGACTCTACTCATATCCAGAAATAAAAATATACTGAAAATTTGTATTTGTTAAAAATATCCATTTTTATGTAGTAATGTAATGAAAAAAGGTTACTAAGAAAATTCTATTATAACTTACTACTTCTTCGTGAATGTTTTAATGGTTAATTTTTAATAATAAAATATCTCTACTTCTATTAAAGATAAGAAAACCTAATTAAAAATAATTCACTTTTTGTTTTTAGATCAGTGAGCATCTTTTATTTTATTTTATTTTTATTCAATTATTTAAATAAAAACAAAAACAGTTCATCCATTTCTCATTCCCGCCCCCTGGAACTCTGCCTCTGACAACCACAAACCTGTTCTCTGTTTCTATGAGCTTGGTTGATTGTTTAATTATTTTTTACCTATTTATTTATCATTCCACTTAATATAAAAAAGAACATATGGTATTTTTCTCTCTCTCTCACTTATCACTTAACATGATGCCCTCCATGTACACCCATGCTGTCACAAATAGCAAGTTTTCATTGCTTTTTATGGTTGAATAATATTCTAGTGTGTGTGTGTGTGTGTGTGTGTGTGTGTGTGTGTGTGTGTGTAACAATTTCTTTAACCATTCATCCATGGATAGACATTTTTGAATACAGAAATCAGTATTTTGTCAAAACTGGCTTTTGGATGTGTGACATTCCGAAACTTTGGAAAAATGAAATAACATTACTAAACAGTTTGGCAAATGGATAAATAACCTTTGGGCATGTATTCATTTAATTTTTATATTTTATTTTATAATGGTATGAATTTTTCCACACCTTATTATATTAAAATATTTTGAAAGTAATATGAACTATTTATAAAAGCACCATGTTTCAATTTCTTTTGTAAATGAATGCAAATAAAAATATATTTTATTCCACTAATAGATTTAATAGAACATGTTTTTAATAAGTAGTAATGGTAATATTTTTGATATAACAAGTTTATGCTTTAGATACTCAGAGAAATGTTCTTTTGAACAGACTATTTGCTAGTTTGAACAGCATCTATGAGAACATTGCAGGACACACATTCTTAATAATTACTGAGCAATATGTTCAATATAAGCAAGTATTATTGATTGCTTTGTGACAACATTGTGCCCTTCTTGGACATATAAATTATGCTTATAATGTTATTTTAAATATATTTCCATTATAAATAATATATGCATAACTGTTAAACATTTAAATAGTTAATAATGCTGTTTCTTTTTCTTCATTTTAAATCAATTTGCACTTATGATCTTTGTCTGGCCTTTGAATGGTCTTATAGGTGTTTCAGAGCTAGAATATTATATCAAAACTTAATTTATAATACTTAGCTTTACAACAAAATCAGGAATGTTCTAGTTTTTTCTTTTTTTAATCTACTCAAGTACCTTAAGGAACATTTGTATCCTTCTTATAGGTGAGTGAATGCATTTTGTGAACCGAACCACCTAAGTTGTCAGATTTTACTTGGTTCTATTAGCCCATACTAGGTATTTGAAAGACTTTGAAAGATTTGCACTAACCTAATCTTTTTTTTTTGTCATCCAAGAAAGTGAGAAAAATACTGGCCTTGGTATTAGCATCAGTCCTCCTATCTGAGTACAGCACCCAGTGACCTGCTTGTTTGCTAGATTTCTTAGAATATCAGTAGTACTCATTTATTAATTAGATTCAGTAAGAGCTATTTATTGTAATAAAACTTATGATATAAAATAGCTATTTGTCTCCTAGCTCTTTCAAGAATTTCAGTGGCTATCAGAAAGAAGTTCTTTGAATGTTTTAAATGAAACTGGTGCCTTTTTGTCAGATATCATCCTGATGCCTTGTGATTATTTAAAAATTAGACAGAAAAGAGACAGAAATTAGCAGAAAGAGAGTAGGAAATTCTAAAAATGCTGATGGAACACCACTCCCTCTCCCCATGTAAAAAGGACATATTGAAAAATTTTGTGTGTCCCTTAGGTCCAATGGGATGACAGGTTTATTTTGTTTTGTTTTGTTTTAAGATTTATTTATTTCAGAGAGAGAGAGAGAAAGCATGACAGGGAGGGGCAATAGGAGAGGAAGAGAGAATCTCAACCAGACTCCACCCCTAGCACAGAACCTGATCTGGATCTCCTGACCCTGAGATCAGGACCTGAGCTGAAATCAATCTCTCTCTTATGAAATCAAGAGTCCAACACTCAACCTACTGTGCCACCCAGGCGCCACTGGATGACAGTTTTTACTGTATTTTTCACCTTTCACTTTTTTCTGAGTTATGATTTTATGTCCTTATGATACAGAAATTACTCCTAACCATTGCCAAAGTGGAATTAATCTGAAAGCATAGAATGCCTTCATTCTTTACCCAGACTTTTACTCACCCTAAAATTAGATTTGGAATTTATTTATAGCTCTATCACTTGTCTCCATAACTGATAAATTTGTTACTACTTGTAGGTTAAAATATTGCCTCTAGGGGCACCTGGGTAGCTCAGTCATTAAGCATCTGCCTTTGCTTCAGGGCACGATCCTAGCATCCTGAAATCGAGCCCCACATCAAGATCCCTGGGGAGGTGAACCATGAGAGACTATGGACTCTGAAAAACAATCTGAGGGTTTTGAAGGGGCAGGGTGTGGGAGGTTGTGGGAACCAGGTGGTGGGTATTAGAGAGGGCACGGATTGCATGGAGCGCTGGGTGTGGTGCAAAAACAATGAATACTGTTACGCTGAAAAGAAATTAAAAAAAAAAAAAAAAAGAAGCCTGCTTCTCCCTCTCCAGTTCCCCCATGCTTGTGTTCCCTCTCTCACTATCTCTATCATAAATAAATAAAATCTTAAAAAATAAAATATTACCTCCAAAGTGAAAAGGTGTTATAAATATATATTTAGAGTCACTAAAAATTAAGTAAAATTGTTATTTCTTCCCATACATATGTAATATGTGTCTTCAATAAAATGTTTTAGTCAAAACAGTACAACGAAATATATATATATGTAATCGTTAGTACAAATTTGTGTCAGTGGCCCATATAAATAATAATGATGATAATAGTATCTAACATGTATTAGTACACTGATTGATAATAGTTTAAACATTCAGTAAGAATTCAGTTTATTGCATACATTCCCAAGGGGCAGTATCTACCCAAGAGGCAGAAATTGGTTCTGAAGTGGAAGGAGAGAAAAATATCTTCAGTATTATAGTAATTTCTGACCCTCTAAAGGACCGCAGTGTATAAGCCAATATACAGAACGTTCATGGTATAAAAATTTAATGGTGAGGAATTAGGATAAAAAATATCCAAAAAGTTTCCTTAATGGGGCAATAAAGATAAAAGAAAAGTTCAAAAAAAAAAAAAAACAAAAAACCAAAACAAAACAAACCTGACTCATTTAATCTTCAGAGAACCTATGATAGAATGATACTATCTTAATGATACTATTTTAATTAATAGAGCCAAATCCAGAGACTTTTGCCCAAAGTTATAGATCTGGTCGTTGGTAAAACAGGAACATAAATGCAGCTCCGGATTGTAGTCCACTCTCTATGACTCCTAACCAGTATGTATACTGTCTCTTTATACAAAGACAGAACTCAATGTATGAATTGTATTTTATTAAACAAATTTTTTAAAAAGTTGACAAAATATATAAATTTATGTAGTGTAAAATTCACTATTATTAATAATTAGTTTAAAAAGTAACAGCCTTATAAAATTTTAATCTAACTTAGAGATTTGGATACATAACTAGTAGCAACATAGCATACATTGCCTTTACTATATTATAATTGCATGCTAATTAACTTTAATTTTTCACTGACTGATGATGTTTGAAATTAACCATAGCTCCAGCTTATAGAATAATGATAGCTTTGAGTGCACATTTCTTATTTCTTTGAAAATATAACCTTCATACCTTGTACTTACCCTTCACTCATTTGATAAATTTTAACAAGAAAACTCACTTGGACTTGGGTATTATTTACATGTTAAAAGCTAAAAATAAAAAAAAGTCTGTTTTCTCATTCACAGTTTATGCTTATCCATACTGTCATTGCAGTAAATACTATCACTCTTTCATTTGCATTTTCTGACAGCAGTCAAGACTCATTAGTCTTTCTGCTTCAAGGTAAAAATTAAATTTTTATTCAGTAAAAAATGCATCAAGTAAGCATCAAGTTGATACAATAATCTCTTCCACCTTCATGAATACACTATCTACAGCAACTAAAGAAAAAATGGCTTAAAAAAACTAAGACAACACATTTCTGATTAATTAGAATAATGTGAAAATAATATACATTAAATGTGAACAAATGAATATAAAAACATTTTCATTTTAGGACATCTTTTTAAAAATATTCTGTGGTCATATTAAAGTATCTAAAAATAAATACAGAAAAGCCAACAAATACTAGCCAACAAATGATAGTTTCATTGAAAACTTAGTATTCAGGATCTATTATCCAAAAGAAAATTTTAGCCCATTTCTCTGTGACTCTGCTCCCAGGTCAGTATAAACAGTAGTATGGTTGGAAATGTTTTTCCCAAACAAAGATGTATGTAGTTATTATTTGGAGAAAAAGATATTTAAGAGTTAATTTTTCATTGATATCAAACTACAGGTATATATTTCTTCAAGTACAGTGTCAAAGAAATACCAACAAATCCTTAAGGAATCATGAATTTTGAAGTTAAAAGGCCAGTCACACATAAGAAATATTAGAGCAGGTGACAGTTTATATGTCATGGTTAATTTCAAGCAAATTTATTGTTTCTAATCAATTTATTTGTATTGATACATGTGCATTAATTAGAAATTAAAATTTAATAGTGTCATACTCATTTATTTTCAGCATCTAATACTACTATCTGCCAAACTATATAAGTACTGAAACTCAATTTTAAAATATGCAATAAAGGCAATTCTAGGCAAATGTATATTTTAAGATTTTTCATAATGAAATTTAAGGTAGTGTCTTATAATCAACAAGTATTGACTACACTTTTTTTTTTTTTTCCTTAATTTGTCTATAGGGGCCCTCTAGGGATATACTGGTGCAGTCTACAAAATGAATTGCCAGGCCAAGCAGCCACTGCAATTAATTAACCACAGAAATCTGTCACTTCTGGTTTGGCTATGGGATACAGCTGAGGGCAATTTCCCTGCTTTACGAATGACTCAGAACTGGAATGAGTAATGGAGAAGAAATCTCTTTGGCCTTAGTGCCATCACAGAATCATTTTTGCCTGTTGCTCATTTTGCATTTTTTTTTTTTTGTATCCGAGACTAGATACCAAGTGTTCATAAAGTTGTAATACATAGATTTTTGAAGCCTATAACAAAACATGTTGTTTTTGTATGTGAAAAAGGAATGGTGTGTAAGACTCTATATGTGTGATATTAATAACAGAAAACTAATTTGATGAAAATAACCAAAGATGCCTCCATTCATTCCATGTGGCCAATATCATTTTGGAGTGGGATAATGCAGAATTAACAGTTATATGGTTTATATGTAATTGAAGCATTCACATTGTCAAGACAGTTGACAGGAAGTGAGATTTGAGAGAGCTACTGACACACGAGCCAAAAATGTATAAGCATAAATAAACACAAAACCCTTCCACTTAGACTGGTTCTGTATCACATCTCTAAATGATAATGAAAATCACATTATTCATTTTCACATAAATGAAGATGATTCATGAGTTTTATATTGATTAATTGAAAATAAGAAGTATTTAGCTATATATTGTAGTGAAAAGAATTAAACATATAATTGGATGATAAAATATATCATCCTGAAACCAACGAAAGAATATATCTGTCTTCTGTATTTATTATTTAATAAAGTTCTCATATTCTAAAATTATTTTCTTTTTATATTACATTTTGTCCATCCAATTTGTATGAATAAAAATTATTAGCATATCTGATCTGAACAGTAATGTGTCATTGTGTATAAGGAAAATGAGCAATATCAGTATAGACTGACAGTGAACTATATTGTTCTAATAAATATTCACTTCAATGATCCATGGTAATAAAAACTATATATATATATAGTTTGAACATTCTTTAGAATGCAAATAGAGTAAGTGAGCTAAAGTTATGTAGAAATGTAATGTCCTGTCTATAATACCCACTGAGTCATCTGATATCTTTTATAGTAATATATAGTATTATAGAATCAAGTTAGAAATTAATACAAATGCAAGAAAGAGATGATTTATGTTAGGGATAAACTTTCTCTTTTTAGTCTGCATGCTGAGAAAAATCATATACATTACCCAAGAAATAAGATGAAAATAAAAAAAAAATGTGTATATAAGTCAGAACAACACACTGTAAAGTAACTTTTATCCTCAGCTATACTGTAAAATAATAATAATTTAAAAAATCCAGCATATAAGTGTTATCTAAAGTACTTCAGGTGGAATGCCTGGGTGGCTCAGTCAGTTAAGTGTCTGACTCATTTTGGCTCATGTCATGACTTCTTGGTTGTGAGATCAAATTCCATGCTGGCCTCCATGCTGGGTGTGAAGCCTGCTTGGGATTCTTTCTCCCCTCTCTCTGTCCCTTTGCCTGAAGCCCCCCTCCCTTAAAAATAGTACTCCAGGAAAGAAATTTTTATTATAAAAATAGTACATGTGATCTCATATACAATTTCCTTAAGACAGGTATTTTAAAATCCAGTTAGGCTACACATGTTCAATAAAGTATTTTGGGTGAGACAAGCAGGACTAAACATGCAGGATTCTAAAACTTTCAAATAGTGTCAGAAAATGCAGTTTTAGATGAAATAGGGAATGAAATGTACACATTGTAATGAGACAATACAAATAATACTTTGCCATGATAGACTTAGCTGCCAAATAACAGAAGTACCAAGATTTTTCATTTCTATGTTATTATTATTGAGAGCACTGGGAGAAAAAAGCAAGCACAGTTTGAACCAGAGAAAAGCCAAACTGTAATTACTACATGTATGATTAAAACAAAGTGCCAACTTCAAAACTCAGCTCTTCTGTAAAGTGGAAAATACTATCTCACACAAGTTGATTATGTTGGCTTTTGTTGTTTTTTGAAAGGAGCTATTTTGGCCCTGTTATATATGTACTTCCAAGCTTTTAATTGCCAGGGTAACATTTTGGGCTAGCAACATAAATTCCATATATATATATTTAAATATATAAATATTAAATAATCATTAATAATAAATAAATTATAAAATCATTATATTTTATATATATTATTTATATATTTTAAATATATTAATAATAAAATATAAATTAAAATAAATATTAAATAATATTAAATAAATATTAAATATATGATTTATAATATATTATAAATTATATATGTATGTATTTAATTGAAAGTCTCAAGTAGAGCCATGCTTAAACTAGGGCATATGTGTGTCCATACGAATTGTAAGGGAAAATCCATGCACTGGTAAGTGTAGGATTTCAGTATTATAAAATGTGTGCCCCTTTCCTCACTTTGCCATCCTTAACGGCAGGCGTTTAACCTGGGTTCCATAGATAAATAACACCCATGTGATCACTAAGTTGAAGATTGTGATGAAAAAAAAAGTCATTTTGGGACACGTGGGTGGGTGCCTTCCACTCGGGTCATGATCCCGGGGTCCTGGAATCGAGTCCCGCATCGAGCTCCTTGCTTGGCGGGGAGCCTGCTTCTCTCTCCACCTCTGCCTGTTTGTGTGCTCTCTCTCTCTTTCTTTCTCTCTCTCTGACAAATAAATAAATAGAATCTTAAAAAGAAAAAAAAAAAGAAAGAAAGTAAAGTCATTTTGAGAGACATATAAGTTTCAGACATATAAGTAGTGGGAGAAATTCTAAAAACAACCTATGTTCCAAGAGCCTGCAGTGGTGAGTGAAAAGCCCTTACCAAACCACTTTGGTGTCAGGTTCTCAACACCAGCTATTAGATACTGTAATTTGGGTAGTGCTTTTGCCTACGATGCTTGTAAACCTGATTTGATACCATCAAATGTCCCAGAAAATCCTTTGAGCTAACAGCCTTTAATGAATTATTCTGCTTGAATTAGAGAACATCTTAGAACATTAACTGATATAGATGGAAAATCTGTTCAGTTAAGCTAATAGTAATACATTAAGGCTGTTTTAACCCTTGGACTTACGGTTATAAAGGTGAACAATGAACTAATTTATTTGGAATAATCTAAAGACATTCTGAAATAGGAGATAATATCATTTCACCATGCATCATGTGAGAGAAGAGTGGATACCTCAAGAAAATCTCATTTTATAAAGAATAAAAAAAGAGAGTTAAGGGATATTTGGAAAGCAAATAATCGATCAACTGCAAATGAATTATTGTAAGAACGAAGCAGAAATGAAAGTTTTAATGTTTCTTGAGTCATTCCTGATACCTTAAAGCCATATGCATTGTCATAAAGACACTAAAAAGTGCTAATACTCTTTCCACCTTCCCTTTTATAATGAGGCTTAAAATTAACAAAAATTGTTGGTAAACATCATTGAAAATAATGATGATGAAATGATGGTGGCAATTGTGATGATAGGAAAAGGAAGGAGTAAATAATTTATGTGAAAAACTTCTATTTAATTCCTACTTTATATAAAGTATGTGAAAAGTTGTTTGAGGTTCCCATGATGGAAGTAATAGATAATTTTTAACAACTTTATTGAGATATAATTTTTTATATCATGCAATTATCCAGTTACGGTGTATAATCCAAGGAGTTTTATATATTCACAGAATTATGCTTCCATCACTGCAATGAATTCTAGACTATTTTCATTCCCTTCAAATGGAAAACATGTACCAATTAATTGCCATTCCCTCAACCCCCAGGTCTAGGCAACCATAAACACAGTTTCTGTCTCTATTTGTTTATTCTGGACATTCCATGTAAATAGAATCATATAACATGTACTTAACATAAGCTTTATAAGGTTCATCCATGTAACTATTAGGTAAAAAACTACTTCTTATTTTTACACATTTAATATTATAATATATATATATAATTATATATATATATAATTAGCAATAAGCAAAATAAAATATTATATTAAATCAAAATATTTTATTTATTATATACAATAAAATATTAAAAAATATTAGGGCTGTGTTATTCTAGTGATATTCTACTTAGGACATTTAATTGAATATTGCTATTCAAAATATTTTCTAATAATCTTTGTCTCAGGTGGCTAACAATTTACAGCTTTGATAAACCTAATACTTTAGAGAATGTGTTTAGAGATTCCTTAATAGATCATGGTTTCTTAAAAAGACAGATATTATGTCTCATTCACTTTTTTTTTACTCTCAAGATATGTGGAGTTATGCCTTGTTCAAAATAAACACTCAACAAATGTTTATAGTTTTGCTCAATATATTATTGCAATGTGTGTGTGTGTGTGTGTGTGTGTGTGTGTGTATGCAGGTATCCCCAGCTTTTCAAAGCCACTTAGCTTTTATGAAAGACCTATGTTAGTACTTGTTTTTGCTAACCTGAAGCAACTCAAAAAGGATTGTCACCTTTATTAAAAAAGAAAAACGTGAAAAGCCAAAATAGTGTTCAGCATTTGTTTTTCAGGGAGCCATTAGAGGCCGTGTGCACCACAGCAGTGAGAGTAACACCACCAACCTCCTTCCCTGGAACTACACTCAGCATCTCAGCATCAAGCTGCCATAGCTTTGAACTGTCTCTGAGCATCTGTGCTTTATCTCAGTTTATTTTGTGCATCTGTTAGCAAGATGTGTCCTAGGGTCTCAGAAAAGCCTAAGAGATGTTATTTTTTGAGTCTGAGAAAGTTCAAAAAATTTTTCATGTAAATTAACTGTAATTGCTTCTTTGTTTTACACCATTTTTGCTTACAGTTTCATAAGAACACTAACTTTTGGAGGACAAGAAAAACCTGTACTGTTAATCAAAATGTACTTTTAAAAGAAGTTATAATTCCTCATCATTAAGTATATTGTTTTATTCAGAAATAAAGAATATGTTCTATATTTCCCTTAGAAATATACCATCTGCAACACTTTGTAAAATAAAATTTTTTTCCAAACTAGTAATGGCATCTACAGGAGTCACTCAGATGCCTCATGAGGTATCTTACAAGGCAACACTGAGTAGGGTAATAGTAGCTTTGGTGAAAGGGAATTTCATTGTCATTCCCCAGCAAGTGCTTTTCTCAGTGTGATGATCACATAATTGTGAGAAAATAAGTGAAACCCAGAGTTTGGCACATTTAATCTGGTTCTTCCTGCCACTGACTGCTTGCAAGGTTGAATATTACAAAGGAAACAAGAGGAGGAGAAAGGCAGTAAAAATGAGATAGGCATGCTGAGTCTATGACTGCAACTACTACTTTTTCAAATTTAACAATGAGTCTCTCAATACTATAATAAAACAAAAATGAATCCAATAGTACAGAAACACTGCCTACATTTTGTCTCTTTATTCTCTTAAACAAACAAAAAGAGTACTAATGTCATTAATGTCATTAAAAAGAGTACTAATGTCACTACATTCCTTTGTAGTACTCTATGATAGCAAAATAATTTATTGGACAGAGCAGTAAAGTTAGATAAGTACTATAATTTTCTCTAACACTGAACATTATTCATAAGGCATTTGTGTGAAATTACTATCCATTATCAAATGATCTATTGTATATTATTTTTTAAAGATTTATTTATTTATTTGAGAGAGAGAGACAGAGAGAGAAGTGGGTGGGGTGAGGGAGAGAATCCCAAGCAGACTCCCGCTGAGTGCAGAGCTGATGAGGGACTCGATCTCAGCACCCATGAGATCATGATCTGAGCCAAAACCAAGAGTCAGATGCCCAACAGACTGAGCCACCCAGGTGCCCCGATCTATTGCATATTATTGAAAAGGTGCCATGTTCAGGTGCAAATTGAATCATGCCACTAGAAGCAGAGGTAATGGAAGCCCTTGATTTACAAAAAAAAAAAAAAAAAAAAAAGTTTAAAAAATGTTCTGAGACTTTAAATGATTTTTTAGTCATTATTAATATCAACTAAATTTTGAGGACATATAATCTGGTTTTTTTCTTTTTATTAGTGTAGATTTGAAGTGGCCTTCTTTGGGAAGAATGTAATTGACATTTCTAAACAATCATTGATTTTAAATATAATCAGGTGATTTTTTAGGTTTTACCAGATTACATGCATAGACAGGCACACCTCCAAACCCACAAAGGTACATGAAGAATAAATGTAGTCAAACATTCCTGTAAAAGTCCAGGACAACTAGTATTTAATAAAACCCAGTGAGTTATAGAAAACTATTGAAATGCCCAGAGAAAAGAGTTTAGAGAGGAACACAGAGGCCACTTTCATCATGGGGTTAATTCAATAGTTCTTGGATTGGATGGTGGGCTTAAAATGTATGTTTTGTCATTACTCTTCAAAATCTACATAAATATGAGGTATAGACTTTCAGAATTTTCACACATTACATAAATCAATTAAAAACAAAACATATATACCAGATCATATAGTTCATTAATAGAAATGATTTTAATTTTAATCTTTTCCTTCAAAAGGGAAAACGTTAACAGAACATGGGAGTTTTATATGACGTATATATATGAAATATATTCATATATTTATGAATATATTTCATGTGAAATATATTCATATATTTATGAATATATTTCACATGACAGAAAATATATTTATGAATCTTAGATTAAAATCTATATGTCATCTACTATTCTTTTGAATAAGCCTCCAAAATATTTTTCTTATTATTTAAAATATTTCTTAATATTTATAATAAGTCTTTAATTACCTTCCATATATATATATATGTTTGTACCAGATTTGTAACAGAGAGAAGGGTACTAATAGGTTTGGGAATGACCATTGGCCAACACCTGTCATTTCCTGACTTGCTAATTTTAGCCATTCTAACTGGTGTGAGGTGGTATCTCATTGAGGTTTTAATTTGTATTTCCCTGTTGCCAAGTGATGAAGAGCATTTTTTCTTGTGTCCTTTGGCCATTTGGATGTCTTCTTTGTTTACCTACAATCACTAAACTGTGAGTCCCAGTTTCATTATGTATATAAAAGTAGGAGGTTGATAATCACTAATATTCCTTCTAATTGTAAGATCCTTGATTTCACATACAAAGAAAATTTAAAATGCTATATATACTGTGGATCACAAGCTACAGATTGTTTCTGTTAGCAATCATAACTGGTTTATTTCACTTGAGCTAAAGTGCTGTGTTTATGTTCTTACATGTTTACTGTTTTGAAACTGTATACCAAATTTATACAAGTAAAATGCTTTCAAAAGTTTTGCTTGTTATCTCTAGGCATTATAACTAAAAATGTAGTACTATGAGAATCTTAATGTTATTAAATATTTTCTTGATAATATACATATTAATATTTGTATTTGAGCTGTTTTCTTAAGTGTCCAGTTCCTCTCTCTGTAAAATCAAATATTATTTAGTTATTTTCTAATGCTACATTTTAGTCCTTAATTAAACTTACATTTAAATACATTTCACTTAAAACATGGCATTTCTTACCTTACTTTGAAACATCTGAGAAGCAAGCAGAGTTTGAATAAAATGAAATAAATTATCATGACTTTAGTGTACAATTATACATAGTATATCTATCAAATTGTTTGTGTGTGTTGTTCTTTCTGAATAATATTCAGCATTTATTTATGATCATATAATATTAACTCTTGTTCAACAGACTATCTTTATGTTAAAATCATACCCAAAAAAAAAGGCAATATTGGGATGCCTGGGTTGCTCAATTGGTTAGGCAGCTCTCTTTGGCTCAGGTCATGATCCCAGAGTCCTAGGATCGAGCCCCACATCGGGATCCTTGCTCAGCCAGGAGCCTGCTTCTCTTTCTCCCTCTGCCTGCTGCTCCCCTTGCCTGTGCTCTCTCTCTCTGTCAAATAAATAAATAAAATCTTTAAAAAAAAAAAAAATTAAAAAAAGCAAAATTGTTTTTTGCTGAAAAGTACATGTTGAATGACTGTTTTACTACATTTTAAATTTTTCTTTTCTTTTATTTAAATTCAATTAATTAATATATAGTGTATTATTAGTTTCAAAGCTCAAGTTCAGTGATTTATCAGTTGTATATAATACCCAGTTCTCATCATATCCCATGCCCTCCTTAATATACATCACCTAGTTACTTTATCCCCTCACCCACCTCCCCACCAGCAACCCTCAGTTTGTTTCCTATGGTTTGTTCTCAGTTGTTTCTCCTGGTTTGTTCCTCAGTTTGTTTCTCATGGTTTGTCTCCTTCTCTGATTTTATCTTGTTTTATACTTCCCTCTCTTCCTCTGTGCTCTTGTTTTGTTTCTTAAATTCCACATATGAGTGAAATCATAATTTTCTTTCTCTGATTGACTTATTTCACTTAGCATAAGACCCTCTAGTTGCATCCATGTCATTGCAAATGGCAAGATTTCAGTTTTTGATGGCTGCATAGTACTCCTGTGTGTGTGTGTGTGTGTGTGTGTGTGTGTGTGTGTGTGTGTGTATTACATCTTCTTTATCCATTCATCTATTGATGGGCATCTGGGTTCTTTCCATAGTTTGGCTATTATGGACATTGCTGTTATAAACATTGGGGTTCAAGTGCCCTTTCAGATCACTACATTTGTATCTTTGGTGTAAATAACCTGTAGTGCAATTGCTGGGTCATAGGATAGTTCTATTTTCAACTTTTTGAGGAACCTTCATACTGTTTTCCAGAGTGGCTGCCCCAGCTTGCATTCTCACCAACAGTGTAGGGGCGTTCCCTTTTCTCTGCATCCTCAACAACATCTGTCATTGCCTGACTTGCTAATTTTAGTCATTCTAACAGGCGTGAGGTGGTATCTTATTGAGGTTTTAATTTGTATTTCCCTGATGCTAAGTGATGATGAGCATTTTTTCATGTGTCCTTTGACCATTTGGATGTCTTCTTTAGAGAAATGTCTGTTCATGTTTTCTGCCCATTTCTTGATTGGATTATGTTTTCCTTGGGTGTTGAGTTTGATAGGTTTTTTATAGATTTTGGATACTAGCCCTTTATCTGATATGTCATTTACAAATATCTTCATCCACTTTGTCAGTTGTCCTTTGGTTTTGTTAATTGTTTCCTTTGCTGTGCAAAAGCTTTTTATCTTGATGAAGTTTCAATAACTAATTTTTGCCTTTGCTTCCCTTGCCATCAGAGGCATGTCTAGCCAGAAGTTGCTGTGTCTATTCTTCCCGGAGCAATCTGTACATTCAATATAGTACCTATCAAAATACCATTAGAATTTTTCACAGAACTTGGAACAAATAACCCTAAAATTCATATGGAACCAGAAAAGACCCTGAATAACCAAAAGAAAGTTGAAAAATAAAACCAAACCAAACCATCACAATTCTGAACTTCAAGCTGTATTACAAAGTTGTAGTCATCAAGACAGTATGGTACTGGCACAAAAACAGACACATAGATCAAAATGGAACAGAACAGAGAACCCATAAATGGACCCTCAAATCTGTGGTCAAGTATATTTGACAAAGAGGGGAAGAATATCCAATAGAAAAAAGATAATCTTTTCTACAAATAATATTGAGAAAATTGGACAGCCACATGCAGAAGAATGAAACTGGACGATTTTCCTACACCCCATTTGATTACATTTAAATTTAGATGCCTTAAAACAGATATCCTAGTCTTTCGTATCTTACTTTTCTTGCTAACTAATCACTTTTAAAATACTTTCAGATTTCCCTTCTTCTAATTGCTTTCCACATCGCCAATATACTATGAGGACGTTTGGTAGTAGTTTGGTTTCAAATAGTAAATGGTACATTTTTGAATACCTTATAGTGGGTTTAAAGACATCAAAGTCATTGATTAATTGCACATTGTTTGCCAACTTATCACTTTTCTTTATTTGACCTAAGGTCAGTATCAAGTCTTGACTTTCAGAAAAATGTATGTTTTCATTCCATTCAATTGTATTGATTACATATTTTAATGACTAACTATTGTATCTGTTTCATTGCAATGAAAATTGTCATCCTTATTACAAATCATATTTTAATGGTTCAGAATAAGATTGGCTTCATTCTATAAATTTATATTTTGAGCCATAGACTAGTATGACTCTATTTGTACAAAATAAAATACTGGAAGAGTTAATTTTCATTTCTATGTGAGCTGCTGAAAAGTGGTATTTAAATAATTTACTATGGTTTCCTTTTTCTTGGAGACTCATTATGTTAATTTTCAAGTCTACGTGTGACTATGATGATATTAACAAATAATTCCTTTATTTGGAAAATAATTAGAATGGAAAAATAATAAATAATACAAGAAATAAAGAAACACAGAGAAAGCCAAAACTTTTTTATTAATCATAATTATACTAACGCAGTTGATGTCATGAATTGTGCTTTCCTAAGTGTGCATTTTTCATCATAATTCTCTAATCTTGACAGCTATGCATGTGGCAATATTCTCCTTTTCTGCACAACTTAAACTTTATTGTTGATTATAGTTTTGACTGTCATTTATTAGTGTAAGCCTCTGTAAATCTGTTGGAAAACACACACACACACACAATTATATAGACATTTTTATTGCAGTGTAATTACCCTGATGTAATTATAACATAACTACTGTAATATTTGATGAATCATGAGTGATTGATGAATATCATAAGATGGAAAATTTGGTTTTTTAAAAATATGTTTTATATATCTGCCTCTCTACTTTTTATTGATAGAACATTATCTAAATATGTTATATTTAAAAGTAAATATTTTTGTCATTCCCTTGAAAAATCAGTTATAGAGATGTATTCATGATATTTGGAATTGATATTTTTAGAATCTAAAATACATGTAATTTAGAAAATTGTGCCAAATTTTATACTGGTTGGTATCTGTTGTTGTTCTTTAAAGCAATGTAATTTCAAATTCTGTTCAGGGATTACTTTTAGCAACTGTTTTAGCTGTGTTGCCCTGATATGGCTTCCAAAGAAATAGAAAGTTTGTTTTCCTCCTGATTCTCCCATGGAGTCTATGGCACACAACATGAGCCCCATAATCTGCTATAAAGCAATATTGTATAAATGATGTTTACCTGCATACATTTTTTATGGCCATTTGGAGGCTTCGATTCTGCGGGGAACCCATTTCCTTTTTACCCTGGGATCCTTTCTCATCACGATTAAACAAAGGCCCTCTCACTAATACAGCTGAGATAAAAGGATTTGTTGGGTCTCTATCACATCAGGCAGGTGATGACAGATCCCCATCTATTTCAGGAACAAACTTCAAACTAGCCACAGGTGATTTCCTTTCCATGCTGAATGGCACAGCAGACATTATGTTTCCCACCACAGTGATTTCTAGCTTATTATTTAGCTCCATGACAGAAAACAAGTAAAAACTCAAGATTTTAAAATATGAGCTGACACATTTTAAAAAAGGAAATTCATGTAGTTCTCTTTAATCTTCAAAGAGTGTTTCAACAAGCATTCTAATTTATAATATTAATTTTGCAAACACATTTCAATTGCTTATTCATATGTATTATAAAAATAGAAAGAGATAGAAAAGGTAGATGATATAGATAGATGGATGGATGGATGGATAGATAGATGGTAGACACAAAGCAATATCTATCTAAGTGTCCACAATATTAGAAAGATGAATTTCTAAAATTAATTAAAATATGAATCTACCCATTCTGTACATAGCAAAGAGGAATGATTGTTAAAATGAGCTTATGTAGAATTTAATGTCTTATGTGTATCCAAGACCCCAAAAGAATATAAAGAAATATTTTTCAGAATTCTGTCCATCATCATCATCATCATCATAGTAAAACTTCACTATAATCACAATGTGTGGCCATGCTTCTGCTTTTTTGTATTCAATCTGACATTTGCTCTGTTTCATAGCTTTTTAAGGTAGGAGTAAACAGAGGATAGAGATGTTAAATAACTGGCTAAAGGTCACAGAGCTTTTGTAATAAAACATCATTTTGTTTCCTTGTGAACAAAAGCATCATTTATCATTTATATCATGGCAGCTCAGTAGCTGGATTGTTTATCTATTAAGTTATTTTAAAATTTCTATTGATTCTGGCAACATACAAATTTTATTTTCAAATCCTATATATTAAAACATTAATTCTAAAAGTTACTAATAGTCATTACATAATCAGTAATTTTGAGAAACATTGCAGTAAGGAAATTTAAGCGTATCTATTTATTATCAGAATTATCTGAAACATTCAATTGTTAACATGTATTATGATTCATAAAGAGGGGTATGCAGTCTCCAAACATTTGACCATCACAACGCTTCTTTTGATGTTTCAATAAAACAGATTATTTTCTTGAGTAGTCAGTGTTAAACAGTTTAATAACCTTATAAGACATTTTCTAAGATATTGGCAAAATGGTAGAAGGATGTAGGAGGACTCTCCTCTCTATGTCACTTAACTTCACATAAAGTATGGCCACAGACAATACACAAAGCCAAATAAGGTGTTTGCTTAGTACATACATACCGCAGTAAGAGTGGGTCAATATAATGAACTAGTGGGGGGGAATCTATCACTATACAAGAAAAATTCATTCAAGGGACTTTCTCAAAAAGCATGTTAATCCATATATCCTATTATTCCTCACTTTTGAAGATAACATAAGATGTATCATTCAGTTCTCACGTACTTCTATGTTATAGTGAAACACATAGCTTGGCATACTGTGATGGTAGTGCCAAGAAAAATTATATATAATTCTGAAACTACATGTTTCAAAAGTTGTTTACTTATTTGGTGCTCATCCACTTAATCCTTTATCTAGAAAATATTTTTGGTCATTTATGCTATAGTCTAGGCTTGTATAATGATGCAAAAATGAGAGCCAAACAATTACAAAAACAATAATTCAAAATCAGAAATTTTAGTCTTATAATTAACAGTATTTTTTTTAGATATCACACTTCTATTCATACAATTACTACTACTACTGATGATTAAAATAATGGTTACCATTTACTTGGCACTTACTCCTTAAAAATTCAGAAAGAAGTGCACCATAAATGTTAGGAGCACAGAATTTAAGTCAAAGGACCTGCATTAAAACCAGATACACATATTTATTAGTTGTATAGGAGTGGGTAAATTACTTTACCTCTCCACTCATTAATTTTCTCATCTGTTGTATATAAAACAAAGCTGTTATGAAAAATAAGTGAGATAAAATATTTACATTTTTAAAATCAGCAACTGAAAATAGTAACTGTTTAATATATGTTAGGTATTGTCTACACCAACGTTCTTCCCATTTTTGTAAACTTACTCCCTAAAAGACTTTTCAATAACTTCCTCTTTGCAATTTTACTTTTAATATGGCAAACATTTTTAAATGGTATTAACTTTGGTATTACATGCAGAAATAGATAAAAACAAGTTAAAATTCCTGCTTTAGTAGAAATAGTAACATTAAAATTTTTAATGGAACTTTAAATATGTGCAGTATCAGTAAAATGTCTTAGTGACTTAATGCCCTACATCATCCTCAGAAATAGTAACAAGTTCTTAAGAAAACAATGAATAAGTGGATAAAAAAGAAGGAGTATAGACATGTCATTCAGAAATGTCATTCTGAACTCCAAGGTTACATGTCAAAAATTATATAATAATCTACCATTAGAATGTATGCCTTTGACTGTCTTTAGATGAAGTTTTCCTTCACTATGTTGAAACAAACAAAAAAGGGAAACCACCCAACTTACAAAAAATAACTTGTTAATCATTAGTGTGGTTCACTTTTTGATAATATACCAAAATTTAAAATTCTTCCTGTGACTACTTTTTAAAAAAGATTTATTGGGGCACCTGGGTGGCTCAGTGGGTTAAGCCGCTGCCTTTGGCTCAGGTCATGATCTCAGGGTCCTGGGATTGAGTCCTGCATCAGGCTCTCTGCTCAGCAGGGAGCCTGCTTCCCTCTCTCTCTCTCTGCCTGCCTCTCCGTCTACTTGTGATCTCTCTCTGTCAAATAAATAAATAAAAATCTTTAAAAAAATAATAAAAATAAAAAACATTGTTTATAAAAAAGATTTATTTATTAGAGAGAGAAATAGAGAGAGAATGAGTCAGGGGAGGGGTAGATAGAGAAGGGGAGTAAGAATCCTCAAGCAGACTTCCCACTGAGTGGGAAGCTCAATATAGGGCTCACTCCCAAACCCCAAGGTCATGACCTGAGTTGAAATCAAAAGCCGGCCATTTAACCAACTGAGCCACCCAGGCACCCCGTGTGACTACTTTTAATTTAACTGGCCAGAACAGATTGCCACGAAGAGGTTAGAGGCATTCCTTATTTGTAAAGCCAGGGAATAAGCTGCAATTTATGGCAGCTGAGTATGGAAAAGAAATGGGCAGGAGAGTTTCTGGCAGATAATTATTAAGGATGGGCATATGGAATATACTTATATATATATATATCATAATATATACATATATAATATATATTTATAACAAAAAGTATATATACATATATATTTGAAGTACTGGAAATTTATTTTCCTAATTCTTTCCATTGTCAAATAATCATTAAAAAGTTTTCATGTATCAGAGGGGTATGTCTTCTTTGGAAGAAAGCAATTATTTTTAGTTCTCAGAACAATCTGGTGAGTAAATGAAATTATGTCCATGTTCATAGATTAAAAGATGACAACAACAACAACAATGGCTTATGGGGTTAAATAATCTGCCAAAGTCATAAAACTAATGAGTGGATAATTTGGGATCTATACCAAGGTAGTCTAATGTCAGGCTTATGTTCAAATCACTACATGTGCTGGGACAAAATGTGTCTGAGCCATCATCACATTATAGTCCACAGTGAAAAGTACACTTAATTTTAGAGAGAGACTGAATTTTTGTCAGAACATTGGAAGAAGTACATAATAGTTGAAATAACTTGTTTCATCAATTATGAGATCTAAATTATTCCACATTTTAGCATCTAAAACCTAGACATAGAAGATAGCGGGGAAGTAGGAGGAGGCGCCTTTTCAACCTGTACCCTAAAGGGAGCTGATTACCTACCAAAGAACTCTGATCACCCATGAAATCAGCCTGAGATTAGAATTATACACTTCTGGATCTCTATGGGGGCAGAAGATGCCAGTGGGTAGGTAAGGCAGAGTGGGAACATTGGACTGATATCACAAGATAAACAAAAGGGGGAGGGAGCCACCAGAAACAACCCATTGGAAAGTGATACCCCAATACAAGAGTGCCCTGCGTCTGGGGACCAGCATTAACTTGGAGTCTGGTTGAAAGCACTCAAGGAAAGCAAAGGATCATTGTGGGGGGGGGTATTGTGGGAATCGGGATGGTTAGGGACAGGGGCTTAAGTCCCCGGACCCAGGACAGCCACCCCTGGTGCTGAGCCAGAGAGAGTGCGGTGAAGAAGCCAGGTCTTGGTCCCTGAGCCACCAGTGTGCCTGAGAGCGTGTGGGTGGTGGCTCCCATGAGGGGCAGGGAGCCTTGCCAGCCGGCAGAACCACAGCCTTTTGCACTCTCCACGTGCATGCTGCGCTACCAGAGTGTGAGTCGCGCCCCACACCCCCCCTGAGAGAGGTGCATGCAGGCGCCAGCCAGTGCTCTCTCAGACCTGGAAAGTCTGAGCACTCCCAGCCTGAGCCAGTGGGAAAATCTCAGTGTGCTATCACTGCTTGGAACCTCTTTGGCAGTCTGGAACTGCCCAGACAGCCACAACTATCATGGTTTGGGGTACAACCAGGAGCTCCTGTGACACCAGAGACTGTGACTGGGAATGTGCTCTGCCAGTGGCCAAGGGGGAATTTATGTGCTCTGGAGCACCCAGAGGGGACAGACTGAGACTTCTCTCTGAGAGGGAGGTCTGGGGGCAGTTTGCTTTCCTCTAAACCTCCAGAAACCATCAAAAGCTGCCAAGGAAAGAGAAAACAAATGAATAAACAAAAATCCTCCAGAGAACAAAAGCCTGAAAAATCAGTTTCCTCAGAGCTCACCCCCTTGATGGTGAGAAGAGGACTTAATTCAGGGAACACTGCTGGAAAAATCATGCAGCAGGCCCCTCCCCCAAAAAGCCAACCAAAAAACAAAAAAGACAAGAGAACAACCACCACTACTTCATAGATACAACTTTTATTTTTAATTCGTTCCCACTATTCTGGTTCATTTTTTTTATAGATAATTTTTTAACCTATTTACCATCACAGTGAGATGTCCAGTACATCAAATTCCATAATAACCTTTTAACCTGAACTTTTTGATACATATGCCTGTGTTCTTCTTTTGTTTTTCTATTTTTTAATTTTTTAATTTTAGTTTAGTTTTATTCTTTTTTAATTTTTATTTTTTAATATTCATATAGAGAAACTTTAAGGTAATTCCCTTTCTCCAATCAATGCTACCCCTATAGGTAATCCCCCTTTATCTTAGGAAAGCTGAGTCCTTTAACAAAGATATCAAGATACGTCCAGGAAGAATCAAAATAAACTTCCTCTCCCACACCGAGAATTTATAACCACTCTCCCATCTTTTTCTTCCACCAGTGTTTCTGTGTATTTGTTTTTGTCCTGGTAGTATATAAATCTTATACTTGGGGTTCTTTTTGATGAGGTTATTTTTGTTTTGTTTTGTTTTTATATATTTATTTATTTTTCTCTTGTCATCTAATTTTATCAGTCTTTTTGTTTTTCTGTTTTTGTTAGTATACTTCATAAATCTTACCTTGGGGCCCATTTGGGCTGGGCCTTCTCTTTTATTTTATCTTTCTTTTTTTTTTCCTGTCTCTCTCTCTCTCTCCTTTTTTTTTTACCTTTCTTTTTTCTTTCTTTTCTCTCTCTTTTGGGTGGAGACTCTTGATTGCTCAGAAGCGTTCCAGGGTGCACCTTGCCTGCACCACGGTCGATATATTCAGGTACATCCATTCAGCCATCTCTCACAAAAATGACTAGGAAGAGGAATGCCCAACAGAAGAAAAATTCAGAGGCTGGGCCTTCTGCAACAGAGCCAATGGCTATGGGCATAGACAATATGTCGGAAAGGGAATTCAGGTTAACAATTATCCAGGCAATAGCTAGGTTGGAGAAAGCCATGGATGACAAAATGGAATTGATTAGGGCAGAAGTGAAAGCCAACAGGGATGATGTTCACAATGTTCTCAATGAGTTCCAATCTAATCTAAATTCTCTAAAAGCTAGGGTAACTGAGACAGAAGATAGGATTAGTGATCTGGAGGACAAATAGATAGAGAGAAAGGATCAGGAGGAAGCCTGGGACAAACAGTATAGAAGCCACAAAAACAGAGTTAGGGAAATAAATGACACCATGAAACGTTCCAACGTCAGAATTATTGGAATCCCTGAGGGGGGGGGGAGAAAGAAAGAAGACTGGAAGATATAGTTGAACAAATTCTCCATGAAAATTTTCCCAATCTCACAAATGGAACCAGCGTTCATGTACTAGAGGCAGAACAGTCTCCCCCAAGATTATCGAATCTAGAAAGACTTCAAGACACCTGATAGTAAGAATGATAAATCATAATTGTAGACAGGAACTCTTGAAAGCAGCTAGGACAAAGAAGTTCCTTACGTACAGAGGAAAGCCCATCAGAATAAAATCAGACCTGTCCACAGAAACCTGGCAAGCCAGAAAGGGCTGGCCAGATGTATTCAGGGCACTAAATGAGAAGAAAATGCAGCCAAGAATACTTTATCCAGTAAGACTGACATTCAAAATGGATGGAGAGATAAAGAATTGCCAAGACCCACAAGGTTTAAAAGAGTATGCGACCACCAAGCCAACACTTCATGAAATATTAAGGGGTGGTTCTATAAAAGAGGAAAAATCCTAAGAATATTATTGAACAGAAATATATGGAGACAATCTACAGAAAGAAAGACTTCAAAGGTAACACGATGTCAATAAAAACATATCTCTCAATAATCACTCTCAATGTGAATGGCCTAAATGCACCCATAAAATGATACAGGGTTGCAGATTTGATAAAACGACAGGACCCATCCATATGTTGTCTACAAGAGATCCATTTTGAACCTAAGGATACACTAGGACTCAAAGTAAGTGGATGGAGAAGCATCTTTCATGCCAATGGGCCTCAAAAGAAGGCCAGGGTAGTGATTCTCATATCAGATTAATTAGATTTTAAACTAAAGACTGTAGTCAGAGATACAGAAGGACACTACATAATTCTTAAAGGGCCTATCCACCAAGAAGATCTAACAATTGTAAATATTTATGTCCCCAATATGGGAGCAGCCAATTACATAAGAAAACTGTTAATCAAGATAAAGAATCATATTGATTGAATACATTAATAGTAGGAGATCTTAACATGCCACTCTCAGTAATAGACAGATCATCCAAGCAGAAAATCAATAAAGAAACACGAGCATTGGATGACACATTGGACCAGATGGACCTCATAGATCTATAAAGAACATTCCACCCTAAAACAACAGATACTCCTTCTTCTCAAGTGCACATGGAACCTTCTCCAGAATAGACCACATACTGGGTCATAAATCAGGGTGCAACTGATGCCAAAAGATTGATATTATTCCCTGCATATTCTCAGATCACAATGCTT
>NW_019154099.1:39835999-39960388 GCF_002288905.1 Enhydra lutris kenyoni | reverse complement strand
GGAAGGAACTCAAACACCTGGAAGCTAAAGACCACCTTGCTTAAGAATGCTTGGATCAACCAGGAGATCAAAGAAGAACTTAAACAATTCATGGAAACCAATGAGAATGAAGACACTTCAGCCCAAAACCTATGGGATACAGCAAAGGTGGTCCTAAGGGGGAAATACATAGCCATCCAAGCCTCTCAAAAAAATTGAAAAATCCAGAATAAACCAGCTGTCTCTACACCTTAAAGCACTGGAGAATCAACAACAAATTAAGCCAACTCTACACAAAATAAGGGAAAAAATCAAGATTAGACCAGAGATCAATGAGATAGAAACTAGAGATACAGTAGAACGCATCAATGAAAATAGAAGCTGGTTTTTGGAAAGAATCAAAAGGATCGATAAAGCATTGGCCACACTAATCCAAAAGAAAAGAGAGAAGGCCCAAATTAATAAAATTATGAATGAAAAGTGAGAGAGCACAACTAACACCAAGGAAATAGAAACAATCATCAGAAGTCATTATCAACAGTTATATGTCAATAAGTTAAGCAACCTAGATAAATGGATGCATTCCTGGAAAACTATAAACTTCCAAAATTGAACAAGGAAGAAATTGACAACCTGAATAGACCGATATCTAGTAACGAGATTGAAGCAGTGATCAAAAACCTCCAAAAAAACAAGAACCCAGGACATGATGGATTCCCTGGGGAATTCTACCAAACTTTCAAAGAAGAAATAATGCCTATTCTCCTGAAGCTGTTTCAAAAAATCAAAGCAGAAGGAAAACTTCCAGACTTTTTATGAAGCCAGCATTACCCTGATCCCCAAACCAGGCAAAGACCCCACCAAAAAGGAGAATTTCAGACCAATATCACTGATGAATATGGATGCTAAGATTCTCAACAAGATCCTAGAATATAGGATCCAACAGCACATTAAAACGATTATCCACCATGACCAGGTGGGATTCATCCTTGGGTTGCAAGGATGGTTCAACATTCACAAATATATCAATGTGATACAACAAACCAATAAGAGAAGAGAGAAGAGCCACATTGTCCTCTCAATTGATGCAGAAAAAGCATTTGACAAAATCCAGCATCCGTTCCTTATTAAAACTCTTCAAAGTTTAGGGATAGAAGGAACATTCCTGAACGTCATAAAATCTATCTATGAAAGACCCACAGCAAATATCATCCTCAATGGGAAAAAGCTCACAGCCTTCCCACTGAGATCAGGAACATGACAAGGATGCCCACTCTCACCACTCTTGTTCAACATAGTATTAGAAGTCCTAGCAACAGCAATCAGACAACAAAGAGAAATAAAAGGTATCCAAATTGGCAATGAAGAAGTTGAACTCTCTCTCCTCACAGATGACATGATACTTTATAAGGGAAACCCAAAGACTCCACCCCCAAACTGTTAGAACTCATACAGCAATTCAGTAATGTGGCAGGATACAAAGTCAATGTAAGAAATCAGTTGCTTTCTTATACACTAACAATGAAAACACAGAAAGGGAAATTAGAGAATCGATTCCATTTACTATAGCACCAAGAATCATAAGATACCTGGGAACAAACCTAACCAAAGAGGTAAAGTATCTGTACTCTAGGAACTACAGAAAACTCATGAAAGAAATCGAAGAAGACACAAAAACATGGAAGACCATTCTATGCTCTTGGATCAGAAGAATAAACATTGTTAAAATGTCTATACTGCCTAGAGCAATCTATACTTTTAATGCCATTCCAATCAAAATTCCACCAGTATTTTTCAAAGAGCTGGAGCAAATAATCCTAAAATTTGTATGGAATCAGAAGAGACCCCGAATTGCTAAGGAAATGTTGAAAAAGAAAAACAAAACTGGCGGCATCACGTTACCTGATTTCAAGCTTTACTACTAAGCAGTGATCACCAAGACAGCATGGTACTGGCATAAAAGCAGACACATAGACCGGTGGAACGGAGGAGAAAGCCCAGATCTGGACCCTGAACTCTATGGTCAAATAATCTTCGACAAAGCAGGAAAAAATATACAGTGGAAAAAAGACAGTCTCTTCAATGGTGCTGGGAAAATTGGACAGCTATATGTAGAAGAATGAAACTTGACCATACTCTTACACCATACACAAAGATAAACTCGAAAATGGATAAAAGACCTCACATGAAACAGGAATGCATCAGAATCCTAGAGGAGAACATAGGGATTACCTCTTCAATATCAGCCACAGCAACTTCTTTCAAGATATGTCTCCAAAGGCAAAGGAAACAAAAGCGAAAATGAACTTTTTGGACTTCATCAAGTTCAAAACCTTCTGTACAGCAAAGGAAATAGTCAACAAAACAAAGAGGCAACCCACAGAATGGGAGAAGATATTTGCAAATGACAGTACAGACAAAAGGCTGATATCCAGGATCTATAAAGAACTTCTCAAACTCAACACACACAAAACAGATAATCATGTCAAAAAATGGGCAGAAGACATGAACAGACACTTCTCCAATGAAGACATACAAATGGCTATTAGACACATGAAAAATTGTTCATCATCACTAGCCATCAGGGAGATTCAAATTAAAACCACATTGAGATACCACCTTACACCAGTTAGAATGGCCAAAATTAGCAAGACAGGAAACAAGGTGTGTTGGAGAAGATGTGGAGAAAGGGGAACCCTCTTACACTGCTGGTGGGAATGAAAGTTGGTGCAGCCAATTTGGAGAACAGTGTGGAGATTCCTTAAGAAATTAAAAATAGAGCTTCCTTATGACCCTGCAATTGCACTACTGGGTATTTACCCCAAAGATACAGATGTAGAGAAAAGAAGGGCCATCTGTACCCCAATGTTCATAGCAGCAATGGCCACAATCGCCAAACTGTGGAAAGAAGCAAGATGCCCTTCAACGGACGAATGGATAAAGAAGATGTGGTCCATGTACACTATGGAGTATCATACCTCCATCAGAAAGGATGAATACCCAACTTTTGTATCAACATGGATGGGACTGGAAGAGATTATGCTAAGTGAAATAAGCCACGCAGAGTCAACTATCATATGGTTTCACTTATTTGTGGAGCATAACAAATAACACGGAGGACATGGGGAGATGGAGAGGAGAAGGGAGTTGAGGGAAATTGGAGGGGGAGATGAACCATGAGAGACTATGGACTCTGAAAAACAATCTGAGGGTTTTGAAGGGGCAGGGGGTGGGAGGGTGGGGGAGCCTGGTGGTGGGTACTATGGAGAGCATGTATTGCATGGAGCACTGTGTGTGGTACATAAACAATGAATTCTGTTACACTGAAAAGAAATAAAATTAAAAAAAAAGAAATCAGCATTTATCCTACAAGGCTAAAAATAAATAAATAAATAAATAAATAAATAAAAAATAAAACTTAGACATATATTGCAATTGATAGTAAGATAGTCTAATTTGCAGTTTTTTCTTCTTCATGACATATAGCACATATGTATTTTTCAACTGATGACATAAAATTTAAAGAATAAAAACAACTAAGTCAGTCAAAGACAAATACTATGTGATTTCACCCATACGTGGAATATAAGAAATGAAACAGATGAACATGGGCATGGAGGGGCGGGGGAGAGAAGGTGGTAAACCATAAAACAGACCCAACTATAGAGAACACACTGAAGGTTGCTGGAGGGAAAGTGGGTAGGGGAATAGTTAAATGGGTAATGAGCATTAAGAAGGGCATTTGTTATGATGAGCACTGGTTATTGTATGTAAGTGATGAATCACTAAATTCTACTCCTGAACCTAATATTGCACTATATGTGAATGAACTGGAATTTAAATAAAAACTTGAAACAATAAAAAAGCAAACAGAATAGAAATATTGTGCAACATAAATGTGGGGAGCTTGCATGAGATGACATGAGGTTGATTAGAAGTAAAAATATAAGGATCAAATAAAACTTTATTTTGGTCTCTGTAAATATGTATAAAATTTTATATGCTATTAAATATAGTATAACCTCTATATTTACCAACTTATTAATTAGGTGGTACAGATAATTAAATGTCAATTATTTATAATTATTAATGTTTCTGAAGAAGCATGTAAGTATTTTGTCCTTGTTCACTGATTGCATATTTCCAAAACTTAAGAAATATAAAAATGAAAACAAATCTAGGTAACTTTTTATATTTAGATGTTTGGATTTTTTATTTCTTTAAATTTTAGTTCTTGTGTAATTAACATAAAGTATTAGTTTCAAGTGCACAATATAGTGATTTAATAATTCTATACATTTCTCATCATAAGTGTACTCTTTAATCTCCATCACCCATTTCACGCATTCCCCACCCAATCTCCCCTCTAGTAACTACCAGTTTGTTCTCTATAGTTAAGAGTGCCTTTCTTGGTTGTCTCTTTCTCTCTCTCTTTTTCTTTTTCTTTGTTTGCTTTGTTTCTTAAATTGCACATAGGAGTGAAATCATATTGTATTTGTCTTTCTCTGACTGGATTTTTTTCTAAACCTCTGCCTTCTTCTGTTTCACAAGCCAGTTACGTCTACTGCTCCTGAAAGTAATGGCCTTATGAAGAGGTCATATGGTGTCAAGTGCCTCATGCTTCAGCGAGTGTCTCCAGTGTGTGCTGCATACACAGTGCTGTTGTGTTCTGGCTGTTCTACCCTTCAGGCCAGTCGTCTGCAGAGGCTTTCCTTACCTGATGTAGGCAGTGTTTGGTCCCTGGCCTGAATGTGGCAAGTTCTGACTAAGTGTGCTCTAATCTGCTTGTGAAATGAGACCTAACACCAACTCCACCAGATCTGAGGTCCTGTGGAACTCTGGTGGGGAGACTTGGTGTGGCAGGGTTTTGTGCTGGTCTTCTGGGGGAGGGGCCCACTGCTCTCTAGCTCCATCTCTGTTGTTGCAAATGGCAAGATTTCATTTTTTATGGCTGAATAATATTTCACTGTATATATATATATATATATATATATATGTATATATATATGTATATACACACACACACTACCTCTTGTTTATCCATTTATCTATGGGTATGCACTTGGGCTGTTCCCATAATTTGCTATTGTTAAGTAAAGATGCTGCAATCAAGATAGGGGTGTATGTTTGAATTAGTGTCTTTGTATTTGGGGAGGTAAATATCCAGTGGTACAATTACTGAATCATAGGGTAGTTTCATTTTTAAATTTTTGAAGAAGCTCCATACTGTCTTCCACAGTAGCTGCAACAGTTTGCACTCCTACCAACAGTGCCTGAGCATTCCTATTTCTCCACATCTTTTCCAACATTTGTTTTCAGACTTAAACCAAAAAAAAAAAAAAAAAAAACTGACCACATTTATACTCTACCAAATATATGTATTAAGAGCTGAGTTGATTTTAAGACAGATTAGCCCATAAATTACTGTGTAATAACATCTAGAGGAAGAGGATGTCAACTTCTGTTTAAGTGGAAATAAAATAAAGACACTGCAATATATGAAGATCAAAAATCCTGACTTTCATGACTCATTTACCACAGGTCTAATTATTTTTTATTTAGTAATTTGCATAATTATGCCATTTAATTAATTTTATTTCCCATTGTTAATCTTAGATTTCTAAAAGACAATATTAGGAGTTTTATACATTTTTAATTTATGTGATGCATAGCTTAGTATAATGAAGTGAACATATTTTTGTTTTCTTGTCATATTATAAACATATATTTCTTTATTTTTAAATTACAATGTTCCCCATAATTAATAAATATACTTAGGAAAATTATGTACAATCACAAAATAGTAAATGTTAACTTAATCACATTAATTGAAGACAATCTCTGCATAAATTTACCATATGACTTTCTTTAATCTTTTTTACAGAGAATCAAAGTTAATTTTTAACTGATGCTGATTTCCAAACTACTTTCTGCTCTGGATTTGAGCTACCTTCATTAAGCTTCTCAGAAAAATAATTATACCTTTCTTAAGCATAAAATTAACTTACGTGCTTCAGAAGAAAATTTGGAAAGGGGAAAATTAAATGTGTCTAAAATAAATGCCAAAAATTAGCCTTTTGAGTTATTTCATTACAAAAAATATTATGTGAATGATATAATACATATAGGATTATATTTTTACATCATTACATAATTTTGTTGCCATTTTCCCCATAAATATTAATAATATTTTCATAGCTCATATTTCACTAAAAATATAGCCATGAAACTCCTTAATCTATGTTTTAAATTTTGAACTATAAAACTATGTTTTCAAATTTCAGGGTCCCCCCCCATTTATACTTGATAGATATAGACAAATTTCCATTAAATTTGGGGAAGATTTTATTTTTTTTCTCCAGACATACTAGTATCCATTTACCTTCAATTTTGTAAGCATTTTAATCTCTCATCATCTGACAGTTAAAAGAATTAAATTAAAATTGAAAAATCAATGAAAAGGAAATCAATAAAAACAAAAGTTGGTTCTTGGAAATGACCAATGAAACCAATGAACTTCTACCTGAGCTAACTAAGAAATGAGAAAGAGGACACAAACTACTAATATCAGAAATGAAAGAGAGGTCATCATTAAAGATCCAAAGAAAATTGAAAGGATAATAAAGGAATACTACAAACAAATCTATGCTCAAAAATTTGATTATCTAGATGAAAAGACCAATCCATTTAAAGATACAACCTATCTAAACTCACACAAGATGTAACTGATAATCTGAATAGGGCTTCATCTATTTAAAAAAAAAAAAAAAAAAGAATCAATAATAATCTTCCAAAGCAGAAAGTACCAGGCCCAGAAGGGTCACTGTTAAACTTTACAAAACATTTAAGGCATAAATTTTACCAATTCTCTACAATCTCTTTCAGAGGATAGAACAGGGGTAATACTTCCTAACTCATTCTATGAGGCCAGCAATAACCTACTACTAAAACCAGACAAATATAAGAAAACTACAGATCAACGTCTCTCATGAACACAGATGCAAAAGTCCTCAACAAAGTGTTAGGAAATTAAATCCAAAAAAGCAAATGAGGAATTATATGCCACAAACAAGCAGGATATAGTCCAGGTATGCAAGGTTGGTTCAACATTAAAAATTAATATAATCCATTCCATCAACAGACTAAAAAAGAAAAACCACATGATTCTATAAATAGATGGAGAAAAAGCACTTGGAAAAAAATCTAATCATGATACAAATTCTCAGTATACTAGTAATAATGGGGCATTTGTCACATTGAGAAAGCCTATCTACAAAACAAATAAATAAATAACCTGTAGCTAGTATTATGCTTAATGGTGAGAAATTAGGAGCTTTCACACCCACATATGTAGAAGATAAGGATATCCTCACTCACCACTCCTTTTCAAATCATACTGGAAATTTCTCCTAATGCAGCAAGACAGAGACAATAAAAGATATAAAAATAGGAAGGAAGACGTAAAACTGTCTTTGTTCATAGATGGTATAATTGTCATGTTAGAATATTTGAAGGTATCAACAACAATAACAAAAAAACTGGAACTAATAAGTAATTAAAGCAAGTCTTTGTGGGGCACCTGAGTGGCTCAGTCTGTTGAGCATCCAACACTTGATTACAGTTCTGGTCATGATCTCAGCGTTGTAAGATTTAGTCCGGTGTTAAGCTCTGCACCAGGCTCTGTGCTGCTGGGCATGGAGTTGCCTGGGATTCTCTCTCACCCCTCCTTGCTGGTTCTATCAATCACTCTCTCTCTGTCACCCTTCTCTCTCTCTGTCTTCCTATCTCTCTCAAATAAAAAAATAAATAAGTTTTTTTTAAAGTCTGTGAGATACAAGATTCATCTAAAAAAGTCAATTCCTTTCCTATATACAAAGAGTAAATAAGTAGAATTTGAAACATAAAATATACCGCTTACATTTGCACCCCCCAAAAATGAAAGTAGTTTGGTATAAATCTAATAAAACATGCACAAGATCCATATGAAGAAAACTAAAATACTCTGATAAATAAAATCAAATAACTAAACAAATGGAGAGATATTTCATATTCGTGGACCGGAAGACTCAGTATTGTCAATATATCAGTTTTTTCCAAATTGGTCTATAGAGTCAATGCAAACTCAAAAATCCCAGCAAGTTTAGTTTGTGAACATTGACATATTGACTCTAAAGATTATGGGTAGAAGCAAAAAACTCAGATTGGTTAGCATAGTACTGAAGGAGAAGAGCAAATTTGGTGGATTGATGCTATGCAACTTCAAGACTTACTATAAATCTGACATTTAAGGCAGTGTTAATAGATGTGTCACTAAAGAAGATATACAGATGACAAATAAGCACATGAAGAGATGCTGCACATCATAATGCATCAGGGAAATACAAATCCAATGAGATACCACTACACAGCTACTAAAATTGCTAAAATCTGGCATGCTGTCAATACTAAATGCTGGTGAGGATGTAGAAAAACATGAACTTTCATAATTTGCTCGTATAGGAATGCAAAGTATTACAGCCACTTTGTGAAACAGTTTGGTTGTTCTTATAAAACTGAACAAGCTGTTAGTATATGACCCAGGAATAACACTCCTTTCTTTCACAGGAGCTGAAAAACTGCATCTACACAAAAACTTGGATGTTTATGGTAGCTTTTTCATAATTGCCAAACCTTGAAAGTAAGCATGATGTCCTTTGGCTGGTGAATGGCTAAATAAACTCTGGTACATCCAGACAATGGATTATTATTTTGCACTAAAAAGAAATCATCTACCAGGGCACCTGCGTGGCTCAGTGGGTTAAGCCTCTCCCTTCAGCTCAGGTTGTGATCTCAGGGTCCTGGGATGGAGCCCTGCATGGGGCACTCTGCTCGGCAGGGAGCCTGCTTCCCTTTCTCTTTCTGCCTGCCTCCCTGCCTACTTGTGATCTGTCTGTCAAATAAATAAATAAAAATCTTTTAAAAAATAATTAGAAAAAAAAAATCATCTACCAATTCATGAAAAGTCATGGACAAAATGTAAATGCATATTAATAAGTGGGAGAAATTAATGTGAAAAGGCTACTTATTGTATGATTCCAACTGTATGATATTCTGGAAAGGGCAAAACTATGGGGATAATAAAAATATCAGTGGTTGGGATGCCTGGGTGGCTCAGACAGTTAAGCGTCAGACTTCAAATCAGGTCATGATCTCAGGATACATCTGTTTATCCCTCTCACCCACTCAGGCACTCTTTCAAATAAATAAAATCTTAATATATGTTATATACATATATATGTGTGTGTGTATGTATGTGTATATATATCATATATATGATACACACACACACACACACACACACATATGGACACACAGTGGTTGCCAGAGGTTGAGGCCAGGAAGGAAGAGACCAATAGGTATAACACAGACAAATATGAGGGCAGTGAATCACTCTGTATAATATTTAATGATTGATAATGTCATTATAAAACTGTCCCAACTCACAGCATGTACAACACTAAGACTGAAACTTAAACTCTAAACTTTGGGTGATTATTATGTGTCAATGTAGGTTTGTGTTTCCATGAGAGTAAATATATGTGTCTGGTGAATGTTGTTGATAATGGGAGGAGGCTATGTGGGTATGGAGCGTGAGGTTTATGGGAAATCTCTGCACCTTCTTTTTCTTTCTTTCTTTTTTCTTTCTTTCTTTCTTTCTTTCTTTCTTTCTTTCTTTCTTTCTTTCTTTCTTTCGTTCTTTCTTTTTTCTTTGTAAACTTAAAACTGCTCTCAAACATAGTCTTGAAAAAAGAAAAAAAAAAAAAATGGGATGCCTGGGTGGTTTAGTCTATTAAGCCTTCAGCCCAAGTCATGATCCCAGGGTGCTGGGATGAAGTCCTGCATTGGGCTCCCTGCTCACCGGGGAGTCTGCTTCTCCCTCTGCCTGTGCTTCCCCTGCTTGTGCTTGTTCTCTCTCCCTTTCTCTGTCTGACAAATAAATAAATAAATAAAATCTTAAAAAAAAAAAAAGAAAAATTCAACCAACTTCAAATTCACACCCATAGTTTAGATGTCCCTACATGCCATCCTATGAATAACATCCTTAGTTTCAGAAATCTTCCAAGAATTTGAGCCATGAAAATTTCTCAAAACAAAACTAAACTTTGACTGGGTTTCTTCAAGCTCTTCTGTAAATTTATTTATTAATCTAATAAGCTAATGATTTTTGACTGGTTTGCTCCATTCTTAATTCTTAATAAGAGAAATTTGAAGTGTTATAAAGTTCTAAGGTGGCATGACCTCAGGGAATTTCTTTAAATTATGTATTTATAATTCAAATAAGTTTTTTTTTTTACCAAATATCACATACATTTATTTGGAGATTTTTAATATGGATAAGTTTTTCTAAAAACATACTAAAATTTTACCATATCTGAACGATGAGAGGTATCAGAGAATGACATATAAACAGTAATTATTGAAAATCATGTGCTGATACAAATATAATTGCTTGTCATTATTTGTTATGTCTATAAACAAAATCCACAATGCAATCAAATGTCATCAAAACAACAAATAAACATTGACCCCCTAGTATATTCCAGATACTTGTTATTCTAACATATATTGTCTGAAAATCCTTGGATCTCAACCCAGTTTTTGTTTATTCCTATTGCAGATGTGTGGTGCTGTGCTTGAATCTAGAAGAAGCACCTTTATCAAAATCTTTTCAAATCCTATGAAATAGAATGGAAAATTCACATAGTTTTATAAACAGAATTCATAAACTTAGACTTCCTCTTTGACTTTCAAGATATGTCTTCATACACATGTATAAGTCTCTGTTCTTCTGGTTATGCTAATTCAGGTCAAACTTTCTGAGACACAGTGCCAAAAATGGCAAACCAATTCCCCTAAGTAAACTTGAAAAAAGAAGATTCCAAAACAGTTCCGGAGTTTCAAACTTAATCTTTCCTTTTCTTCAAAATTTTCTGCTTCTAATTTATATTTGCTTATCTTTTTCTTTTTGACATTCAATTATATTTTGTATTATCATCTCTAGTCAAGGTCCTAGCATTTATTTTGATCAATGCCTTGATCTTATCCGAAATTATTTTACTTTGAATTGTAATTGAAGTTTATGGATATTATTCTCTCAGGAAGATGTGGGCCTGGTATTTTTTTTTTTTTCTTTAAGAGGCATCAGCCCTCTTTACTTCCCCACAATTACTAATCATGTCAATGTGTTAGATCACATAATACTTTCCAATCATAAATATGTGTTTAAATACATTTGACCTATATAGTATAATCAGTTTAAAATAGGAGTATTCTCTCCTACATTTAAAATAATTAAACAAGGTGACAATTAGGGCGAGGTGTTTTTAATGCCCTGGCAGCCTATGTAAGCAAACTAAAATTTAAGCCTGTAAATACCTCAAGGTTACAAAATCAAAACCTACAGACAACCAATCACTGACAACTAAATAGGTTTTAAGCTATAGACAACTAATGATTTCCTTAATTTGCTTCTGCCTTGTTTCTATAAAGATTTCATGCTTAAAAAAAAAGAAAAAAGAAAAAAAAAGATTTCATGCTAAGTTTCTGCTGCTGGTGGAGTGCTCCCAACCAGTTCTAGTTTGTCACTGCCCTATATGAAATTGTAAATAAAGATTAGAGGGTTTAAAATATTCCAAAGGGTTAATGGTAATCTCTATTTCAAGAATATTCTGTAGGAATAAATAATAACCAATCAATGAAAAAGCAAAATCTATTTATTTAGAGCTTAATGTAGCAGAAGAGTCATCTCCATTATATGCATATTGACAGAGACTTAAAGGCAGGCAGAAGAATGGAGAAGCTTCCCAGTAGAAGACAGCAAAGTCTTCAAGTATGTCCTATTTGAAGGCCACTGGGATGGGGAAGTTGGAGGTGTGCCAACTAGAAGGAGGGAATCCTATATGGTTGGTTAGGGGATGTATATTTTTCTACCTCTGGCTAATCATAAGTTGGAAATGGGGACAAATTTAGAGAAGCTCTTAGTTGTGAATAAATCTTGACCATTTTGAACCAACTGTTATAAAAGTTATTGCTTGGCTTCTAGGTTGTCACTGAAGATAGCAATCTTACTTCTGCAAGTCTAACGAATAGCAGACTGGCTTCTGGGGTTCTTTAATTCAGATAAAAGGGTTGGTTTTCTTGGCATGCTGCTATGGACTGTAGGTCAAAGTTGCTTTTATGTATGATCTGGCCATTGTCCATTTGTATATTCAGTCTCTTAATTCAAATACATGTGATACACCTAGATGAGTAAAGTGTACTTTATTGCACAAAAGCAGCCGTAAGACCCATCTTGCTTAATGGGTCTTTAAGCTGAAATATAGTAATGATAATTTTTTATTATAAAACTTTCCTTATTTTCATATTACTAAATTAACAATATATTATTCATTTTTTTAGTGTACATTGATCAATCTGGTAATACAAATTGCACAAACATATCCCACAGGCAAACATATATACTAAAAGATAAAATAAAGAGAGAGAAAAACATTTACTCTCTAATATAGTAGTTATAAAGAAAGGCTAGATTTTAAACAAATGTTGTGGGAGGTTTTTTAAGTTATATTTAAATTCCAGTTAGTTAACATACAGTGTAATATTAATTCAGGTGTACAATAGAGTGATTCAGCATTTCCATAGAGCACCCTGTGCTCATTGTAACAAGCGCACTGCATAATCCCCTTTGTCTGTTGAACCCATCCCCCCACCACCCCTCCCTCTTGTAGCATCAGTTTGTTGACTATAGTTGAGTCTGTTTCTTGGTTTGCCTCCCTCTCTCTTTTTTTCTCTCCTTTGTTCATTGCTTTGTTTATTAAATTCCACATAACAGGGGCACCTATTATGAACCACTATTATGTGGTTCAGTCCACTGAGCATCCCACTTTTGGTTTTGGCTCAGGTCATGATCTCAGGGTCATGAGATCAACCCCCTCACTGGACTCTGTGCTGAGGGAGGAGCTGCTTGAGATTCTCTCTCTCTCACTCCCTTTGCTCCTACCCCTGCTCATTCTCATTCTTTCTCTAAAAAAAAAAAAAAATAAAAAATAAAAAATTTTAAAAATCCACATATGATTAAATCATATGGTATTTCTTTTTGGCTTATTTTACTTAGCATCATATTCTCTAGCTCCATTCATGTCATTACAAATGGCAAGATTTCATTCTTTCTTTTTTACAGCTGAGTAATATTCCATCTTCTTTATGGATATACATCTTCTTTACCCATTCATCATAAATGGGCTGTTTCCATAATCTAGTTATTGTAGATAATGCTGCTATAAGCATCAAAGTACATGTCTCCCTTTGAATTAGTATTTTGGTATTCTTTGGGTAAATAGTACTGCAGTTGCTAAATCATAAGGTTGTTCTATTTTTAACTTTCTGAGGACCTTTATACTGTTTTCCAGAGTTGATGCACCAGGTTGCATTCCCACCAACAGTACAAGAGGGTTCCCCTTTATCTACATCTTCACAGCACCTGTTCTTTCTTGTATTATTGACTTCAGCCATTCTGACAGGTATGAAGTGATATCTCATTGTAGTTTTGATTTGTATTTCCCTGATGATGAGTAATGTTGAACATCTTTTATTTTTTTTTAAAGATTTTATTTATTTATTTGTCAGAGAGAGTGAGCACAGGCAGACAGAGTGGCAGGCAGAGGCAGAGGGAGAAGCAGGCTCCCTGCTGAGCAGGGAGCCGGATGTGGGACTCGATCCCAGGACCCTGGGATCATGACCTGAGCCGAAGGCAGCCGCTTAACCAACTGAGCCACCCAGGCGTCCCGTACATCTTTTAATGTGTCTGTTGGCTATCTGAATATCTCCTTTAGAAAAATATCTATTCATCTCTTCTGCCCATTTTCTAACTAGATTATTCATTTTGGGGGTGTTGAGTTTCATAACTTCTTTATATATTTTGGATACTAAGCCTTTATCAAATATATCATTTGCAAATATCTTCTCCCACTCCATAGGTTGCCTTTTAGGTTTGTTTTGTTTTTGTTTTTGTTTTGTTTTGTTTTAAAGATTCCATTTATCCATTCGACAGAGAGAGATCACAAGCAGGTAGAGAAGCAGGCAGAGAGAGAGACAGGAGGAAGCAGGCTCCCCGCCAAGCAGAAAGCCCAACACAGGACTCGATCCCAGGACGCGGAGATCATGAACTGACCAAAGGCAGAGGCTCAACCCACTGAGCCACCCAGGTGCCCAGCCTTTTAGTTTTGTTGATTGTTTCCTTTGCTATCCAGAGTTTTTATTTTGATGACGTTCCAATAGTTTAATTTTGCTTTTGTTTCCCTTGCCTTAAGAGACATATCTAGAGGGAAGTTGCTATGGCCAATATCAACGAAGTTATTGCCTGTGTTCTCTTCCAGGATTTTTATGGCTTGAGTTTCATATTAGCCCCTTAATCTATTTTGGGTTTATTTTTGTGTATAGTGTAAGGAAGTGGTCCAGTTTCATTCTTTTGCATGTTGCTGTCCAGTTTTCCCAACACTATTTGTTGAAGAGATGGTCTTTTTCCCGTTGGATATTCTTTCATGCTTCGTTGAAAATTAATTAACCACATAGATGTGAGTTGGTTTCTGGGTTTTCTATTCTGTTCCATTGATCTATGTGTCTTTTTTTGTGCCAGTACCATATTATCTTGATCATTACAACTTTGTAATATATCTTGAAGTCCAGAATTATGATGCTTTTAGCTTTGCTTTTCTTCTTTAAGGTTGCCTTGGCTATTTGAGGTCTTTTGTGGTTCCATACAAATTTTTGGATTGTTTGTTTCAGCTCTGTGAAAAGTACTGCTGGTATTTTGATGGGAATTGAATTAAATGTATAGATTGCTTTGGTAGTATAGACATTTTAATATTTGTTCTTCCAATCTATGAGCATAGAATGTTTTCCATTTCTTTTTGTCATCTTCCATTACTTTCATAAGCATTCTATAGTTTTCAGTATGCAGCTATTTTAACCTCTTTAGTTAGGTGTATTCCTAGGTATCTTATGATATTGGGTGCAATTATAAATGAGATTTATTCCTTAATTTCTCTTTCTGCTGCTTCATTATTGGTATAGAGAAATAAAACAGTGGCACCTGGGGTGGCTTCTCACATGTGCTTTCTCTCTCTCAAAGTTAATAAATAAAATCTTAAAAAAAAAAAAAAGAAATTCAACAGATTTCTGCAACTTCACTGACTTCTTTTATCAGTTCCAGCAGTTTTTTGGTAGAATCTTCTGGGTTTTCCCTCCCCCCTTCTTATGTTATCTATATAGAGTATCATATCATCAGCAAATAGTGAAAGTTTTATTTCTTCCTTGCCCTTTTGCATGCCTTTTATTTCTTTTTGCTGTCTGATTGCAGTGGATAGGAGAATTTTCTGAATAGGGATCAGAGTCACTTGTTTTAGGACTTATTTCAGAACTTCATATGTTCTACAACTAATACCATAAGATTTGTTCGTTATGTTATGCTACTGCTTGGTCTAAAAGCTATCACATGACCTCTGAAAAGTAGTTCATCTGAACATTAATAAAAATATGAATTCATATTCACTTTTATAATTTCAAAATGTGGTGACCCATCTAAATTAAGCAAATAAAAATCTATTTTTAACCTTTCAAAGGTACTCTGACTATAATAAGTCAGAGCCTACAAAGAGACACAATAATACATAAAAAGATGAATTTGGAAGTACATGAGTTTAGAAGTCCCAAGTTTGATCAATGACATTACAGTTTATTAAACTGATGAAATGTCATCAGTTAATCTGAAATCTTCATTATTAAAAGTTTTAGAATGATAATTACTTGTCAAATGTATTTTTCTTAACAGAAATCAAATGAGATCATGCACATTTAGGTAACTAAGTAAATGATCTAAATTAAGGAATCTCAACATGGCTATCTAATGTTTAGCAAAAAGATGAACTCATCCAAAGCTAAAGACTGGGACTGACAAAATTAAAGAAAATTTACTTACATATATACCAGGATATTTACATCATGTTTCACTAAAAAATATATTGTTGTGTATTTATTTTTTGAGATTTTTAAATGTAATTTTTTTTTCTTCTGGGATATTTGGTTAATATTAAATTCACACCAGTCTCTTCATGATCAATTTAGTACTCCTTGCAAATTTTTTAGTGTTATTTTTCCATAGATACACAAAACATGCAGTTCTTTATATTTCAAAACAATTATCTATTAATATTAGTCTAATATTTTTAAAAGTACTTTTATTTGAAAGTGTTACATACTTGTAATTTTGTATCTACTCTTAAGGTATATTTATGAGAAGACTCATTACTTTTTAGTACATTTGTTCTGTACTTTTCCTTATACCTTATTTATGAGATTTATTTCCACCTGTATTAACTTATTAATAAAAAGCGCAAATAAAATACTTGAATTATTAAATATCTGATATCAATCTCTTGCGTTATCACTATTCTTACTGGAGGGAAATTTGCAGTAAATTACTTGCATTGGTGCTGCACTATCATTATTAATAAGTTATTTTGGGGGGAACTGCTTGCTGTTCATTGTCACACTCAACATTCGCAAATAAAACTGATAATGAAAATACTTTTCTTTGAGGTTCAATGTTGTGAGTATTCTGCTTAAATGACAATGTCCTAAAAATTAGATTTGTTTTTGACTGACAGTAGTTTAAAATTAGATGAAGCAAAAAAGGAATGATGGGAAGATATAACCATGGCACTAGAAATGATTTTTCTCTCTGAAGGTATGTGTCATCCAGGAGACTGGGTTTAAAAAAGTATAAAGGGAAGATAAGCATGCATTTATTTGCAATCATGAAGCTTTGTTTAATTTAATTTAACATATAACTTTAACCATCAAAATAATAATTTTAAAATAAAATAATAAATTATTATTTTGATAGTTGGAGTTATATATTTATATAATAGTTTATTTTGATAATACTAAAATATATAGTCAATAAACTAATATTACTAAATTACATAAGAAAACTATATAAAATAATTTGGAAATATAAAACATAATAAATGTGGCCTTATCTTTTGAAAATGACAAAGTAAAATTTTTGTCAAAATAAGTTTCTGTTTTAATTGTATCCCAGAGAAAGTCAATTAAATTTTTGAGTTTCCATTGCATTGATGGGAAATAACATATAATCTAACAACATTGCTATTATTATAAAATGAGGCAATATTTTTGGAAACCCCTTTATAAAATATAACATTTCCTATAAACATGAAATTATTACTATTCATTAATATTACTATTAAAATTGTATTTTGTTAATTTTGTATTAATAAAATGTAACAAAAAATAATAAGCACAGAAAAAATTGAGTGAAAACTTAGACATCCAATATGTTCAAGTAAACTGGATTAACGCATACAATATTTTTGCAACTACAAGAATCAAACAATATTTGAACTATGGAAGGATGAGGAAATGATCTACACAGATCTCCTTCCAAGGATAGGCTGCCTAGATTCAGGAATAGTGTTCAGCAGACAGTCTCCAACTGTCAGCTTTTTCAGGGACTAGATCAGTAGTAGAGTTATCATTCCCAAGGAAATTCCCCTCCTGGATTTGTTTGGGTGTATCATCTTATGACCAAGTAAGAATTGTAAATACTGAGCAATTTCAGCTCAACTCTGTCAACTCCAAATGTGGAAAATTTGTTTCAGAACTTCCCACAGAAATAGCCAATCTTTGTCAGACCTGCACCTGAGTTCAAATTTTTCCTCTGCTCAAAACTATGTGCTTCTTCCTTTCACAGATAACTATCATTACTAAGTAACTGGAACCTGGACATCTACCTTAACATTTACGATCAGAGAACTGCCACCTTTTCTCCAAATAATAAGATTTCTGAGCTTAATAATTCAGGGGCAGACTGGCACTGATGCCTCCATTAGTAGTGGTAAATGGAGCATCGACAATGTGGTGAAAGGGTAGTGATGGAAGAGAAGCCACTAGTCAGAGTGAGGTAGATACACCCAATGAGGCAAATGTGTTATTCTCCAGCCATGGATCTAGTGTGGAAAACTTGGATCTCTTATACCTCACCTGAAGCCATTTTAAGATATGTTCCCAAAGATTGACTCCCCAGATTCCACTTAAGTTTCTGAGCTTGCAGATATGGCCTATTCCTTTATATTCATAGTACTGGAAGAAAATTGTACTGGAAGAAAATTCAGATGCTTTTTCTAAACAAGAGAACATGTGCTACTCTTAGAACAGCCCCCATCTCCCCGGTTAGGCCACAAAGCCTTCTTATCTCAGGTGGAACTGCAGTATACTCAAGCTAGGGATACACTGGTCTGATAAGAGAGGAAAAGGCTTTACCCCAAAATACCCAAAATATCTAGCCAGTGTGCACTAGAAGAAGTTGGTACAATAGCCATGGGACTAGATTCTGATGATTTTAACAAGACTGATAGATAAAATTGGATAAAAAAAAAATGTGTAGACTTGAGAGCACTTTCCCAAGTGACAGCATTTAACCCCTTGATGGGGTTAAACAAAAGAAGGCAATTGGAAATGAAAGTATCACAGCCTCAATTTAATGAAGGTGAAGTGCCTAAATTGCCACGAAAATGGTGAAAGATTAGACTCTGTAACAGAGAAATACACACTTACTTAAATGGATACAATATGTATGACTAGAAGACCCACCAGAGATTACATTCCACTGGAAGATTTATAGAATACTCCATATACCAAAGCTGTAAGAGGTTGAGAGGGGCACTAGGATCATTAAAAACTTATAGGGGACTCTTCTCCACAGGTTAATGTTGACAGTAGGAGAGGTAGTAACAGAGTAGGGATGTTTTTATAGCAAGTACATATGAGTTCCACAGGAGAAGATGGGCTAAAGAATGACACGACACTTAACTGACAAGAGTAGGGATCTCAACTTTCAGAATGACTACTAAGATTATATGTGGATATGTTATTTAATAATAAAATAATTATAATTGCCAGATTATAACTAAAACTTATTTAAGTAAAGTGACAATTTATTGGTCAGTGTAACTAAAAAATTCCAAGGGAAGAACATGTTTCTACTTCTGGCACCACTGGATCTAGGACAAAATTATTTTTATGGTTCTCCTCTGCTTTCTCCATCACTGATTCTCCTATTCTTTGTGTTGGCAAAACCAGGAGACAGATGCTCCCTTCTGGCAATGAATATCACTAGCTCCATGAATGCCTTCATTCTCTTAGGAACACCAACACAAAATGGAACATACTGCCAGGCTTTCCCAGCAATCTACTAGTGTTGAGTCTCACTTGCTATTAGTTCTTGCTTCAGGTTCATATTTACTCATGAAAACTCACTATGACCAGTGTGAGGTAAGGTACAGTTTGGCCAGTTCTGAGTCAAATGACAACCCCTGAAGCTAGGCAGAGTTGCTTACCCCCCCCCCCCCCCCCCCCCCCCCCCCCCCCCCCCCCGAAGTACATTGACTAAGGAAAGAATAGAAGTTTTGCCTCAGGAGTTTTGCCTCAGGAGTTTATGTTATTAGAAGTAGCGCGAAGACAAAAAAGAAAAACAAACAAACGAACAAAACAAAACAACAACAACAAAAAACCCACACAAAATACAAGAACATTCAGATGGTTATTTTTAAAAATAGCCATCTTTTTAAAGCTTTTTAAAATTACTAAAACTGCTATTAAAACTGCTAATAAAAGGGTGCCTAGGTGGCTCAGTCATTAAGAGTCTGCCTTCAGCTCAAGCTGTGATCCTGGGGTCCTGGGATCAAGCCCTGCATCAGGCTCCCTGCTCAGTGGGAAGTCTGCTTCTCCCTCTCCCACTCTCTCTGCTTGTGTTCCCTGTCTCGCTGTCTCTCTCTGTCAAATGAATAAATAAAATATTTTTTAAAAACTTTGCTAAGACAATCACCATCCCAAAGTGTCAGTACCCACAAAACAGACTAGTTGAGCATATAAACCAGGTATTCATTTTCTACAATGACATCTGAAAGAGAAAATTGTAGAAACAGATCATTTAAATGTTGCATAATTCTGTGTCCTAAAGCTTTAAATGATATTATGAAGCTAAAATACATTTATTTCATAATTTGCATGAAATTATTAAATTATTTACATTTGATTATTTTAGTGTGGGATCACACATATTAAAATCATTCAAAAGAAACAATTGCATTTACACTGACATGATTATTAATTTTGAATTTTTTATTTCAGTCTATAAACTAATTTAAAAATGGCTCTACTGCCAACATACATCTTAGCAAAAAAAGTTGACATTTCAGTATGTTATTTTGTAAACTACTTCATTTTAACATTCTTGTTTAAAGAGAATATCTTTTATGTAATGAAATTATTGTCCTTGTAATTACAGCCAAGACATTATATTAACTAAGGATAGCAATAAAATAGAAATCCAAGATTTCATCTTACTTTTCTCAACTTTATTTTGGTTGTGTTTAATATTCTAGAACAAAAGTTATTAAACTATTTTATCATTATAACTTTCATGAGAAAAAATACGTTTAATTATCCAATATGTTCAAAACAACTTAGTATAAATATAGCAATAATTAGAATAGTGGTACTCATGGAATTTTGCTTCCCAAGTTTGTCATATTTATATAACATACTGGGAGAAAACTAAGCATATGCTGTGTTCTCATAAACAAAGCAATTCTGGAGGAAATTGCCACTTTAGGGGAGAACACAAGTATTCACAGGTTTTAAGTGCTATGTTTAAAATCCAGGTATAATTATAAAAGTTGGCAAAATGAAATAATGAGAAACATCATAGATCTAGAATAAATTATGTCTAGACTAATTAAAATGCATGTGTTATAGAAAATTTCATAAACTAGTAGAAAATGCAATGTTGACCACTACATATTTGCATAATGCAATTTTTTTAATTTTTTAAATGATAATAATTAAAAGAAAATATAATATTATGGATTTACGTAGGAAAAAATACTGACAAATTTTTAGTTCTTTACATTTTAAAATGTCATCTGTACTGAGTACTGTGAAGTACTGCCTTCATCTATGAAAACTTTTAAGAAATGAAACTTACTGATGACATATAGGGCAGCTTGAAATTTTATTTTTTATTTTATACTGTGAATTTTCTAAAATAGAAGACTTGGAAATGGAGGCTTTTTCAGTCAAATTGTATATCTGTTAAACTTCATTAGAATGCAGTTTTCAAAGAAAAATATGCTGGTATAAAATACTTTTTACAAAACATGCTGGTATAAAATACTAACTTGCACCAAGAACTAAATCGGTAATAATAAAGCTGTCTGGGGTGCCTGGGTGGCTCAGCGGATTAAGCCACTGCCTTCGGCTCAGGTCATGATCCCAGGGTCCTGTGATGGAGCCCCACATGGGGCTCTCTGCTCAGCGGGGAGCCTGCTTCCCTCTCTTTCTCTGCCTGCCTCTCTGCCGGCTTGTGATCTCTCTCTGTGTGTCAAATAAATAAATAAAATCTTAAAAATAAAAAAAAAAAGCTGTCTGTATACAAATTTCTCAATTTAATCCTAGGATAATAGTTGAGATCTTATCTTAAACATTATCACTTCTTTGTTTAGGCAGTTAACCATGGCTTATTCTACTGTATTTCCAAAAGATATGATTAAGTACCAGGGACACCTGGATAGTTTAGTAGGTTAAACTTTGTCTCAGGTCATGATCCAGGAGTCCCAGGATTGAGCCCTGCACCCGGCTCCCGGTTCAGCGGGAAGTCTGCTTCTCCCTCTGCCCCTTGTTCTCTCTAGCTCACTCTTTCTCAAATAAATAAATAAATTTTTTTATAAAAAATATATGAATAAGCTTCGCATAGCTGAAGGATGCAATTTTTAAATGAGATATGCTTATTTTTAAAGCTATACATACAACCTTTTTTTTTTTTTAATTTTAAGATTTTATTCATTTATTTAGAGACAGAGCATGCCAATAGGGTGAGGGACAGAGTGAGAATCTCAAGTGGACTCCATGTTGAGTGCAAAGCCTGATGTGGGGCTCAATCTCACTATCCTGAGATCATGACCCTGAGATCATGACCTGAGCCAAAACTAAGAGTGGGCTACTTAACCAGCTGAGCCACCCAAGTGCCCCTAAAGCTATACATACAAACAACCTTATACAAGATTCGAAATTCCTCAAGAAAATAAAATTATCTTTGTTTAAAATGATTTGTCCACTGCATAAACCTAACGTTTTGGAATAATGCAGCATAAAGCAAGAAAATAAGAAGTATATATAAATTAACAAGTTAATGAATGAAATAGCATTTCTCAAAATTATTAATTGGCGTTCTTCAGTTATAAACATCAAAAATCAACTTGCATAATTAAGTAAAAATCAAATTTTTGTTAAGAGTTGCCAGGCAGTATACAACATTACCTGGGAATTGGGAGAATGAATTTTAGAAATAGTTCAGAATCTAGGGCAACAGGCAAGGCAATGGAAGCGGTAAATGATAGATGATAGATGGATGATAGATAGATAGGTGATAGACAGTTTATATAGATATAATATCTTCAACAGTTTTCTTCTCAGCCCTGACATCAACCTGCTCATTTAAAATTTTAAATTATTAAATTACTGTCTAACTTGGGTCATATCCTTTTGTTTAGGTTAGGTGGACATTTGTCATTTTTACCTGCCCAGGATTTAACTGAGTCCTTAAGTGGCACCCTGATTACCATTTGAAGTATTTTCTCTCTGCATTAAACATTGTCTTTAAGCAAGGGCATCCCGAGATGATCCCCTATTAAAATGGCATGCTTAGCTGGTCAAACACCTTGCAGTACTTTGAATCGTGAAGGAATGACAAAGAGGAGAAATCATGACCATAGTCATGTATTACTGCAGAATAATTTTTGAGCCATGAAGAATTTGGCCACTGAACAGAATGGCTGCTTTTTTTCATACTACCAAATGATAAAAACAAGAGCATAACAAAAGACACACACATATATTTTATATTATACATAAACATATAATTTAATTTGTACTTGTGATTTTATCTATTACTTTAAGTAATTTTTTTATTTATGGATTCACATATTTTGAAAAAAAAAATATGAAAATGTTTTGGTCCAAAGGATTCTTATTTATTCTTCTGCCCCTTCCCACCAAACCTTTTTTTATGTGCTATTTTTGGCTGCCTTTGCTATTTGTATTTTTTTCCACAGGTTACACAATTATGAGATGGGATAATGATAAACCATTGGAGAAGTGTAAACTAAAATGAACTCCCGGATATGAAACATTTTGGGGGCTAACTAACATTATTCTACTTAATAACATTCAATTTGATTTTATTGAATTTCCTCAAACTTACTAATCAATTAAGCAAAGCTAAAAAGGACTAAATATTTTTCTCACTCCATAATAATCAGAAAAGGGCAGATGAACTAAACTTGATTGACTAATCTTAACTGAGACAAAAGGATGCAGTGAAGGATTGAAGAGCCCACAAGGGGCATACTAAGTAGTCTACCTTTATACTTTATAGCTTCCCAGACATCTAACACTCACCTAGCTTCTATATTCCTAAATTTGGCCCTCAAAATTCCATGGAGACATGATATCCTCTCCTCCCAGTAACCTCAATAAATTTCATTTTGGTGTACTTTAGGCAGTGTCTGTTTCTTTTTCTTGTAAAACAAACAAACAAATAAAATCAAACAATTGTTTCTCAAAATACATACGTGATTTTAAAACTTGTATTCAAAATATAGAATTAATTTAAAACTCAACAATAAGAAAACAACACCTCATCAAATAAAATATACAGATAGTAAATTTGCATACAAAAAGAAGTTCAGCAGTGTGCCATTAGGGAACTCCAAATAAAATGAGATACCACTACATAGCTGTTGTAATCACTAAAATCCAAAACAATGACATCATAAGATACCAGCAAAAAATGGAGCAAGATGAACAATCATTCATTGATAATGGAAACACAAAATCATATGCCCACTTTGGAAGACAGCTTGGCAAGTATGTTAGATTTTGGATACTGCTTAAAAAGCTAAACATAGGCATTCCATGCTCCTTGGTTTTTACCCTCATGAGTAAAACACTCATCTACACAAAAACCAAAACAGGAATGTTTATAGTATATTTACTCATAACTGAAAAAAACTGGGAGATCCAAGATGTCCTCCAATAGGTGGATAAATAAACAACATGTGGTATATTTATACAATGAATTATTGTTCAGGATTAAAAAGAAATGAGCCATCAAGCAATGAAAAAACATGGCAGTCTTAAATCCATATTGTTTAAGTGAAAGAGCTCAATGTGAAAAGACACCATATTGTTTGGTGCCAATGATATGATATCTCTGCCAAAATGATAGCCCACAAGGGGCATGTGGTGGATGGGTAGAAGAATGAATGGGTGGAGGACAGGGAATTTTCAGGGTAGCAAAACTGTTCTGTAAGATACTATAATAGACAATGCATATTATGCTCTTATTAAGACCTGTAGAACTGTATAACAGGAAGAGCAGCCCTAATGTAAACTATGGACTTTAGTTAGTAATTATGTATCAATATTGGTTCATCAATTGTAACAAATGTACCACATCAGTACATGATATTAATAATAATGAAATAGGAGTGGTATATGAGAACTTTCTATACTTTCTGCTCAATTTTTCTGTAAACCTAAAACTGATCTAAAAATAATGTTTAGTTGTTAAAATAATAATATTTGTAACTAATATAGTTTAAATAAGTTATCCCCATTTAACCCAATAGGATCATATTTTATATACTGACACAATCAAAATAAAATCTAACTACAAAAGACATAAGATAAAATGACCACAGGCCCCTGGGTGGCTCAGTTAGTAGAGTGACTGCCTTCAGCTCAGATCATCATCCCAGGATCCTGGGATTAAGCCCTGCACCTGTTCTATCTCTGCCCTCTGCCCCTCCCCCTCCTCGTGCACTCTCTCTCTATTACTATCAAATAAATAAAATCTTTAAAAAAGAAAAAAAACAAATGGCCTCAAGCATATGTGGAACTTAAGAAACAAAACAAATGAGTATGGAGAAAGTAAAAAGAGAGAGGGAGGCAAACTGAGAAACAGACTCTTAACTGTAGAGAACAAACTGATGGTTACCAGAGGAGAGGTGGCCAGGAGACTGGGTTAAATAGATGATGGGGATTAAGGAGTGCAATTGTCTTGACAAGCACTAGGTGTTGTATATAAGTGATGAATCACTAAATTGTATAACTGAAACTAATATTACATCATATGTTAACTGACTGGAATTTAAGTAAGAACTTAAAAACAAAAAGAAATAAACAAAAACCTTTGTGTCTGTATGTGTTTGTAATTTGCAGTGCCAGAATTAAGAGAGAGAGAGAATAACAATAATAAAATGACTCTTTACATCTAGAGAAAAGAAGAATCTTTAGAACTTTGCTTAAAGATAGTTTGTCTTGAGAACTAGGGGTTTAATGAGATATATTTGGTAGTTCTTTTTGCACACTTCTAAGGCCAGAAAAATGTTAAAAACCATAAATCAGAACTTGCTAACTAAGAATCTGGAAGGTAGGTGCCCATACTAAAAACAAAATAGTTGAAGTTAGAAGGTGTTGGTTGTGAAGGAAACCAGAATACGTCTCCTCAAAATATGCCAGTTTGGCTGCTTATTATTATGGATGAAAAGCACTTAAAATTCAGCAATTACAAGAGAAATGCTCTGATTCTCCTTTTGCTTCCTGAAAGCAAGGGATGAAACTCCCATGTGAAAGATACCTTTTCTGTAGTAGGAGAAAATAAAAACATTCTTAGCCCAGTAATGGGGAAACTGTAAACAAACTATTTCCCTCCCTTATATTTGCTTTTCTATTTGCTACCACTGGAAGCCTGGAACTGTTTTTGTTGTTGTTGCTGTTACTGTTTTTTGTCCTGCCATTTCTCTACAAATGTATTGTTCTTTGTTGAAGATGCTATACAAACTGGAACTCTAAGCCACGACTTGAGTTACTTTTGGCCCCATATGATGTGTTTCTCTCCACATGATGTGTATTCCACATGCTAATAAACTGCTTGCTTTTCTCTTGTTAATCTGCCTTTTTATGAAAAGTCCCAACTAAAAATCTAAGATGAGAAGAAGCTCTGCCTTTTCTACAGCTGTTTTCTTCATGCTCATCCCCTACCTTCTTACTTTCTAAAAGGAACGCAATTCTCCTCAACTTAGTCATATTTTTGCTAAAGATAACCATAATAGCATCATTCCCTTTGCCAGCGATTGCTTTATAAATTAAATAGTTGATCAAAACCTGGTCAAAGAGATATAAGGGGATTTTTGTTAGGGGGCTTCTAGGAAAAATAAAATTAATTGTAAAATGATTCATACAGGAATTTTGGAACTGTCTTGAAATGATTCTGTAGTTTTGTGATATATTCATAAATTGGGAAGTGTGATGCTTCCAGCTTTGTCCTATCTTGACTATTACTGAAAAAAGAAAGACAGAAAATGTTGGTAAGGATTTGAAGAAATTGGAAATCTTGCATACTGTTGGTGGGAATGCACGATGGTGCAGCCACTATGGAAAAGAATGTGACAATTCCACTACAAATAAAAAAAAATAGGATTACCATAAGATCCAGCAGTTTTACCTCTGGGTATCTATCCAAAAGAATTGAAATCAGGATCTCAGAGTGATATTATGATTAACATAATCATTACAGCATTATTCATAATAACTAAGATATAGAAACAACCACAATGTAATGGATAAAGAAATCATGATGTATACATAGAATGGATTACTATTCAGCCCAAAACAAGAAGAAAATTCTATAATATGGAATGAAAACAATGAACCTTGAGGACGTTATGCCAAGTAAAATAAGCCAGCCACAGAAAGATATATAATGTGATTCTACTTATAAGAGGTAACCAAAACAGTTGAATTTTATAGAATCAAAGTAAAATGGTGATTACCAGGGACTGGGAAAAAGCAGGGGAAGGGGAATTACCAATCAATGAGCATAAAGTTCCCGTTAAGCAACATGGCAATGTTCTAGAAAGTTCTAAGGAATAACTTAAGCAAGGTGAATAAGTTCTATACAACACTGTACCCATAGTCAACCACAAGAATGGTGCACTTAAAAAATTGTTAACAAGGTAGATTTCATGTTCAGCATTGTTGCCACTATAAAATAATTTAAAAAATATATATGGAAGAAAATGCCAATCTTCAACAAACCCTTTCAAATTTAGGAGGGAAAAACCATTCATTTTATTATGTCAGTATTACCCTGGTCCCCAAACTAGACAAAATATTACAAGAAATGAAAATTGGGGATGCATATCTACCATCAAATTGACAGAAAAAAATTTAACAAAACAAGAGACAGTTAAATCTAACAATATAAAAAGGGATAACATGCCATCAACAATTGGCTTTATGTGTAAAATGCAAGAATACTTTAATAGTTAGTCAATGTGAACTTGTGTGTCCAGCCAGGATTAAGTATTTAGGTCTAGAATTACTTGATAATTATTAAGAAACTGAAAAAATATATAAAACAACTTTTTTCCCCCCAGACATTGAGCAACAGATAGTGCAGGATGATTATCTTTGAGAAAAGTTAAATGAAGAAGGTGAGACTCACAGTGTCTGGGGGCAAGTTTTAAAAACAAACCTGAGAGAAGGAATTCAGAGTCTGAAAGTCTTACTGTGATAAGCAACCCGTGGTAGGTTTTGGGGGGAGGCATAAACATCTAGAAGTTGTTGAACAAGTCACCCAAAAGAAGAAATTATGTTGATAAAAAGTTTTAGAAATTTGTGTAAAAGTTCCTTTGCATCCTCAGCTCAGTACTAGGCTGCATGCATGGTATGAAATTATGAGGCCACTCAGATAAAAAGAGAAAAAGATATATATGTTCTTGGGATACTATGAACTGAAAAATGGTCAGCACTCAAATTTTGTCAGGGTGTAGAGACCTCACTGAAGTTATGGATAGAGGACTCTAGTAGGGTTACATAATAATAGAGGGCTAAGAAAACTTGAAGTAAACACTATTTTAAATGTATTTTAAAAACTTTAAAAAAGTCTTAACCTGAAGATAATTTAACTATCCAGAAAATTCCAAAATGTGTAAAAGGTGTTCAATAAGACATTCACAATATCCTCCCTTCTATCATAAATTATGAGCAAGCGGGGTTCATCTACAGAGAGTTAGAATGGTTCAACTTTTGAAAATTAGGTGATATAATTTTCCATGTCAACAGATTTTAAACAAACATACACATCTGTTCAGCTGAGCATGTCAATATGCAAAAAATATTTGACAAAATTTAACAATCAAAAAATTCTCAGCTAATTAGGAATAGAAGAAATGTTAAGATTGGGTAAAAGGGATCTAAGAAAAAGCACAGAAACCATTATACCTGATGATGAAAAACTGAATGGTATCTGTCCAAAACCATGGACTGAAATGGTATCTCATTGTTTAGTTGGATTGAAATGTTGAAGGAAGATCATATTTAAATAGTATGAGTAAACACATGCATTTCTAGCTCTCAAAGGTTGGATGGGTTAATATTCAGCAACTGATAAAACTTTTTTTCAAAGTGAGTTTGGAGAGGTGGGGAAGATGGAGGATTCAAGCAGTTGGTGAAGTCAGAAAAATCAGTGCAACCCAGCTCCAATGTGCACATTGCCCTTTCTACCATTTTCTGGTATGTGAGTTGAAGGTAAATCTTATCAATGTGAAGGACACATTTGTACATATTCAGCCAAAGGTACCTGTTATGTGGAAACTTTCAACTTACCTATATCTGAAAATCTGTCTTTGTAGGGTTTAGAGTCTCCAAATAACTTCAAGAGCAATCTCCAATGATTATGTCTTTTCTATATAAGCACAATCTCTTTGAAATCTTAAACAGAGTGGAATGCAGAGAGTGAACTATTTAACTGCCTACATACTACTTATGCTTATCTTAATATTATATTAATATATCACATTTGAGAACATACTTCTTTATATTGGTGAATATTATAAATAACTATTGTCCTAGTTAACTACATTTTATTACTTTTATGCAAGGTAAACTGAAATTTTTTTTGATGTAGCCATGTTTTAACTTTTTAATTATTATGATATATAATATTTAATATCAATCTATATCAAAAAGAAGAATCTGATTTATTCTGGTAAACTATTTCCTGTAAATGTATAATCTCTAAAAACAAGGACATTTCATAAATTTAAACAATTTTAGAATAAGACACAATTTTAGGGATAATCTAACTCACTGTCCTTGTTTTACAAATTAGGAGATTGAAGTTCAGAAAGAAGGAGTATTATTAATGAGAATAGAGTATGAATTTTTTAGGTTACTTGTAACTCATCAGACTATAAATCAGTAACTTGAAAACAAAGTTAAAGGTTAAAAGAACTGATGTAATTTATGGAAATAGGCTCAATATGAGGATGAAATAATAGGTTAATATTTATGCATTAATTGAATATAATTGTGAAAGTATATGATATAAACATATATAGTCACAAATTGAATTGAAAATTTAATCATTTTATGGCATAAAATACAAAATAGTTGAAGGAAGATTTTAAAACAGTCATAATATATTTTATTTTTATTTTTTATTATATATTTTAGAAGAGATATTCAGCTTCAGTTTGACCAAGAATATACTAACAAATTAAACATTTTTCAAGATAGGATATGGCATTTTGCAATTCATGATCTAATACTCAGCCCAGGCTTTTGGATTTTCTTTGTCAATTAAATGAGAAGCCTTTTAGATTACATTTATAAATCCTTATGTCTACAGCTAAAAGTCACTTCTTTTCTTAAGGTGTCACAAGAATCCTTCATACACTTGACATCTATTGATCTCATCTACTTAATGGTTTTCTTTTCCACTATAAATCTATGTCCTGGTCTTATTTCAAAATGATAATGACTCTTTCAATTTTCTTTTATCTTAAAAAGAATTAGCTATGACATTTTAACATTCAAGTTGGACAGAAACATAATTAGATATCATTTCAACTACTCAAGTAAATTACCCTGTTTTTTACAGGTATTTATAGAAAAACATTCCAGAAATAGCAATCAAATATTTCGGAATGGGACAATGTCCATTTAATAGGGACTGGGAAATCCTACCAGTGACACCATGTATTTATAATCTCATGAGCCTGTACCCGAGCCCACAAGGTCCTTCTCACAAATCTCAATCTTTAACTATATCATTCATACAACTTTCCAGTATCCCTTCCCTGATGATGAAGGAAGTGGGAAATGAATATTAGAATGAATATTGATACTATTATTTGGCAGCTAGACCAAAATCTCTTCCTATGCAACTTGGGGATTTCAGAACCAAATAAAGGATTTAGGAAACAGGGAGAACTTTTTGTAGTCATTGTTACAGGCATTATTCCAAGGTGACTAGGAAGCAGTTAAGAAGCAAGTGATTTAAAATGAAGGAAATTCTACAGAACTGTCCTTAATTATTGTTTAAATATTTGTAGAATAAAACTTAAATGGAGAGAAAAGTAATATAGATTGGTGGGAAGGAACTCTTACCCAAACATGATTGTAAGCTCTCCTTCCAAGTCCATCATGATAATAAATGTTAAGGGTGTACAGATAATTGATGCCTGTGGTTTGAAGACTATATCAGTTTGGCAATGTCTTCTTGCCATTAAGCTGCTGTTTCCTTACACACTAGGTCATAATATTCAAAATAACATATTATGTATAAAAAAGAAGATGATAATTAAAACTAAGAAGGTTAATTCATATTCCAGAATACTGGTTAGTTTCCAAGTCATAGACTTAATGTCAATTGTCCTCCATCCATAAGATTGAAATAGAAGTAGAAGTTAAAGAGAGGGAGGATGAAATCACAATGAGAAAAGAAAGATCAAATTTCATTAATCACCAAGAAATAAAATAAAAGTGAAAGTCATGTTGCATGTACACATTTTTTTTCTAAAATCATGAGTGAAAGTATATTGGAATTACTGAACATTAAAGTTTTTGTTAGAACAGCCCTTTAAAACACTATTCTTAAAAGATATTTTTTTAAAAACACACTATTCTAGTTATCCTTTCCTCTTTGCAGGAAAGGTGCTCGGACCTTGAATACTTGTGTTTGATGCAAACATACTGAAGTCACACAGGGATCTATCAGGGTTTCAATGATTTAAATGTTTCAAAAATTTTCTACAGAGTATTGAAAAATTTGTAAATAAAATATCTATAATTATATATAGGTAAATGATTAAATCAGTAATTCATTAATAACTTTTCTAAATATTGCTTGATAAATTGCCCTATACGGACACTGATAGTAAGCTGACATTTTTTGTAGAACTTAAGTGTATTAGGGAATAGATATAAAAAACCAATAATTATAAAAAAATTATTATATATGTTTTAGATGACAGAAAGAGGGGAAACAGTTTGAAATAAGAACATATAACGTATACCTTTCATAGTAACAGGAGGTATCAGAGAAAATATTTGTACAAAGTGACTTTGATCCTGAACCCATATGAGCCAGGGTTAGTTATTAAAATTGAGGACTAATGGAACAATACTCAAGGTAAAGGGAACAAATACTTGCAAAAGCACTAAGTCCAGAAGGAATTTGTTGCTCAACAGAAATTTAAAGCAGCAAGAGTACCCCTGAATTCATAATGTAACAATAGATGTCCAAGGAGCAGACAAAAGCCAGATAATACAGATTTTTAAGCTATACTAAGGTTTGTTTTTTGTTTTGTTTTGGGAATTTATCTTAAGAATAACAAGTTGTCAAAGAGAACTGTAAAGCAGAGAATTGGTAATTTTGTCTCCTTATCCAGAAAAAAACATTTAATTGATTACTCTGTAAAACTTGATTGAAGTTGAGAAAGATGGATATATGGAAACAAACTGGGTGATTATTATAAAAATAAAGGAAAAATATGATGAAGTTTGAAATAGTGACAGTGGGAATAAATCGAAATTTATAGATAAAAGGAAAGAGTAGGAAGGAGTTGGGAGACACAAGACGGGTGTGAGGGGTTCTGGTTAAATACTTCCATCTTCCCAGATAGGAGACTCTTAATACAGACTTGAGTGGATTAAAAAAAAAAAAAAATTCAATCTTGACTGAGTCTGAGTTGACTTCAAGACACCAAAAGAAGAACTGAACTGTAATTGCCTATGTGGATTTAAAATTAGGGATACCTGGGTGGCTCATTTTGTTAAGCGTCTGCCTTCACTCAGGTCATGATCCCAGAGTCCTGGGATCGAGTCCCACATTGGGCCCCCTGCTCAGTGGGGAGCGTGCTTCTCCCTCTGGCTGCTGCTCCCCCTGCTTATGCTCTCTCTCTCTGACAAAGAAGTGGATAAAATCTTTAAAAAAAATAAGAATAAAATTTTAAAAATGTAACTAGCAGTCATATGTATCAGTGGGAGGATTATAGATGAAATTTGAAAACACGGGAATGGTTAGAATTGCCTAGATGAAGATACAGTAATGCTGAATATAGAGAAACTGCAAATTGTCAAGATTGGTTTAAGGAAGGTGAATGAAAAAAAAAAGTTAAAAAATGCAGCAGAGGGGACTAGTATGGGGACATGGAAATCAAAGAAAGCAAGCCAAGAACCCGCATAGACAATGATAATACAGTCAGCTATAGGCCACTCAGGCTCTTAACTCCTTGGCCAAACCTAATTTCCCTGACTGGAGTGGGCCCATGCCAGTCAGTCCTTACCATAGGAGTGTGATTGTGGTTGTCAGCACATTAGGCTTAGTAGAACATTAATTCTTGTGTCTTTTGCTTCAGCAACACAGAGAAATTTCTGAGTGAAGTAAAAGAATACCCACTAGCTTCAGATATGAATTGTTTACAAGAAAGATGTCAGCAAAGAAGGCTATGGTCAACACCTTGGTGTTGTAAGGATGACAATTAGGATCACTGGAATTATAAGTACAACTGAATAGGCTAAAAAGTAGATGCAACTAAAGAGTCTTTCAGAACATTAGCGATTTCAGAGAAAACACAAACAAACGGGAACGTCTTTTGTTTCTCAGTGGACAGCCACCAGGTGAAAATAATTGAAATTTCATGAAAGCAAAATTACATGAAATTGCATGAAAATTTCATGCTTTTATGTATCCATTCAAAACATAACATGGCCTCCTTCAAATGGTATGAGGACATGCTCCATCTGTGCTTTTTACACAAATGTCTTCCTGATTACACGAAGTTTATCACACTACTGAAAAAGGGAAACAAATAAAATTATCAGACTATCTTCCAAACCAATGTATGGTGCTGAGAGTTGAGTTCCCAGATTCATGGCATACTGTGGTTATAATGGCATATGGCATACTGTGGTTAGCCCATTAAAACATGAGAAAAAAGTTCACCTCATAGGGGTTTGCAGAAGATAATGACGTATCCAAATGTGAAGGTTGCAATTCTATGCCCGTGGTGGAACTGTCTAAACCTCCCACGTACATATTTTTTCTGCAACAAGTGATAAGTACAGGAAAAGCATCATAACCACATCATGCAACCACAGTTTCTATAGCTGAGAACGGTCATTATAGAACCTAATGAGAAAATTAGGAGGAAAGTAATATTCAGGGAACCTCAGTATCTGTTTAATATGATGTTACATACATAGAATGCCAACAACACATAAGGTTCCACACTTTTAAGAATTTCAAAACCACAGGAAATACTGAGGGACATCGACTGTTGAATAGCATCTTGAAGTTAGCGAGATAAAAATCTTCATGCATCTACCGAGTGGTAAAATTTTCTCTAGATGCTGTAAGTTGAAATTGCAGATACTAACATTCTGTCAACAGATATTATTAAACATATGACTTATAAAGCTAGAAGTATTGTTCAGCAAAAGAGAGAACAGATGAAAATGTCAAAATTACTGGGGATATTAGATTTCAATTCCAAGCTTTTCAAGGATTTTACATCTTATAAAAATGAACAATGATATTTGATAAAACTACAAATTTATCTTGTGTTTATTTAAACCTTGCCTGTGTTTTATTACATGACCATTTTGACATAAAGTTATCATTTCTAATAAAAAGTAAATACTTCAGGAAAAAAATGCTCTTTACTTAATATTCTAAGTAGATTGTCATATACCTTAGTGTCTTTCATATTAACCTGGTATCTTCAGAAATTCTCTTAAGGTTAGTGTTCTCTTACATCAAGAAAGAAAAACCATATATATGTAAATGTTTTACAAGTCTTCATAGAAACCTATGTAACTTCAAGTTCTAAGAGGAGAATTATTTTCCCTTTTCCTAATTTTGGTCCTCCAGATTACAGTCCTAGTTGTCTACACGCTTTCAAAGATACCCTCACATCTATCACTTATAAATAGTAATTACCAATGATAACCAAGTATCTATTTACTGCTAGATTCCCTATCATTCTGTTCTACTAACTTATTATGAAATTCTCTTTCCCCTTATCTATATTAAATAGTTTCACCTTACAGATTTTAAGTAGTATTTGTAAATCTGCATATTACTTTTTTTTTTAAAGATTTTTATTTATTTATTTGACAGACAAAGATCACAAGCAGGCAGAGAGGCAGGCAGAGAGAGAGGAGGAAGCAGGCTCCCCGCTGAGCAGAGAGCCCAATGCGGGACTTGATCCCAGGACCCTGAGATCATGACCTGAGCTGAAGGCAGCGGCTTAACCCACTGAGCCACCCAGGCGCCCCTGCATATTACTTTTAAGAAACCATCATTAATTTAAAAAATACATTTAAGTATAGAACTGATTATTAGATGGCTATTTACCAGTTGAATTAGTAGCTTTCAATATGTTTAGGAATATCTGGTGGGATATTGGATTGTTTTAGAGTGTAAGTACTGACTTCCTGCTAACATGGACTGCCCTGGACGTATAATTATTTCTTATATTATAATCCATCTTTATGTGCCTCTTGACTAGATCTGCATTTGAAAAATAAGTAATTCTAATAATTTTCTAAAGAAACCATAATGTAAAAAATCATAATTTATTTAAAAGTCATAATTCAGCTTTCTACAAATATACTTAAAAATTAGGAGGTTCTTAGATCAAATTTGTAGACCACTATGACGGTGGGGTTTCCGTGTAGTGGTAGGTGATACAGACAGACCCTCAGAATTGCACACCATCTTAAATATATTTACTAACTTCCACTGTGCAGGTATGGCTAATTTCTTCTTCCCCAGAAATGTGCGCCTACAGATGAAATCTATGACCCATAAAATCCTTTTACCTTATTCAGAACCTAAGGATTTTCCCACGTCAACATTCACTGAAATACTGTCAATGTCAGTGAAGTTTCAGCATGGGCCAGTGGCTCAATTTCTGGCCCTTTACTTCAGGTCAGTATGTTTCACTCTGGTTAACTGCTTGGCAAGCCTAACTCAGTAAAAACAGCTATCCGTGGCTGCCTAGCTTCTATGGAGACCTTTCCTGCAGCACACATCTGCCAAAAGAGAGGAGCAGGAACACAGCATTTTTTTTTTTTTTTTTTTAGATTTATTTATTTATTTGACAGACAGAGATCACAAGTAGGCAGAGAGGCAGGGGTGGGCGGGCAGGAAGCAGACTCCCTCCAGAGCAGAGAGCCCAATGCAGGGCTCAACCCCAGGACCCTGAGATCATGACCTGAGCTAAAGGCAGAGACTTAACCCACTGAGCCACCCCAGGCGCCCTCAACAATTCTTAACACATCACATACCCTCCTTTTCCTATAGCTGCCCCTGTTTGATAAAGGAATCCATCTGTGTGATGATCTCTGAGATTTTCAAATACAGAACAGAGCACAAGTCTTTGTATTTGACTGTCTTCCAAATAAATCTGTAAACTTTTGTACAAAAGGGTTTTATACAAAAGGGTAAAGCCAGGACATGTACCTCACTAGCTGCTTCCTTTCACCTTTCACTTTATCTTCTCCCATTTTACCCTGAACCTTGTCTAAAAAGTGGCTTTTTTAACTTCCCTTTGTGCATTAAAGGTTATCCTCCATCTTTCTTGTTCAGGAGTTAATATATACTCCCCTATCTTTCCTATGCCCCAAATAGTGAAGTAGTTGCTCAGAAAAGTAAAATATATAGGAGGGAAATGGAAAAAAGAAAAAAAAGCCTAGCTTTGTTTTTAAATTATAAATATCGCCAATCAGTCAATCATAAATATTATCTCCATTACAGATGACACTCGCTTTGTTTGGAAATATATTCTCCTAAACTAGGATTGATGACCAAGACATATGACACAGAGTTTGGTATAGAACAAGCACCTCAAAAAAACTGATGAATGGGGGACAAAATAAAATAAGACAATAGTGGTTATATTGTTTTCATATTTTTAAAACAATTTTTAAATGTTATTTTTTGTGGCTTATGTATTTACTTCTTCATCAGAAACATGTTATTATTTCTTCTTTGGTTATGTATATTTTATTTTTAACAAGTAGATCTTGTTTATTTTTTCAGTCTGGATAAATAATATTTCACAAAAACATTTGGCAAGATTTAGCAACTTTAACAACTTATAACCCTAAAGAATAAATGTTGCAACTCAAAAATTAATGACAAAATAAGTCATTCAAGTTAATGTAATTCAATAATAACCTGACAAGAAATAAATTGGCTTTGCAAATAGATATAAGAACACAAACAATCATGTTTTTTTCTCTTTTCTGATTGAAATTTCATTCCATGCCAAAAAATTACTACATTTTAATTTGTGGGGATATTTATCTAAGATAAGCATAAGATATACTTGAAAGATACCTCTGCTCTTTTTTACTAATTTTATGGTAGATCATGCAATTCAAATTTAAGCTTCACAGTGGATCTTCCATGCATCACATTAAAATTGATATTTTGACAACATAAAGTCTTATCTCCATTTTATAGTGACTTAATAAAAATTTGAGAACTTGCCAAGGCCAAGATTTTGCCTTTTGTAAGGAGATAAATGTCTTAATAAAACTCCCTTTCATCTTCATCTTAGTTTAAGATGCATGCCTGGTACTTTATCTGAATGCAAACTTTTATATAACAGTGATAACTATAAAGTCTAATTTCTTAAATCTCTATGCAAGGCTAGTTGCTCTAACCAGTAATAATTAGTAATGACCTTAAAACAGTATAATTAAAAATTAAAAATTAAATAAATAGATAATAGGAAGAGTAGGTTAAGTATAGATTTCTTTAAAATCACTGTGCTAATTATATGTTTCCATTTTCCTAATAAGCTGCAGTGACCAATGAAAATGTATAATTAGATTAGTGGTTAGAACTATGTAGACATATTTATAGTTTTTTATAATTTTTGAAATATTTTATTTATTTAAGAGACAGAGAGAGTGAGAGAGAGAGAATGGACAGAGGAAGAGGGAAAGAGAGATAGAAAGGGAAAAGCAGACCCCACTGCTGAGTAAGGAGCTGAATTCAGGGCTTGATCCCAGGATCCCAGGATCAAGACCTGAGCTGAACGCAGACACTTAACCAACTGAGCCACCTAAGTGCCCCTCGATACAGCTTTTAAATTCACCCATGTGTTAAAATACTAAATTATTTTAAGCACTTTCATGGCTAACAGCATGGGCACAGAATGTTGTAGGAATACTTTTCTACTACTCCTAAATAGTTAAAATAGTAAATATTGGAGAAGAGTATGTAAGTAACATTAATCACATGTTCTAAAGAAAAAATGTTTGTTCTTGAGGAAGCCAAAACTCAGAAATGACTCTCTGTACCATTTGTCAACACACACACACACACACACACACACACACACACACAAACACACACATGCACTTATTCTGTCTATAGGTAAAACAAGACTTATCTAATATACGTTTCATGAGACATATTACTTATATTGTGAAGCCTTGGCCATCAATGTATCCCTAGCTCCTTGAAATGCTTTGCACAATTAGATGCTCAATAATATTTGTTGAATGAATAAATGAATGAAGGATTTTCTTTATGTGTTAGTTTTGACAACCTATTGGTGATATATTAAATTAGTTATTAATTGTATGTGTAAATGATTCACTTTTAAATAAACAATAAGCATCATTCTCTAATATTACATGCTAAGATTACTCGGGTTCAATTTATACAATTCTTGGAATATTTAAGTTTGTTTTTAATAGTTAGCAAACTGTACAAAAGGATGGTCATTGACCATAGAAAGGTTAAGAAGGTTGTTATACCGAAGATTTCCAGAAATAGTAATTGTGTGCAGATAGGATTTTTCCCATATATAATCATAAATGATGGAACACTTGCTTTATGAATGTGAGTATACTTAATAAAGTAATTATTCTTAATATTTCACCATCTAATTTTTAATAGTCATTCCTATTTTCTATTTTTGATGCAAGTAATATGGAATAAAATGTTTTCTGGCCTATGTTTTAAAATTCTAATTTCTTTTTCTTTCTGAGGAAACTCCATAGAGCTTTCCAGAGTGGCTGCACCAGTTTGCATTCTCACTCTGGAAAACAGTGTGGAGGTTCCTCAAAAAGTTGAAAATAGAGCTACCCTATGATTAACAATTGCACTATTAAGTATTTACACAAAGAAAACAAAAATATTAATTCAAAGGGAGACATGCATCCCAATGTTTATAGCTATCTATAGCTATATACAATAGCCAAACTATGGAAATAACCCAAGCATCCATCAAGAGATGAATGGATAAAGAAGATGTGGAACACACACACACACACACACACACACACACACACACACTGAATTATTACTCAGCCATAAAAAAGAATGAAATCTTGGGGGACTGGGTGGCACAGTTGGTTGAGAATCCAACTCTTGACTTTGGCTCATGTCACGAACTCAGGGTCTTTTTTTTTTTTTTTAATAATCTCAAGGTATTAAGATCAAGCCCCGCATCAGTCTCAGCACCAAGTCTGCCTGAGTTTCTCTCTCCCTCTGCCTTTTCCCTCCTCTCTCTCTCTCCCTAAAATAAATTTAAAAAATCTTTTAAAAAAAAATATGAGATGTTGCCATTTGCAACCACATGTATGGGACTAGAGAGTATTATGCTAAGTGAAACAAATCAGTCAAAGAAAGACAAATACCATGACTTCACTCATATGTGGAATTTAAGAAGCAAAACAAATAAGCAAAGGGAAAAAAAGAGAGAGGGAGAGACAAAACAAGAAATAGGCTCTTAACTAGAGAAAACAAACTGATGTCCCAAAAGTTCATTTTCACTTTTGTTTCCTTTGCCTTTGGAGACATATCTTGAAAGAAGTTGCTGTGGCTGATATTGAAGAGGTTACTGCCTATGTTCTCCTCTAGGATTCTGATGGTGGGTATTAGGGAGGGTATGGATTGCATGGAGCACTGGGTGTGGTGCAAAAACAATGAATACTGTTACGCTGAAAAGAAATAAAACATTAAAAAAAAGAAAACAAACTGATGGTTACTAGAGAGGAGGTGGGTGGCCGGATGAGTAAAACAAGCAATGGGGATTAAGGAGGGCACTTACTGTGATGAGTATGGAAGTGTTGAATCACTACATTGTACACCTGAAACTAATATTACACCATATGTTAAATAACTGGAATTTAAATAAAAACTTAGTAAAATAAGTTAAATTTTAAATTAAATTTTTGTTTCATTTGACTATAAAAATGTACAGAGCCTCGTTTATTTTACTTCTCTATTTGTACTTTCTTTTTAATTTTTACATTGTGAACAAGTCTTATAAAACATTTTTTAAAATATTGTTTGCTATTGCTCTGTACTGTCATCAGGAGTAAGGAAAATTTGTTCCATGTAGCTTCGGTACTAACTGACAAAAAAAAATATGCCTTTAACAACTGATGACTTTAATAAAGTACATTTTTCAACTGTACTATAAATTTGGGTTACTGTCATGCTACTGCTTCCCCTCTTCCAATATTGAAATTGCAAATAAGTGATATTTAATATCCTATCCATTTTTAACTGTCAGATTTTACATTTCTAACATACACTCAAACTCCTGCTTAGACCTGAAATACCTAGTTAGGTGCTGCCCTCTAAAGATGAACTCAAATTATTTTCAGCTGGAAATCAGTTTTTAAAAATGTTGCTGTCTTTCTGCATGTAACAGGTAATTTTCTACTTTGAACATAGTCTTACAGATAGAATTACATATTTTTTGAAATTCTCTATGAATAAAAATCAGTCTTTACTGACTTAAGAATGTATTTCCATTAAATAATTAGCATAATACAGTATTTTATTTTATTTAATGTTGGATAATAAAATGTCTTTTTTGAGACATGATTAGAATGGAGTGAATCATTAATAGTATGGTTTATGAGTAAGAATACTTTATTATATATGCCAGATATATATGTAAATATTTTTAAATACACTTTGAAATATTTTGTGACATTAGTTTTTGAAAAACACATCCAATAAGTATGTTGGAAAAATAAACATTCACAAAAGAGATCACTACCTGAGCCAAAATAGAGTCATGACTATAATATAGTGGCATATATTCATTGTTTAAGAAATCTATTCAACAATTTTAATTGGGAGATGTGTTATCAAGAGAATGCTGCATGAGCTAATTTCACAAAATGATTTTCTCTGGGAACACTGTGAATTATTTAAAGAAAGGGACTCTTACCTTATGCTTTTTAATTATGCTGGTTTATGGGGTGCCTGGGTACTGCAGTGGATTAAGCATCTGACTCTATTTTGGCTCAGGTCATGATCTCAGGGTTGTGAGACTGAACTCCACATCAGATTCACACTGAGCATGGAGCCTACTTAGGACTGTTTCTCCTTCTCCCTTTGTCCCTCCCTCTGCTCTCTTCTCTCTCTCTCTCTCTCTCAAGCAAGTAAATAAATCTTCAAAAAAAAATGCAGACTAATGGACAATAATCTTAATCTTAATGGAAATAAATGGTAGCAGGCTGTTTTGATCAGTTATTATTCATACTCTTTAAGTTCTGGGTTTTAGTAGACATTTTAAACTAAGATGGTATTTTTTGTACTTTAATACTCAATTTCAAGAAAATTAGTTAGGTGATTCTTTAACTTTTGAATAAATATTATCAAAATGCTTTTATTATATTTTAACTGATGAGAAATTTCAAATAATAAATGCTAATCACAAAATATATTGCAAGCTATGGACTTAGGGGACTGATTGATTTGTATCATAAATATATCTATAACACCACAGAAAAAAGCTGATTTAAAATTAATTAGCAAGCAAACTGAATTTTAAGATAGTAAATTTGCATATCCATAAAACATGTGTTACTTACCTGAAATTTCCTTAAAATGACAGTTTTCACAAATTGAAAAAAAATGTTACTTCCACTTTATGATATATAGGCTATTTTAGTAAAATTTGTACTAGATAAGGTATTTTTTTTAATTTGAATATAGTTAACACATACTGTTACATTACTTTAGGTGTACAACATAGTGATTAGACAACTCTATACCTTAATTCTATGCCCACCACAAGTATAGCTGTCTGTCACACACAATACTATTACAATTCCGTTGACTATATTCCCTATGCTGTGCCAAATAAAAGGTTTTCACATACTACATGTGAAGTGTAACACATAAATATATGTTAAACACATATTACATAAAGGATAAAGAAACTTAGGGGAGAAGAATATACATATTTTTGTTACTTAACAGTTAGATGTGGATATTTTTTCTAGAAGCAAGTCTCAAATTATTAATCTTATCTATATATGCCAACCTGGAGAAATTACATTTGCAACTTGGTAAAATCAACAGAAATAATTCTGAAATACTGCATACAAATTTACGTAAACTCTTAACTCGATTTCATCATACTTCTGTGTGTGTGCATGTGTTTCTGACGAAGGTAAAAATGGTATCATAAGTAATGTAGTGAGCTTGGACTTTATGATGACATTTAAGAATAAAAATTAAATAAAATGTATTCTGAGGTTAAGCAAAACGTGTGAGGAAAAATAATCAATGTATTACTCTGTTATAAAATGTTGCTTTCATTTAAATACTTTGGTTATCATCAAATAAGTTAATAAAGTTCCTCCATCTCTGTTTCTCTTTTTTCTTTCTCTCCTCTACTATATATTCCAAACACTACTATCGAAAAAATAAATGATCTTCATAAAGCTTCGTGCTGCTTTATGATCATTCCATGTCCATTTGCAAATATGAATTGATTTAAAAAAATGCGTAATAATCTATTGGTCTCAAAATTTTCTAATAAGTGTTTTGAAATATACAAAATGTATTTGCTCAATAATTTAGAATTTGTAACACACCAAGTATACATTACTTATTTATCTTCCCAACAATATGTGAGCCAGATATTACTGTCATTGTCATTTTTTAGGTGCAAGAATTGACACATAATACTTCAAAGTGACTTTTTCACATTTTTCAGCAATAAAAAGAGAGAAATCAATTAAACAACAAAAATCCACTTACTTCCTTCAACTGTCCACAGAGGAAATGGTAATTATTTCTCTTATTTTTTTTGTTAACAAATATTGAAATATATAGATTTTTATGCATTTTTTTTAAAAAGTAGCAATTCAAAAATTATTTAATTTGTATATAAGCTGGATGCATTAAGTATACATCAGGTATTCCTGAATGAAAGAGCCCAGTTTTTCTCTCACTTGGAATTCTTAGCCAAGAAACATTTTATTAGAAAAGTGAAGTATAAGGTTATTCTGCTTACTCTATGAGGAAGATTAAATAGCTACTGTATGAAAGCATTAGGGATGAGATTACTTTAAGATCCAGAAAAGAACCTCAGACAACTCATAATAGATTGGTTCTAAACCTAAGCAGGCAGGAAGCTAAAAACAAACTCAAGATTGATTTAGTTGTAGAACTACCTACAAGATAAGAACAAGACAATAATACTAATTTTTCTAAAGCTTGGCAACAGGTTATAAGTGTTTTGTACATTATTGAACACTGATCAATTTTTATCTGTTTATAATAAAAGAATTTATAAGGCAAGTAGTAATAAAATTACTTGGACTGCTGAAATAATTTTACAGATAAATGGATTAAAGGATACATCCTTGTGCATTGCTTCAAATTTTAAATTTTGATGAATACATCGAACTTAATAATTTGATATTATATGTTTTAGTTATAATAATCAATAGCTAGTCTTTTGGAAGGAAGTACATGGAACCTTCAATGAAAACCTGAAATTATTATTTCATAATACAAAAAAAGGCATAACCATTATCTTAAGGGTATTTACTTTGCATGAATTTCTCGAAGTATTTCTTTCTTCAAATGACAAATAATTATATTGTCATTAATTACATTGTCAATAATTTTATATATATAACATATATATATATAAAACATATACATATGTTAAATACAAAGTAGTGACCAAAAAAGAAAGAAAAAAAGAAAACAGAAATATGTTTTGTCTTCCTTATAGATTTTACATTCTAGGGAGGAGTTAAAGACATTACACTAAATAAGTAAAACCTAAACCATGATGACAACAAAAAATAGGAATAAAAAATGGGAAAGCAGGGCGCCTGAGTGGCTCAGTGGGTTAAAGCCTCTACCTTTGGCTCAGGTCATGATCCCAGGGTCCTGGGATCGAGCCCCGCATTGGGCTCTCTGCTTAGCAGGGAGCCTGCTTCCTCCTCTCTCTCTTTCTGCTTGCCTTTCTGCCTACTTGTGATCTCTGTCTGTCAAAAAAATATATAAAATCTTGAAAAAAAAAATGGGAAAGCAAACAGGTATAGCTAGTTGTAGGCAGATTGCAATTGTAAATGTCATGGCCAGAGAAGGTCTCACTGAGAAGGTGAAATGAGAAACAAACAAACAAACAAAAAATAGACTAAGAGAAAATACTTGTAAAACACATATCTAATAAAAATCATTTATACATCAATAATAAGATAAATAGTAGGGTAAAAGAAAACCTGGTGCCTAGGTTGCTCAGTCGGTTAAGTGTCTGCCTTTGGCTCAGTTCGTGATCTTGGGGTCCTGAGACCAAGCCTCACATCCGGTTCTCTTTCAGTGGTAGAGTCTGCTTCTCCCTCTCCTTCTGCCTCCCCCTAGTGCTCACACACCCCCACTCATGCTCAGTTGCTTTCTTGCATGTACATGCTCCCTCTCAAATAAATAAATAAAATCTTTAAAAATAAATAAATAAATAAGGGGACAAAAGATATGAAGAAACATTTTACTGATGAAGATATGCAAATGGTTAATGGGGACATGAAAAGATACTCAACATCATGAGTCAATAGGGAAATGCAAACCAAAATCTAGAATAAGAGACCATTTTCTACCTAGTAGAATGGCTATTAGGACATAAAGAAATGGGAAGCCTCATACATTGCTGGTGAGAATGTAAAATGGTATAGCCACTTTGCAAAAAATCAGTTTTGTGAAGAATCAAGCATAAAACTACCATACAACTCAGAAATCCCAATTCTAGTGATAAACATCAGAGGAATATAAACATATGTGCACATGGTCTTGTTTATAAATGTCTACAGAAACATTATCCATAGTGCCCAAAGAATAGAAACAGCCTAAATTTTCATTAATTGGTAAATGGATATGCAAACTGTGGTATATCCATACAATCGAATACTAATTAACAATAAAAAAGGACGAGCTACTGATGCATGATACCTCATGGAAGAACCTCAAAAACGTTACATGAAATGAAACAGGTTAGATGCATGGCTCCATATGATATGATACCACATGATATGAACTGTCCAGAAAAGTCAAACTTACAAAGACAAAAATTAGATCAGTAGTTTCCTGAGACTAGACTGGAAATGGAGCCTGAGTCTACATAGGCATGACAGATCTTCTTAGGGGATGAAAATGTCCTAAAACTGATTCATGGTCATAGTTTCACTATTCACTAACGTTACTGAAATTGTCCAAGTGAACATTTGATGTGAGTGAATGATTTCCACCTCAAAGGTAAAGAAATAACCTTGTATAATGCAGTAGCCATTAGGCAAATATGTCTATTTAAATTTAAACCAATTTAAATAAAATAGAAAATGAAATTAAAAATTTAAATAAAATTAAATCTTAAATTTAAAATTAAATAAATGAAATTTAAATAAAATTAAATTAAAAATTGGGTTTCTTGGTGGTACTATCAGATTCTAAGTCCTCAATAGCCACATGTGGGTAGTAACTGTACTATAGACAGAACAAATATAGGATATTTCCATAACTAAAAAACATCTTTTGGCTATTGCTGTTAGAAAGACCAAGGTGATAATGGTGAATGAGAAGTGCTGAGATTCGAGACATAGTCTGAAGACAGAATATGTGATGTGTTGTTTGTAGGCATAAGACCAAAAAAGATTTAAGCAAGACTCAAAGTTTTAGGTGAAGGTAAAAACAACATAGAATTGCTATGAACTGAAGTTGTGAAGAATATAGTATGAATAAGTATGATGGTGGGACAATCATAAAGTTGGCTTTAGGCATATACATTTCTATGTATGTACTAGACATCCAAAAATAATGTCAACTAGGTATACAGACATGTTTCTGAAGTTGAGAGGTGGCATCTGGCTTGAGCCCCAAGGCATCAGTGTTAAGTGGTCTGGCAAAACAGAAGTATCTAACAATAAAGCCTGATAAGGGAAATTGATGAGATAAAGAACATTAGAAAGTATACAGTTCTGGAAACCAGTAAACAAATATAGAAGGAGAGATTGAAGGACCATGACAAATGATGCTGAGAGGTTAACTGAGGTAAGAACTAAGAAATGAGGGGTCCCTGAGTAGCACATTTGGTTAAGCAGCAGACTCTAATTTTCAGCTCAGGTCATCACAAATTATATATATATATATATATGTATATATATATACATATATATATATGTATCTCCTCTCTTTTGGCAATGTTATTAATAGATTTGAAATGACAAGTTTTTGATATTAACAGTTCTCATGAAGAATCTCCATACTCTGTCCTTGTACTGGTAAAAAATATTTTCATTATTCTTATGCTTAGGCCTTTTTTTTTTTTTTTTTGGTTTTGGTTTTTGTTTTTGTTTTTGCAAACCCTGCCATAATTAAAAATATTTGGAATATATATTGCCTGTGTTCCTCTTTTTGTTCCTACAAGAAGTTTCTGTCTTTGTGAAATGAACAAGTTACATCAATCTCATTATTCAAATAACGATTGATAAAAGAAAATATGAATTTCCATTAAAATTCTACCACTTTCTTGGTGCAAACCTTGAGCAACTTTAAATAATACTCTGGAGTTTAATGTTTCACTATGCAACTTGGTAATGAAGAAAATAAGGCTGAACCTTGTAAGTCTTTTGTAGTAACTATAATTCAATAAAAGAGTTAAAAAGCTTATTTATATTGTGGGATATATTATAAATAATTTCTCCTCATAATAACTTTCTTGTTCTCAAAAGAAACCCAAACTTTAAAAATAAAGATTGCAATATAAGCTTTAATATACATAAGAGGCTGTTTTATATATATATATATATATATATATATATATATATATATATATAGTCTATGATTTATTTTTTAAATCTCAGTCCAACTTAAGAGGGTTGCTAAGAAGTATACTTTCAGTAATCTGACAAGTCCTCTAAATGTCCCATTCTTAGGTAAAGAAGGGTGGAATCAGAGATAAGTTGGGTGGGCACCAAATACTGCTAAATTCATGGAGCATTTTGAAACACTACATTTAATGTTTGCTTACTTTAATTTAAAATTACATCCTTAAAATGTAAATACGAAAGAAATAGGATGCATTGTCCTAATCTTCATTTTCCAGAGTTATAAAACAAAATTTCTGGAAAATCCAGGGCAAAGATTATGTTTATTTACATAGTACTTGAAGAAAACTTACTTTAACTCTCACTTCCATTTTTTTCTAGAATATTCTCTAATATACTTTCTACAGAAAAATACATTGTGTCCTTACAATCTGATATTAATTGACTTTATTGATTTAAAAGTTCATACAGAACCATTCTACCAAAAACATATCAAGGAGAAGAAATCTGAGATTTTAAAAGGCCAAAACATAAATTTTATACTATTTTTTCCTTACTTACACAGATCAGGAAGAATATTGCTTCAACAAAGATAAACACTGAAAGACCTTCTCTTATAATGGAAATTGCACATTTTGTGTGTTAGGATAATGATCTTTCTCTCTGGGTTATAGCTTATAAAAAAGACAAATTTTTAAACATTCCTGAAATGGAGACTATGTTGTAAAATTATAAAGCATGTTTGGGAACCTTGAATTAGGTAATTTTTCAACATTTCTAAGGTTTTAAAAGATTTCTACTGCATATAAAATCTGAAAAATGACAAAATTAAAAGTGAAGTAAAAATTCTAACAGCCTTAGACGCTCATTGTCTAGAAAAACAATTATACTAAATTGAATATTGAGTTGAATAAGTAGAATTTTATAATGAGATGATGTTAATTCATATATCCAAACACAACATATTAATATAATAAAATTGTTCTACTAAAAAGCAAGATTTTATTCATCTCAAATTTCATCTAACAAAATAATATGACTTTTTTTTTTAAAAGATTTTATTTATTTATTTGACAGAGATCACAAGTAGGCAGAGAGGCAGGCAGAGAGAGAGGAAGGGAAGCAGGCTCCCTGCTGAGCACAGAGACCAATGAGGGGCTCCATCCCAGGACCCTGAGATCATGACCTGAGCTGAAAGCAGAGGCTTTAACCCACTGAGCCACCCAGGCGCCCCTGACTTTACTTTTTAAATGAATATTCTGTACCCACAGCAATTTACAATTATATACAGCTTGGGGAATAAAACTTATTTATATAAAGTTAACCCTGTTAATCCATTTAAGGTTTATTAGTTGAGTCTATAAAGATGCTAGATTAGGTGATGACTTCTATGCTTTGTTCTTCTTCTGCAGCATCTTCAAAGAAAAAGAGAAGTCCCTAACTGGTATTTTTTTTTTTTTTTTTTAACCACGAGTAAGGTATGAACATGTATAAAAGGGGAATGCTCTTGGTTATGGTAAAATAACAAGAAGGATGAAATCCATGTTCATGTATGAACAGTGGAACAGATCCCACCAACATAGACTACTCTTCTCAGGTATATTACACGTGAGAGAAATACAGTTATATACTTCAGATTTTTTTTTTCCACTCTTTGGGGGAAAAAAAAAAGCTAGGGAAAAGGTATTTCCCTCCTGTGTTGGGAAACAAAGTCACAATATTCTTGGGAAGAGTACACTTTAACTGTTGATTGCTTAATTGATTGTTTATTTTGTGACAGATTAAAGTAATTCACATACCATATAATTCACCCACTTAAAATGTACAATTAAATGGTCTTTAGTATATTCACAGAGGTGGCAGCCATCAACACAATTAATTTAAAACATTTTCGTTGTATCAGAAAGAAACCCATTCCTTTTAGAAGTCACCACATATACACTCTATCCCCAGCCACAGGCAACCATTAGTCTACGCTTCTGTCTTTATAGATTTGCCTATTCTGCCTATTTCATATAAATGGGATCTCATAACTTTTGGCCCTCTATGCATGGATGTTTTCAGATATTTTTGGGATTCATCCATGTTGTACCATTTGTCATTACTTCATTTCTTTGTATGACAAATAATATTTCATTGTAAATATACCACATTTTTTGATCCATTTATCAAATGATTGGCAGTTGGATTGTTTTCACTTTGGGGTTATTACGAACAAGGCTGTCATGAGTATTTCTGTGCAAATGTGTTTTCATTCCTCTTGGGTATATACCAAAGAGGAGAATAGCTGGATTATACACTGACTCTATGCTTAATCTTTTTAGGAAGTGACAGACTATTTTCCAAAGTGACTATACCATTTTACATCCCCTCCACACATGAGAATATAATTTTCCATATCCTTGGATTTTCTATCTCTTTGACAATAGTCATCCTAGAGAGTTTGAAGTGTTATTTGATTATGGTAAGAGTATGTTTATCATATCAACTTAGCCTTGACCCTAACCAATATGTCTTTTTATCTCGATGATCATTATAATTCTTAAAGAAGAATGAGAAAAATAAAATGGACACAAAAATAAGGCAATAATTTGAAAACTATTGTAAACACAAGACAGGAAATAAAAGAGTTGGCAGATGAAAGGGTAGGAGAAGTTGAGAGACGTATTCATTTTTTTCCTTTAATTTGTGAAAAATATGTAAACAAATATATATGATCTGGTAGAGAGTTTTAAAATGATAATATACAAGATGAAGTAATGACCTACCTGCTGAAGCAACTCTGAGTAGAAGAAATGAAATATTTACTCCAAAAGGAAAAGGGGCAGAATTAGCTTTGTGTCTACATGGTTAATTTCTAGTAAGAGAAATATAGTTCTTTATAACAGTAAGAGAAAATGTAAAACTTATGGGCACAAATACCAACATTTTTTTCTAGAGAATTGTTTATACTCCACATATTTATTCTCAAGTTCATAAACTCACTTCTCAGCTTTGAAATCTGATTGTGTCTAATATAAAAGATATATCACAATATTACAGATGAACTAACTCTTAATAAATTACATATAATATTTTACCTTTTTATTCTGGTTGGTATTTCAGATAAATTAGATACAACAACCTGAAAATTTCTCTCATCTTTGTTGCCAGTTACTCAGAATCTGTTTTTTTATAGATCACTATTCTCATATCTTTTTTGCTAATTTCCTCCATTAGTCTGTTAAAAGTTTCTTTTCTTTAAGACTCACTCTGGAATTATCTTTGACATATTTCCCCTGCCCATTCTCTTTTTTCCTGGATTCCAAAATCCCTTTAGGCAATTTCTATTATACCCATACTGATCATTCACACAACTATTTATTTCTAGCTGAGTGTCAAATGAATGTGCATATGTACATTCATATGAGGGGTCTCAGAGGATATCTCAGTGTTAACATACGGCCAAACATTATAAGTTCTCTCAAAAAATAGCACCACCATCCATCTAGTTAAGCCAAAATTGTACATTGCTGTGACATTTTACCGTTTATCAGTAATTTCCTAGAAAATAATTTTAGAACTATTGTTTTTTCATTTCATTCAATTTCTGATTTGTTGGCCTCCATTCAGTGTTTTAGAAATATGATGATTTTTATAATTCACTTAAAAGAAAGTGTTCAATGCTGTTTAATCATTGAATATATATCTGTATTCTATCTATCTATATATATTCTGTAAATATTTTATATAGCTATATAAAATCTCTTAAAGGTAGGTTCTAAAATTATAACATACTTCTTTATTTCTATTTGAACAACAGGATGGTTCAGATACTACGAATAATCCTCCCAATTAAAGTAACACATATGTGGGGAGCACTTGGGTGGCTCAGATGGTTAAGCATCTGCCTGTGGCTCAGGTCCTGATCCCAGGCTCCTGGGATCAAGCCCTGCATTGAGCCTTGCATCGGGCTCCTTGCTTGGAGGAGAGCCTGCCTCTCCCTCTCCCTCTGCTTTTCCCCCTACCTGTGCTCTCTCACTCTCCCTGTCAAATAAATAAATAATATCTTTAAAAATAAATAAAGAAATTAACATGTATGTGAGTATACATGAACATAATTTTAAGGGCACTGATAAACTGAGATGAAAATAAAGAATCAGTTAATCTCAAAATGAAATGAAATAAAATTAAGAAAATTTCATGTAATATAATCCAAAAGCTAGTTTTTAAACTGAGAATATCTGTCACCTCTAGAGATCATAAATTTCTGCTGTAATTGGTGAACACTATAAGAGAAAAAAGAGTAAACATAATCTTCTCAAGTGGGTAATAGAATGAAATACCACAACAAAAGCCTGTCTTTCAACTCTCTAATCAGTCAATGTAGAAACCAATAATGGAAACAAACAAACAAACAAGCAAAAAGACAAAAACTTCTGAATAAGGTAACCGCAAAAATTCTTGTATTATCTTTAGCACTGAGGGGGTGGGACAGGAACAAAAATTAAAAGCAACAAACAAACAACATTTCTGCTAAGAACTGATGAACAAAAAAACCAGATTTCACACATTTTTCAGTTTTTCAGAGTGGGTGTGAGACTCCAAAATATCCAACTAGAATATTTAATTTTGGGGGGGTTTGTGTTGGTATCATTCCCACCTCAAAATAAGTGGCAAAAGTAAACACACTTCTCACCCACAGAAACTAAAATTCTACTCAACCTTCAATAAATTACTACAGGAAAATTTTCATAAAAATAAGTTCTCAAACTCTCAAGAAATCAAGGCCACAAGAATAAAAATCGTTAGGAAAAAAGAAAAAGTGGGACATATAAGAAGGCCATTGGTACTTTCAGATACTGGAGTTATCAGTTAGCAGAAAATGACAATGTTTTATACATTTAAGAAGAAACAAGGAATTAAAATATATAAATTAGGAATCAAAACTGTAAGAAAACACAAACAAAACTTCCAGAAATAAAATATGCAATAACTAATTAAAATTAACTGAAGATTTTGCACATCAGAAGATATAATTAGTGAGCTAAAGTTAAAACGGTAGAAACTATACAGAATACAGGACAAAGAGAAAATGAGATGTTAAAATATAAGTTTAAAGGTCAGTAATGAAAAGAAAATCTAATGAATTACCATTAGAATAAACAACACACACACATATACAGGTAATCAGGTGCACACACAGACCTGGATACATTCTAGTTTAATTCAGAACACTAAAGAACATAGCTGTGTTCTCAAAAGCAACAAATGGAAGCAAGCAATAATGGAAGACAGAACATAAATGCTGTCACATTGAGATGCTGATAAGTAACTGAATACCTAATAAAAATGCAAAATAAAACAGTCAATTATGATGGAAAAATGAATTCATTTTCAAACAAAAAAAGAGAACTTTAAGACATAAGTCTTTATGTAAAAGTACCAAAAGTAAAGTACTCTAGAGAAATTTTGAACTAAACGATTTAAAAGGATGTGCTTCAGATAGAAAGGAAATCATTTCAGATGGAATGTCTATGATGTAAAAAGGAATGTGGAGCAAATGTATTGGTAAATGTTGGAGACATTAATCAAAGAGTTTATTGTTTCAAATAATATAGTAATAAATTATTCCTGTTAAAAATACCCAAGTAAACCTAAAATATTTATTTAAAATAATGTTTATTTAGATGAAGGTGATAGTAATTAAATATTCTAAGATCTTTGTGTTCCCAGAGAAAAACGACAGTATGAATTCATATTACTATAGATATAAAAGTACCAATTCATGCACTTTTTAAAAAAGATTTTATTTATTTATTTAAGAGACAGGGAATGAGAGAAAGAGAGAACATGAGAGGAGGGAGGGTCAGAGGGAGAAGCTGACTGCCTGCCACGCAGGGAGCCTGATGCGGGACTAGATCCTGTGACTCCAGGATAATAACCTGAGCCAAAAGTAGTCACCCAACCAAGCCATCCAGGCGCCCTTCAATTCGTACACATTTTTGTCAGAGTGCTATCTGTTGACTAAAATATCTTTTTTCTTATTTCAATAGGATTAAAAAAAAAGTTACTATGAACTTGAAATAACAAATATAAATCATGATTCTCAGTCTTCCTTGCAGTTAGGTATAACCATGAGACTAAAGTCACACCATATCACTAGGTTAATGGAAAGTGTTTATCTGGACATATTCTCTCCCCCTTTTTCCTACAGGAAAAAAAAAAATGTATGTGGAGCTGAAACATGCCTGATCATGCACACAAATAATTACCTTGGGTTGCCAGAGCAACAAGGAAGGTGTCAGGATTTTAGAATAATCTTATGAAACACTGCTCCAACATACCCAAACTGCCCTCATTCCATATAACCATTACAGAAAGCAAAACAAAACAAAAGCTCTATTTTAAAAAGCCAAATCAAAACACACAACGAACCATTATATTCTACGTCAATTTTTTATAGAAGTTTAGCTAATACTCTCTATAACACAAAGTTAAAATAGCTTGTTATCATTAAAATAGTATATATAAGACCTTATGTAAAAAGGTAATTCTCAACAAAAGAAGGGAAATATTTAGCAGCACACAATGAGACAGTAGAAACACATCTTAATTCATCCATAATCCAGTAAATGCATGTAAATAAACTTCCAAATTAAGAGGGGAAAATGGTGAGACATGCTTGAAATTAAAACACACATACACACAATGTTTACAAGAAAGCAATATCTAACACAAGGTATAAGAAATTGAGATATATCATATAAGGGTCAGAACAAAATATTGTGGTTGCTCCATTAATATTGGACAAAAATTTTAAGGCAAAAATGGATAAAATAAAGACAGTGACTCTTTAATAGCTGAATTGTTCAATAAGTTAGGAATATGTAACAATTTTACCCTGATATAAATGTAATTATATAGTTTCAAAATTATAAAGAACAAAATTACACAATATAAACAGAATTACAAATATTTGTCAGCATAATGAAGATTTTAATATATCTCTTTCAGAAATCAGTAAAACAGGCCACAAAATCGTTAATTATGCAAAAATTTGAAAAGCACAATAAACAAGGTTGATTTAATATATTTATATTATGAGGGTGCCTGGGTGGCTCAGTGGGTTAAAGCCTCTGCCTTCGGCTCAGGTCATGATCCCAGGATCCTGGGATCAAGTCCCGCATCGGGAATCTTTGCTCAGCGGGGGATCTCCTTCTCTCTCTCTCTCTCTCTCTCTGTCTGCTTCTCTGCCTACTTGTGGTCTCTTTCTGTCAAATAAATAAATAAATAAAAATCTTAAAAAAAATAGATCTATATTATGTATCATAACACGTACAACCTACAAATTAAAGAAGAACATACATTTTTAAGAAGTACATATGGAAATCTATTAAAATTATGCATATTTTAAACTATACAAATTTGGTACAAAAAATCAAAGTGATGAATATTGTACTGTCTATATTACCTAACCACAATACAACCAAGAGTTGACTCAGTAAGTAAATAATAACTAGGAGAAATACATTCAAAAACTTACAAGCATACTTCTAACTTTTTCATCAAAGAAACAATCATAACTGACATTACAATAACCTAGAATAGAATCATAAAAATACCACACTTCACCTCCCCTCCTTCATCTGAGATGCAGCTCAAGGGTTATTTAGAGGGATTTTATAGCTTTGAATCTTTACATTAGAGAATGTAAAGGTTTAAAAGTCACACTTAATCTAAGGTGTCAGAAATCAATGTGTGATACAAAGATTTACATGCAATTTACATGATCTTTGGAAGATCATCCAAGGAAGCAAGAATCAGAAAAGAAAACAGGGAGTTAAGGAGATAGAAGCTCAACCAAAACAAACAAACAAACAAATAAAAAACAACAAACACCCACAATAAAACAAAACAAAATGAAAACTCACTATTAAAGGGACTACCAGGTTGGGCAATTAGGGATGACTCCGATCAGGAAGCCTTAAAGTAATTATGTAAATGTACCTCAGACTTACCCCCTGCTCCTAAAAATGGAAGGTGGGCCCTTATCTGAGGAACTTTCTGCCTCCTCTCCTCTGCTGACCTGGTGGTGACTTCAGTGACATTGTTTCTTTTGTAATTCTGGGCCCTGCTAGCCAGCTCATTGTTGAGTGAGCTTTTGTGGATTTGGAGAAAATCATGAAGTAGGAAAGTTTAAAGATAAAGTACTTGCACAGACACTATCAGAATGCTTGGGTATTTCCTGCTACAGTTGTATCTATATTCAGAGGTAGGTAGATAGGACATGATGCCGCATTTTCCCCAAGGCTGAAACCAGGAGCAAATTAACAGCTGAGGGAGACTGTAAATGCAGCCTACAGTGCTTGACCACCTTGCAAAACAGGGAGAGCAAGGAGAATAAGAAATGAATCTAAGGAAAAAATTACCTCAGAACTTGCCAAAAAAGGAAGTCATGCATTATTCCTTCTCCCCCAGTGTGATGTCATTAGTGTAGTGGATTAGTGTTATATCTTGTGGGATCTTGAGGAATCAAAGTCCCCAAGGATATTTTATGGCACAGCATGAGAAGAGAAATACATCTAAGAAAGACTGTAAGTTCATACGTTTTCCTTGCCATATAATAGGAAGCTGCAAGCAAAGGCAGTGTTTAATCTGATATAAAGAAAATTGGGTCTATAACAAAAGCAACAATTGAAGTCACATATGACTAGTCTTATGATCATCGCCATGGTCCTAGACTCACCAGTCTATGACACAAGTCCATAAAAAATATGGAAATGCAATAGCGGTTGGGTCCCCAATGTTGGGTCCCCCAATAATGGGTCCATGGTCAAAGGAGCGAGACTGATACAAAGCAAAGGTCAAGCAAAGCTTTATTTCGTGCCAAGCATCAAGAATCAAACCGACCGTCAAACAGACTGGTCGGGGCCGCTGCTTACAGAGAGGGCGACCCCTCCCTGACTCACAGACTAACTTTTATAGAGCAAAGGCCATGTGGTTGGGCCTGGCCACACACAGGTGGCCCATGAGATTGTAACACACAGAGAAAGCTGCACAGTCATGCTAGGTCACACACGGGTGGCCAATTGAATTACAATTCACCCCATAGTAGCTATTTGAACTAGCCTATCACCTTAGTCAGAATTGGCACCCAAAAGGTGCCCAAAAGGCGGGGCCCACATTCCTTGGTAGCTAGGAAAACAGTACGCACACTTTACTGATTGGATGTCTCCACCTGACCCGACTCATCCCTGCATTCGGGCTGTTATCTCCACCTGACCTGACCCACCCTTGTATTTGGGCTTTGTTACCTGGGACTGGTTTCCCAGACTTGCTTTTAGGTAAGTCCCCCCTCGGGGGGAGGGGGCAGGGTCAGTTTAAGTTTTACTGCATAAACAACAAAATGGCTGTTCAACCAAGGTGGGGCTGCTCTGGCTAAATAGGCCCTTAAAATAGCAGTCAACATATCTACAACCCTTTTATATTCTAAATACTCATGGAGAATTGTATTATGTTTGATTTGTTATTTGATTAAAAAGAGAGATACAAAGACTTCTAATTTTGCTTTATTACCATCCATGTTAGTTCCTATAACTCAGCTTCAAGGAAATAATCTGAGGATCCTTAAAGGTTCTGGACTTATCCAAATTACACATAGGAACTGAAAAAATACTCATGATTTTGTGGGGTTTTACTGAGTTTATTAGGGCAAACTTCTTTTGAAACCTAAAAAATCTCAAGCCCCAACATTCTTTTTTTTTAATTATGTTAAGTTAGCCACTGTATAGTACATAATTAGCTTTCGATGTAGTGTTCAGTGATTCATTGGTTAAGTATAACACCCAGTGATCATCACCACTCATGCCCTTCTCAATACCCATTACTTTGTTTCCCCCTCCCCACTCCCTCCTCCCCTCTGAAACCCTCAGATTGTTTCTAGGGGCCCATAGTCTCTCCTGATTCAACTCCCTCACTGATTTCACCCCCTTTTGATTTCCCTCCCTTCCCTTACGGTCCTCTGTGCTATTGCTTATGTTCCACATATGAGTGAAACCATATGATAATTGTCTTTCTCAGCTTGACTTACTTCACTTAACATAATCCCCTCTAGCTCCATCCATGTCCATGCAAATGGTGGGTATTCATCATTTCTAATGGCTGAATAATATCCCATTGTATATATGTACCATATCTTTATCCATTCTTCCGTTGAAGGACACCTTGGCTCCTTACATAGTTTGTCTATTGTGGACATTGCTGCTATGAACATTGGGGTGCATGTGCCCCTTCTTTTTACCACATCTGTATCTTTGTGGTAAATATCTAGTAGTACAATTGCTGGGTCAAAGGGTAGCTCTATTCTTAACATCTTGAAGAAACTCCATACCATTTTCCAGAGTGGCTGTACCAGCTTGCACTCCCACCATCATTGTAAGAGGGTTCCCCTTTCTCCACATCCTCTCTAACATTTGTTGTTTCCTGTTTTGTAATTTTTGCCATTCTAATTGGTGTAAGGTGGTATCTCATTGTGATTTTGATTTCTATTTCCCTGATGGCTAGTGATATCTAGCATTTTTTCATGTGCCTGTTAGCCATTTGTTTGTCTTCTTTGGAGAAGTGTCTGTTCATGTCTTCTGCCCATTTTTTGACTAGGTTATTAGTTTTTTGGGTGTTGAGTTTGAAAAGTTCTTTACAGATCTTGGATATCAGCCCTTTATCTGTAATGCCATTTGCAAATATCTTCTCCCATTCCATGGGCTGCCTCTTAGTTTTGTTGACTGTTTCCTTTGCTCTGCAGAAGCTTTTTATCTTCATGAAATCCCCAAAGTTCATTTTTGCTTTTGTTTCACTTGCCTTTGGAGACATGTCTTGAAAGAAGTTACTGTAGCCAATGTTGAAGAGGTTAATGCCTATGTTCTCCTCTAGGATTTTGATGGATTCCTGTCTCACATGAGGTCTTTCATCCAGTTAGAGTTGATCCCTTCATGTATGGTGTAAGGGAATGGTCCAGTTTGATTCTTCTTTATGTAGCTGTCCAAAGACTCCACATTCTGAATGTTTAGCTTCAAACCAGTATTCAATTACCCCCATAGTTTAGTTGTTTCTCCTTTCTCATCTATTTCTCCTTCCTCATCTAAATTGATATATCTTTTAAACAAATGCTACAAGGAGTTTACATAGAAAATAAATACAAAGCTACTGAAGAGTCTTTTCTCAAGAGCACTTGAATCTACTTTCTTTTAAGGGTCATTGACACATATTTGGATGTTGAAAAAAATGTAATTTTTTCAATTTAGGATAAAATGCCTTAGCCTATGGAAAATGTACTTGTCAGATGTTTAGCTTAAAAAATGTAGAATTGTCAGAGGTTAATTAAAAAAAAAACTATGAAAACATGATAACTATCTTTTCCCTAACAATTTGATATAAATGTGCACAATTACCTCAAAAACCATTGAAAATAAATGTCTTAGAGTATAGATAATGTTCTTACATTGAATTTGAATGACTGAGCCTGATGGCTCTAATCTGTGTCTTTATGAGATATACATTGCAAGGTATGAGGGCATATCTGATTCCGGATAATTCACTGGTTGGTGCCTGTGATTTACATGTTTCTAAAATACCCAGGTTGAGCTTCTCAAATAATCAGCCAATTTATAAAACTGAAAACTGATAAAAATATTTAACTAGTTAAGCTTACAAAATATTTAATTCCTTTAGAAAATTTATCTAATAGGTCATGCTATTTTCTTTTAGTAATTAAGCCAGTAAATATCAGCTATTAATCTTTGTTTAGCTATTTCAGATTAGAGAGGATAAACCATCACTTAATCATCACAATGGTGTTTTAGAAAACTTTTTTTTTTCTCTTAAGTAGCTACTGGACCAAAAGAATTATTAGTGACATAAGCTGAATACTTTATTGTCATCCTTATAAACATCATGAACAATTAATTTCCCCTTCATATTCTAAAGTTACTTTCAAGGATAACAGAATTAACAACCATGAAAATATTCATAGACAGCTCTACTCAATGAAAAATAACAAATGAATTAGTATAATAGGCTATATGAAAGTTAAGTGGTCCATTTTCAATTTGCTATTTCATTGTGGTAGGTTGAACATCAGTATCTGGTATAGAAAGTGTTTTTAAAATTAGTAAATATTTGAAGAATAAGTAAAATCAGTTATATAAGCATTTCTTGATACTACTGTTACTGAAACTGTAACAAACACAGGAAGATAATGACTGGAATCTCTGAAAATGTCATCAGTTCTGAGAAGCTTTCCTTCATTTTTACAAAGTGAAAGTGATAGTTTTATTTTGCATAGCTCTCTTGTACTTTGAATAAATCTCTATGCTTTACATTATAATCCCATGGATTCATTGGGAACTTTCTCTCCACAACCACTAGCCCCCTCTCCTCATCAAAGGTAAGTTTATAAAGGGTAAGGGAAAATCATACCCATCATCCCTTCTCAGGTGCAAGTAGAGTGCAATTTCTATGGGGAAGAATTTCAGTATAGGTTGATATTAAAGTGAAGAACAGAGAGAAGAGATAATGAGAGAAAAAAGGAAGGAAATAATGAATGCATATATCTCTTCTACACAATGTGTCTCTTTCTACACCACAATCATTTTAACACACGTAAATGAGGAATACAAGTCACATGGTCAAGACCATCATCAACAAGGCAAAGTAGGTAAAGTTACCTCGCAGAAGGGAATAAAAAGTGAAGGACAATAACCCACTCTATTACAAGGGCTCTTGTCACCCCTACATAAACACAGAAATGATATATTTTGGATTGAACACCTCTAAACATTTACAACAAACACATAGGCACATATATTCATACCCTACACTACACACACAGACACACACACATACATCTTTTGTTCTACTATTAGTCCAATAGATGGCATTACCCAGATATTTTATAGAAATTAACAAGTAGATTTCATGATTTGGAAAAAAAGGGAATTATGTACAAGTCTTCATTCATCATATAATACAAACAACACAGCCTCAAATCTGATTGTTATCATTTCCTTATGTCACTGGTAAGGAATTTAAACCTCTGTCCTGACCCTCACTTATAATCTGTGAATACTTTTATGTGTGAAGTTGTGCAATATATAGATTCTTCTCCATTTTTCATCTCCTACTATTTTCATCTCATAACAATTTGTCTGAAAATGATATCTCCAGATGCTGATAGTTTTTGCTAGCCTAATGTTCTGAGAATATTTCAATGGAACAATCTGAGCTATTATTGGCAAATATGTACCCAAACACATAGAGGTTTATTGAGGGATAATTTAGGGTAATATCTAAGTTAATCATTTTATAAGTAGATAAAAGAAAATGAGATTATATATTTTCTAATACTGCATTTTTATTTTTTTATTTTTATTTATTTGAGAGAGAGTGTGTGAGTGAGAGAGAGAGATCATGAGCAGGGGAGAAGGGGAGAGGGAGATCCAGTGTGGCACTGGATCCCAGGACAGATCATAACTTGAGCAGAAGGCAGATGCTTAACAAACTGAGCCATCCAGATGCCCTTCTAGTAACACATTTTTAAATGTAATTATTAAATTAATTTAGCTTCCAAACAAGGTATATAAATAGACTGTACTCAGGCATCGAAGCAAACTTTCATAATTTATAAAAAGGCAATGATATCTATTTCTAAAGGGGACCAGACATTTTAAGCCATATTCTTGTGTTACTAATTTAGATAAAACTAATCATTTCAGTTCTTTGAAAACTATGCTTTGTATATATTAGAAAATATATATCTTCTATAACATTTACCAATTTATGAAGTTATATTATTTTAGCAAATTTAAAAGCTAAGTTTCACTGTGAGGTGGAAAATTTGACTTATGGTTTTCCTACATTTTACTTTCAAGCATGAGCAAGAGAAGCATAAATTCTAAATTTTGCTCCATGTCTGGTCCTTTTTAGTTTAAATGAAGTTTTTAATTTTTGAAATATAATAAAAATACTTCTTAAATGTTTGGTTATTAATTTTTCAAAATTATTTACTGTCCACTGTGTGCCAAGTTCCAGTTTGTGCTTCAACAATGCAGCAGTTAAAAATGAGAAAAGAAAAAGAAACACACACCTTGCCTCCATTATCCCAAGCATGGCAGTGGGGAGACACCACAACCACAGGAGTGCTTGCCAACGGCCACGGCCCCTTCAGCTGCTTGTGAGCCCTGATCCAGCCCTGTCTCCGGTCACTGGCCTGCACCACTAGGCTCACCTACAACTAGTCTCTTCAGCTGTGCATCTGCTCCCACTGGTCTGATTCCAGACACCAGTCTCCACTATCAAGAGACCATGGCAAGACCCAGCAGCCACAATAATATACACTGACAGCCAGGGCCCCCATACTGCCAGTGAGCCTGCAGTTGGCTTTCTTGTCTGCCAAGAGGGCAACTAGATGGGACGCTAACTGTAGTTAAGTCCAATGGTATAGCCCAGTGACAAGAGATAAGGCTGAATTGGGGCCCACAAGCCAGTGTGGAGGCATTAGTCGCCCACATGTACTCTTGAAGCTCTAGGGTTTCACTGGGGGTACACATATGTCAGTGGAGGCTGATGACAACAGGCCAGCAGTATGCAAGTGCACAACTGAAGGGGCTAACCCTAAATGTGTGCATGGCAGTGGAAATGAACTGTGGGTACCTAGGTTAGCATTTTGCACCCATACAGCCACTGAGGCCTGAGCTTGCAAGTGTGGATCTCAGGTTCTGGCAAGGGCAGAGAGAACGAAGCAGAGACTCAGATGGCTGAAATCTTCTAATGCAAATATTTCTGGGGTGAACACTGAAGAAATCTGCAGTGGGTCTATGACAGCTGTGCTCTCCCTTGGTTTCTTCAGTAGTGATAGTTGCTGAGGTCTCTGTAGAGCAGGTCACTGGGAACCACAGATGCTTCTGTGATATGGCTGATATTGATGGTCCCTACTTTTATTCTTTGTTCCTAGTTGTCTCTGTATCTTTCTGTCTTTGCTGATCTCTGGGTAGGCTGAAACATAGCACAGCACTGAGCTGTGCCAGTCTGGGGGATAGGATGCTATGAGAAATATGAAGCTGTTCTTCTTTCCTTTGGGGACAGTTATTCTTAGTTTTTTGTTGTTGTTGTTGCTGTTGTTCCATTAAGTTGCTGAAGTCCCTTAGGTGAACTCCTAAGCTCTCTCAGAGATATCTGTGTTGTTGAATAGCTGTTTAATTGTTGAGGTCCATGGGGCAGGGATGCTGGGGTCTCCTATTTTGCCATCTTGGTGACACCATCCCTCAACTTGACTTTTTTTTTTTTTAATCGTATTGACATAAAATATATTTGACCACAGATGTAAGAAATTCCTTGTCATGCATACTAATTGTAAAGAAAAAATATAATTCAATTTTCATTAATTTCCATATTGATTTTCCTTGTTTTATTAATCTGTTAAGGATATGCTTCTTTAACATGGTATAATGATTATAATTTTTGAATCTTACAAGTAGAAATAATTTTCCAAGCATTGCACTTCAATATTTATGTGGTTATCTAGCAACAACTATTAAAATCATAACCTTTTCTTTTTCTAAGTGTTCTAGAAAGTTACAGACATTACCAAGTTTGTTTAGTTTCAGTAATTTATCTATGGCAAACACAATATGTTCACAAATACTTCATTTATAAAGTTCATTTTGAAAGGCCCCAATACTGCTGATACTTTTATAACTCCTCTTTGTTTTGTTCTTGCAAAATCCAGAAGGCACTAGGGAATGACTGCAATGGATCACAAACATGAATATTTCAGTATTTTAAAGGCTCCTCCTCAGCAAACTGCAGAGTATAAAACAATGTGCTATTTAAACCAAGTTAAGGAAAAAAAAATACCAAGTATAAGATTTTCCAAAACGAAGCCAACCAGTAGCAAATGCTTTCCTTAATGAAGAGTTATTATGATAATATAGTGGTATAAAGGATGATGACTAAAATGGATCTAACATTTTTCATAAACAAATAAAAGAGAATTTTTGGTCATTTTGTAATTTTAAAAAAGGGAAAATCATGAACCCACTGAAGGGTTGGGAGAAAATCCAAGGCTATATGTTTTCAGTCACTTTCACACATCATGTTTGTTTGTTTGTTTGCTATGTTTGTTTGACGAAATGGCATTTAAAACATGTTATTGTTTTCCTAACTTAAATATTCAACTACAAAAATGAAAATAAGTGATAGTGAAAATAAAAATAAGATTTCTGAATACACTGTAGCTCACTTCTTCTCCTGTCTTTCTTTCTTGTTGGAGATCAAGCAGAAAATAGATTACATTAAAGTCATGGAAAATTTCATGATACTTTAAAATGAGATGGATAAAAAAGTTCATAATCTCTTACAAAGAACACCTAAACAGAATAGTAAATCATTTGAGAAAACTATTCTAAAAAGTATAATTAAGATAAAGCTAATAATGGTACTTGAGAATGGGAAAAATTAGTATAAGTTAAAAGACCTTAAATAGAATATAGCTCAGATAGGGAGAAATGTGTAGATTGCAATGATAATTCAGTATTTATTAACTTTATTAAAATAACATAGAGTTTCTTTTTCTGAAGCTGTTCAGATTAGGTTATTTTCATCATAAAATAAAGGCTTAAGTAACTATATATAAACATTATCTCTTAGACATAGTGTTGAAAAGTATCTTATTGACAACTGGATGGAAGTTGTAATAAATTGTCTATCAACAACAAAACCAAAAATGTGTTTGTGACACAGAGAGAGACTTTTGCCTCTGTTGTATTGTTGGTAGTTGCAATAGAATGTTGGCTTACACTAACAATACAACAAGCCAGACCTGCTAAAATATCATAGCTTCTCTGAAATCATCAGAGAACTAATATGTAAAGAAACATAAAATGGTTTGCCTTTCATATGAGAGTAGAGACCTATGGTTCTTCTCATTTCTGGCAGTGTTGAAAGGAGTAAAATCCACATGGATGGGATTTTCACTCCTCATTACTCTGTAATGAGGAGATGACAGAAAAGCAGAGAAAAACCCATCTTACACAGTATAGCAAAGTGATGTCTGCAGGCACAGAAAGTATAAGTCAAGACTAAAAAGAAAAATCCATTGAACAAAAAGCTGACAGTAGGTAGGCTATAGAGCACAGAGAGATTTATAGTATGGGAAGTGGATGCTCAACTGTAAACAAAAAAGATTTGTTGAATCTCATCTTTTCTCAGACTTCAAGTCCCAAAGAAGGGAAAGTTTTGATCTTGTTCTTAAAAACATTTGAATCTAGCTGTAAACTAAATCAAGTTAAACATTCAAAAATGCCCAGATCCTGTTCAGCTACTGATCAAATTGGTTCAGCTCCCCACTCAAGTAATCTGGCTCAAGGAAGGGCATGTCATTAAAAAAATAATAATAATAACCATATTACACTAGACTCAAAATATACATGAATAAATAAGAAAATATGATGCATGGTCATAAGAGAAATTGTCAGTATAAGCAGACACAAAGATTTCCCTGAAATTATTAGAAAGTGATATTAAAGTAAATAAAAATCCTAAACACATACAGAAAATTGTGGACAATATACATTAAGATATGGAAAAATTCATCACGGAGAAAGAAAACAATAAAAAGAAATAAAATTAAATGATGTGTTAAATTTAAAATGCAATATTATAAATAAAAAGTTCATTGATAATTTTTAGAAGAATGTCCTGAAAACTGGGAATACTTAAAGCCAATTAAAAAATATATCCATACTGAAAAACAATGAGAAAAAAAAAGACTAAGAAAGAAAATGTTTCAAATCAATGGTACAACATGATATGGTCTAGCACATATGTAGTTTGGTTGCTGGAAAAGGAGATGAGAGAGAAAGTGGGGCAGAGAAGTACAGAAATAACAAATGAGAATCTTCAAAAATTAATGAGAGATACCCACTACAAATTTAGGGTTAGAAAACCCAAGCAGGATAATTACCAACATGTTGCCCAAGAGATGGTTAATTTTATGTGTCAACTTATCTAGGTTAAGGAATTATAGATGAATGGTTAAAACATTATTTCTAAGAATGTCCGTGAGAGTGCTTCTAGAAGAGATTAGCATTTGGATCAGTAAACTGAATAAAGGAGATTGTCCTCACCAATATAGGCGGGCATAATCCAATAATTTGAGGGTCTGAATAGAAGACAGGACCTAGGAAGGGTGAATTTGCTCTCTGCTTGAGTTAGAGCATCCATCTTGTACTTTCAGATTCAGACCAGTACCTTCCACCATTAGCTTTTCTGATTCTCAGTTCTTCAGGTTTGGATTGGAACTATACCACTGGCTTTCCTGAGTCTCCAGCTTACAGATGACAGACTTTAGGACTTCTCAGTCTTCATAATCGCATGTGCAAATCATTCATAATAAATCTCTTCCTGTAGGGGTGCCTGTGTGGCTCAACTGGTTGAACATCTGACTCATGGTTTTGCCTCAGATCATGATGTCATGGGTTGTGAGATTGAGCCCCATATTAGCCTCTGCACTCAGAAGGGAGTCTGCTTGCAGATTCTCTTCCTCTGTCCCTCCCCCAACTCATGTGTGCTCGTGTGCACATGCATATGCTTGCTTTCTATTTATTGCATAAATAAATCTTAAATGTATATATATATATGAAATTTATTTTATATATTTTTATATATATTTTTTGGTATTTTATATATATATATATATATACCATTCTGTTTCTCTGGAAAGTCTGACTAATGCACCCTAAATAAGTATATGCCCAGGTGTATATATATGCCAAAACTCATCAAACTGAACAATTTAGATCTTTGCACTTTATTTAATGTAAATAATACAACTAATTTTTAATAAGGAAGTGAGAAAGAATGAGTGGTAGAATAATATCTAAATTTGTTAACATTATATATTCCCCTTTGCATGATATAATTTAATTTCTAGAAGATACTAAAGTTTTAAGGACAAGAGACTCAGAAAATTTAAATTACTCTAAAGGAAATTTTGAAAAACGTGAATAACAATAAAAATCTGTGAAAGGTGCAATATTATGATGGGACTAATTGGCAGGCATGAGTCAAAGTCAGGCAGATTAGCATCTATAAACACATCCTCTAAAGGTGAGGAATCAAAAGAAAAATGTGAATCAGAGAGAGACAGTAACCTATTAATAGTTCTATTCTTTTCCAGAAATGCCATGCTAATATATTTAGGTATCTGTCTAGCTGATTTCTTTGACGAATTAGTAAATATTTTGTTTTCCTGGATTTTGGTTTTAGTCTATCTTCAGAATGAGAAAACATGCATCAGTTCAGTGCATCTGGTTTTCTTGGACTTTAAGATCTGAAAGGCTTGGGCTCTCTGCTCAGCAGGGAGCCAGCTTCCCCTCTCTCTCTGCCTGCCTCTCTGCCTACTTGTGATCTCTGTCTGTCAAGTTGATGAATAAAATCTTTAAAAAAAAAAAAAAGATCTGAAAGGCTGACTGTAAAGCAGTTGCACTATTGTATGACTCATCTTATTTTTTTAACAACAGTATTGCATAAGGTATTTATGAATAACATTATTTATGCTCTTTCAAAATAATCAATAAGCCATTATGTGTTATTGGACCAGGTTGCAACACAATATCCATATGCTGCACAATTTTTGAGTAGAAAGTTGATTATTTTTTGGCTAATCTACCAAGTTTTTCTTGTATCGTCAATGGAGACTTGAAAAAAATTATCTCCATTGTACTATGAAATCTGAGAAAAGGACTTCATTTTTTTTTAAGATTTTTATTTATTTATTTATTTGACAGCTAGAGATCACAAGTAGGCAGAGAGGCAGGCAGAGAAAGAGAGAGGAGGAAGCAGGCTCCCCACTGAGCAGAGAGCCTGATGTGGGGCTCGATCCCAGGACTCTGGGATCATCACCTGAGCCAAAGGCAGAGGCTTTAACCCACTGAGCCACCCAGGTGTCCCAGGACTTAATTTTTTTGATGATCATTCTATCCTATAACCTGGTGACAAATGAAAAATAGTTGTCAAATAATAGAATAAGTGACTTGGACAAAAACTGTAAATATCTTTTTACACTGTCTTCTACCATAGTAAGAGTAGTTACATTATTTGGATCCTAGATAAATAGAGATTATTTGAATCATAGTTACTCTTTAAAATGTGTTTCAAATAGATCATGATATTCTAGATTCATTGACATTTCAAATAGATGTCCTGAACTCTAGAAATACATACTGCATATCAGAGCTGTGTGTTTTCCAGTATAAGGCTGTATTTGTTCTTCTTTTACATATCCCTCTTCAGAAAATATCAGGATATTATAAAATTACTGGAAATGAGATGGCTATTATAATCATTTATATATGTATAAGTACTGCATAATACTTGATTATATATATTTATTCTATTTATTATCAATTTCTCCATACTTAGAATAGAAAAAGAGACTTAAAGAAATCTTTTCATAGTAAATAAAGCATGTTTCCAACAACTTCTCTTTTGTTACTCTCAATGTCTCATATCCTGAAAATACTACTAAATTATTCCAATGAATATTTCAATGGAAATATTTCTGAATTACTAACTCCTAAAATGAGGACAGTTGGTAAATGATGTAAAATGAGAAAAGGGAAATTACGAGATTTGAAGTGCAGTTTCAGACAGCCCCACAGTGATTTGAGTCAGAAATTCTAGTGTCATTGTGAAAGAAAATGTCAGTCTTCTGCACAATAACAGTGCAGTGATATTATGGGTTTTTTAAAGAAAGTAACAATTCAGTATTTCATCTGAAGCATGTCTCTGAAACTCAAGCTTAAAATGGAGGGTCATAGATACTATTGGGTATGTGTAGTGCTAAAGACATTTTGTTATTTTATTTTTGATATTTGATATTTATTATACATGTATTTGCTTTTAGTTCTAGATTTATAAAGAAAGGATAATCTACTTATTACTCTGCAGATAACTAGCAGGAAAAAAAATTATTTTGTCACTTAAGTAATATACCCTATTCTCTCATTATTTATAATACATAAACATAGCCTCATTGTTGCTCTTACTAAAAGTTCAAGAATCCAAAGGAAAGACTAATAATAGGCTGAAAGGAAAAGAATTCCCCTGAAAGTCTATTGTAATACTTGATTATTTTATTAGTAAGCCAGAAACAAAAAAGGTTTAGGAATCCTTTAAGGTAACAACCTTAATGGGGAATAAACCCATCACTTTTTTCTGTGCAAACATACTGCACATTGTGGATATCCAAAGTTGCTCAAAGTTATAAAAAGAAATATGCAACAGAAAGCATTAACAATTTTATTCACACTTTAATTTTGCCATGTACCTTTTTAATGATATCTATAATTCCCTACTTTTTTACACAGGTTTTTCCTTACAGCCTAGCAAAAATGGCTCAAAGCCTTTTTGTTTTAGAGATCATAAAGTTGAACATGGGAAGATGCAAAGATTAAGAGCTTGTTTTGCAAGCTCTTATTTTGAAATGTGAAATTTGAATTTGAAGCTCTTATTTGAAAAATTTGAAACTCTTATTTGAAGATAATACTCTGGTTCATATAGAAATAATAGTGATGAGAAAAGTAGGGGAGTATATTTTGTGATCTAGATGCAATTGAATACATAATTGTGTATTATATACCCGAGGGGTTGCATTTATAGAAGATGCTGGTGTGGAATTAGTAAAAAAGCAATATAGAATAAAATGACTTCTATCTTTTGCAGCAAATAGCAGAAAGAGATAAACAAACAAAAAGTAGCTTATAGAAATCTATCTTTCCTTCCAAAAATATTATAAATCAGTCTAACTGTACATTGATGAATATTTCATCTCTATTCTATCCTTATTAATTGAATAATCAGATGAATATATTTCAGAAAAAAGTATTATGTTTTTTTCTTTTTGTAGAAGAACAGAAATGAACGTATCAATGAAGGCATCTCATTTAGAATTTATTTTAACATATATCTTATAGAGAGTTTACAGTTTTCTTTTACGTGATTATGTACAAGAAACTATTTTAAATAGACTACCTCTATTGATCCTGGTTTTATTTTTCCCAGATTTGGTATAGTATTTTTCTTGTTGATGGTAAAATAAGATCAATTAAGATAAAACAACCCATCTCTGCCTCAGAGTTCAAGATGTGTATGTGTGTTCATGTTTGTATGACCATATGAACACAGAGGATTGTATATTTTTTTATGTAGTTTTACAAGAATATGGTAACTTAACATAAAATTTTTTGAAGATTTCCTCTTATACTTTAAAAATCTGAATTATGACTATTAAATCTTGGATAACCTAAAACTAAAAACATAAGGTCAAAGAAACTTTTTTTTTTTTAATTGCAAAGATTTTTGTACAGGGTTTTATAGAGGGATTTTTTTCCCTTTTTTTAAAAAAATATTTTATTTATTTATTTATTTATTTGACAGACAGAGATCACAAGTAGGGAGTGAGGCAGGCAGAGGGAGAGAGAGAGAGGGAAGGAAGCAGGTTCTCCACTGAGCAGAGAGCCCAAAGTGGGGCTCGATCCCAAGACCCTGAGATCATGACCTGAGCTGAAGGCAGAGGCTTTAACCCACCGAGCCACACAGGAACCCCTCCTAGAGGGATTTTTGTACGTGTGTGTGTGTGTGTCTGTGTGTGTGAGACATGCATGTGCATGCATGTGTATAGAGCTGGATGAATAGGGTAGCAGAGAATTGTAGGACAGCAAGGTCCACAAAGATTCACTGGAATCTGCTTATAGTGGATTAAGGATTTGATGAAGTTTGAAGGCAAGTCCCTAATCTTCAGATTATTCTAATGAAATCTAATCAATTCCTCTTATGATTCTCCTTATTCACTTCTGCTCTAAGAGCCTTTAGATACTCTATGATGTCAAGTGATGATAGCAATTTAAACTACCATTTTCCTCGCAGAAATTTAAAATGTAAATACCATCAAAACTATATCCTAAATGGATGCTACCACATATAAGTTCTGTAAGGGGTCTCAGGGTCTCCCTTATCCCTGGAATCATTCTGGTAAAAAATCAACTTTTCCCCCTTTCATAGTCTTAATTGTTTTTCCTGGTCATGACTGGACAAACAGAATACTCTCTGATACACTCGTATGGTTACTTAAGAATACCCCCTGCCTTATCTTGCTGAGAAAAGAATTTAATGTGTTAACTGTGGCCAAATAATATCTAGAACTTATTCATTCCCCATATTATGTGTAGAGATTCTTGGAAACAGATTTACCTTCCAGTAACCTTCTTTAGAGAAGGATAATGCATAAATAAGAGAATATATATAAGAAAAAGATAATAGAGCCTCCCTTAAGACAACGTAGAGAAAGTTATATAGCAAGCATCCTATTTCATTCAATTAATCTCATTCAGTCATTTATTAAATCATACTTTTATCCAACAATGAGTATGAAGTACCTATTATGTGCCAAGAATCTAAGTTACTTAGAATGGTAAATGTTGTTCTTGGCATTGTAAAGTCCTCACCCATTTTAAATTCTTAAGATTACAAAATTATTGTGGGTGGATACATTTCTAACTGGTTTTAAATGTATCTTTTTAAGTCATTTGAAATTCATTAAGAATATAGAATGAGGCAGAAATGTAATGTCATTTTTTAAATTTAGGGCTTTTATTTTTATTTATTTTAATTTTATTTTGGCGAAACTGATTTGACAGTTCTCCAAACCATATTTTTAAGTAGCCTGTCATTTCCCCACTGACAAGAAATATGGTATTTATCATACACAAAGATGATGCAGTGTCATGGTTAGGGGCTCAAATTTTGAAGCCAGATTTCTTTGGTTCAAATCTTGGTACATATTTGCAAAGTCTGTTTGGTCACATTATTTAACCTCCTTGTGCTTCCATTTTTTTCAATAAAAAGAGAGAGAGGAGAGCTTGCCTGGTTGGCTGTCAGTTAAGCATCTGCCTTCAGCTCAGGTTATGATCCTAGGGTCCTGGAATTGAGTCCTGCATCAGGATCCCTGCTCAGGGGGAGTCCGCTTCTCCATCTGCCCTTCCCCTCCACTTGTTCTCTCCCTTTTTCTCTTTCTTTAAAAAAAAAAAAAAAAAAAACGATAAATAAATAATCTTTACAAGCAAAACAAAAAAGAGAGAAGTAGTTCTTGCAGTTTAGAATTATTCCCATAATTTACTTAACATAAAATATATACAGAGGAGCATTTGATATAAAAAGAAAAAATGACTATTTTTATTTGTGGATTCATATATATTCATGATTATTTTTTATGGGCTTTGGAGTGTTGTTTTTATCTATTTGACATTCTTATGATCAAACTCTGAATTTATTTTTATATCAGTAAGCTTAGTCCTACTTCTTTGTTGTTGTTATTTTGCAAATGTATTTACTATGTAGTGTATTTCCACTCACAGTAAAACATCATTATCAACTCAACTGGATCATACTCATGTAGAAATCATGTATTACTTTTGGATAGAATGGACATTTCTCAATAGTAGTTTTAGGAACATGATATGTTTTAAATTAATTCAGACATTGTTTTCTAGTCTTTTTTTTTTTTTTTAAAGATTTTATTTATTTATTTGACAGACAGAGATCACCAGTAGGCAGAGAGGCAGGCTGGGGGGTGGGGGAGCAGGTTCCCCGCTGAGCAGAGAGCCTGTTGCGGGGCTCAATCCCAGGACCCTGAGATCATGACCTGAGCTGAAGGCAGAGTCTTAACCCACTGAGCCACCTAGGTGCCCCTGTTTTCTAGTCTTTATGAAGTTTTGCTGGTTGATTTTTTTTATTTTTATTTTTTTGGCTGGTTGACTTAAAAAAATATTGTACAATTATTCTATTAAGTTTAGTGTTGGGTATTTGATAATTTTATTTTCATTTTGAATGAAATATTTCTCCAAATATTTTCTAGCCCATAGACATACTAGAAATCTTGCATTTTTGCTTATCTTTGTTTTAAGCATGTTGTACCATTTCTTTAGACATAGAGATTTCCACATTAATTTTGTAAATATTTGTGTAGAATATCGTTTCTGTTGAGTACTTTAAATAACTCAGTGACTTATAAAACCATACTTGGACTTTGTTTACGGTGTCATTTATGCATGTCATTCACTTCTGTTTCCAATACAATACCCATTTTTTTCTAGCTTTTTATCAGTTTAGCTATGCTTCCCTGTTTCTGCATTTGCTTAGTTACAAGGAGAAATAAATAATAATTTCATGCTGGTGCTTTATAATCATTCTAAACGTAACAAACTTACATAGGTGTGCCTGTGGTACACAGCCTGGGCTCTGCTGTGAGCTCAGGAGAATTTGGAGTTAACGGACATGATGTGGCAGCTCCTGAAGACAGAGTATGAGTGAAAAAAATGGATTTACACAATTTCAGAAAAAGGCACTAAATTACATAAACCCAAACCTGTATGAAAGCTGCATATTTAACTTTTTTTTTTTTTTAAGATTTTATGTATTTGACAGAGAGAGAGATCACAAGTAGGTGGAGAGGCAGGCAGAGAGAGAGAGAGAGAGGAGGAAGCAGGCTCCCCACTGAGCAGAGAGCCCGATATGGGGCTCGATCCCAGGACCCTGGGATCACGACCTGAGCTGAAGGCAGAGGCTTTAACCCACTAAGCCACCCAGGTGCCCTGCATATTTAACTTTTATTGACATAAATAAAGTTAATTGTAAACTGGAGGCTCATTCCTAACAATTAAGGATAAATTGCTCATCAACCTAGAACTTGCAACTTCAACTGCTTTATGAAATTTTTCTTTTCCTTTTAGATATTATAAGATTAATAAAGTGCTAAGAAACTATAAAATTAGATTCTTTTGGAATTACTGAAAGCCTGAAAATACAAAAATTGCAGCTTAGAGAAGGTATAACAATAATGAGAAATATAAAAATAATTAAATGGCTCATATTAACCACTCCTGTTTTATGTGTACATTTAGTTTTACACTTAGAATGTGTATACATTTGGTTTTATTTGTTTCCTAAAGTGTGCACAGCACTTAAGAAAACTGAATTCATTTGCTTCAAAATTTTAAAGATACAGAACATCTTGCTGAATAATTTTGTAATCAATGGGCAGGTATTTAGAAAAGTTTAGTACATTTAACCAATTATGCATTTTAATATTTTGGGAGATTTAAATTATTCTGCACTTAATAAACATTAATCATTTGAAAATGATAAGCCTGATAAATTCAGTATTAAGAAAAGCCATGATAGTCACGAGTGTCTTACTTTTTATATTCGATTCCTCTGTACATTAACTAATCTATTGACATCTTTTCAAAAGTATTTAATATTAATATTTTAGAGCAGCTGTGGTGGCCCATGAAGACCAGAAGTAATTTTCATATTGCGTTTCTTCTGACAAATACAAGCCGTAGCTGAATGTCACTCCCTTTTTCCAATCTATTTTCTCGAGAGTGTGTTTAATAGCAAAATCATGCTATAGAATTTACCATGATTAAAATCCACTAGACCCAATCTCCTTAAGATCAAATCTCATAATAGAGAGTCAGTGAATTGTGAACACATGCATGAAAACAACTATTGCTTTTTTCTGTTTCACATAAGCCAGAAATTAATACTAAATTTTCTAATGCTCAAACATTTCTGTTTTAAAATTAAATACTTGAAGAAATTGTACGCTAGCTTCAAATTTTTCTTCTGCAGCTTCCTCAGCTCTCAGCCTTCACAGGAAGAGAGTTGGGGGACCTTGCTCTGAATGAGGCTTCGGCTTAGGGGAATGTGGCAGCTGGTTCGATCTTCTAGCCAGACCGCTAAAACTTCCTCTGCATCCACAAGAAGATCACGCAGGCACTGTTTTACCATTTGCGTGTTTACTGGAGTAGCACTTTTTTTTTTTTAAAGATTTTATTTATTTATTTGACAGACAGAGATCACAAGCAGGCAGAGAGGCAGGCAGAGAGAGAGGAGGAAGAAGGCTCCCTGCTGAGCAGAGAGCCCGACGCAGGGCTCAATCCCACGACCCTGAGATCATGACCTGAGCCGAAGGCAGAGGCCTTAACCCACTGAGCCACCAAGGTGCCCCTGGAGTAGTACTTTTAATTTCCTTCAAAAAACTCATTGTATTCATAACTTGGCACTGCAATATAATTACAATAGTAGCATCACCGCCCCCCCAATAATAATCAGAAGTTCAACATCTCCAGCCTGGTAGACAGTCACCCAAGAGGCCAGAGATCAGTGCTGAGACGAATGTAGCATGTAAATAAATAAAGCTCTGGCAGCCCCAGAAGTGCTTTATGACAGAGACCCCGTTCTGCTAAGGGTTAAAAATGTTTTGTTTTGCTTTTTAAGATCTTATATATTTATTTATTTGCCTGAGAGGGAGAGCAGAGTGTGAGAGCACAAGCCAAGGAAGCAGTAGGCAGAGAGAGAAGTAGGCTCTGGCGGAGCAAGGAGCCCAATGCAGAACTCGATCCCAGGACCCTGGGATCATGACCTGAGCTGAAGGCAGAGGCTTAACCCACAGAGCCACCCAGGTGTCCCTAAAAATGTGTTTATTATTCTAATTTGTAGGACACAGAGTGGGTCAATCTAATGTTTAGGAGTGTTTCCCTCTTTTAAAAAAGTGTAGGACTGGGTTAGATACCCTAAAAATATATTTAAATTTTAAATTTTATATATATATTTTTTACCAGTGATAATTCTGTGAAGTATTTTATGTAGTGATATGTATGTGTGTTAGAGAACAAAAAAATCTAAGACCGCCAAACGTAGGATACATCAACTTAATGTCTTAACATAGTCATGTAAGTAGGAGCATGAATTTAATTATAACATGTGCTATCTCGCCAAGTGAGGCATTCTTGAGGACAGAAACAAATGACAGAAATTCATAGCTCTCATTATAGTATTTGTTGACAAGGAGAGGGGTGAGTAGGAGATCATTTCTTTCACCATCCATTTTTTTTTTAATTTAATTTTATTTTTTCAGTGTTCCAAGATTCATTGTTTATGCACCACATCCAGTGCTCCATGCAATCTGTGCCCTCCTTAATACCCACCACCAGGCTCATCTAACCCCCCACCACCCTCCCCTCCAAAACCCTCAGTTTGTTTCTCAGAGTCCACAGTCTCTCATGGTTCCTCTCCCCCTCTGACTTCTCCCAATTCTTTTCTCCTCTCCATTTCCCAATGTCCTCCATGTTATTCCTTATGCTCCCCAAGTAAGTGAAACCATATGATAATTGACTCTCTCTGCTTGACTTATTTCACTCAGCGTGATCTCCTTCAGTCCCATCCATGTTGATACAAAAGTTGGGTATTCATCCTTTCTGATGGAGGCATAATACTCCAGTGTATATATGGACCAAATCTTTATCCACTCATCTGTTGAAGGGCATTTTGGCTCTTTCCACTGTTTGGCAACTGTGGCCATTGCTGCTATGAACATTGGGGTACAGATGGCCCTTCTTTTCACTACATCTGTATCTTTAGTAAAAATCCAGTGTTAATATCGTGTCAGGCTCAGTAGTACAACCTATAGTTAGTCCACATAAAATTAAATTAAACCTTTAAATTAAACAATTAAAGCTTCATAAAAATTCAAGAGGTAGTTACTATATTATTCGTGTTTGTAAATCAGAAAAATGAGGTAGAGTGATTAGTATTTCAAGGTTATATAAGTTGTACCTGGGGAGCTAAGATTCTGAACCTACTCTTGGCTCTTACCCATGACTTTATTGCTCTTCTTTTAACCATCCCCTGATACCACCTTGTCTCTGTGGCGCACTAGGTAGGTGCCTTGGAATTTATTCTGAGGTCTATAACCTATTTTGTTCTCTTATGCCCTAGACTCTCATAACAAAACCACCTCAGTCTTGGGCAAATCTCAACAGCTGATCATCCTGCAGTGGGCAGTCTAATATAGAAGTCAATAAAGTGTAGACTTTGAGACCAGACTGACCTGGCCTGACTCTGAACACTTCATTTTTTTTTTATTTACATGACATTTGGAAAATCACTTATTTAAGCCTTATAATATATATGATTATAAAAATGTATAGTATATATATGATTGCAAAATCACATTCATATGTGATTGTAGAATATATATGATTGTATATATATGATTATATAATACATATGATTGTAGAAATTCAATATAATTTCTACATTCTTGAGAAAGACTTGAGATGAACATATGTAAATTTTATAGTGCTTATCATATAGTAAATGATGAATGAGTTTGAGCTTTTATTAATATTATCATCATAGACATTTAAAAAAAAAGGCCTGGGGATACTCAGTGAAATATCCACAATTACACAGTTTGTGATAAAAAAAAAAAGAAATATCTACATCAGTTGGTTCCTAAGTCAGTTTGATTTTAATTCAATGACAATGCTTTTGGGTTTTTTTTGTTTTTTTTAGAATTTTTATTATGTTATGTTAGTCACCATATAGTACATCATTAGTTTTTGATGTAGTGTTCCATGACAATACTTTTGAAATAATTTGCGAATATATCTAGATTTGCAAGTCTTTTAATGGTTTAGTCTTTCCAGCCATATTTTCTCTTTGCCTAAAATATTTCAAAGGAAAAATTATTCTTTTTTTGTGAACTTCATTATTGACATGTTCTCTTCTTATGCAGAGTTAACATGTTGGAGGTCATTAAGGTATGTCAAATATCACTTGTAAATCCCCAAGTATGTTTCTGATAATAACAGAGTTTGTAGCTTCCGAATAGTCTCAAATTGTTCTTGTGTGCAGCTCTTTCGTGTCCTAGCCTTGCTGTATTCTTTGCAACTGGGGTCGCTTGAGACGAGGCATGGTAGGGTCTTATTCTCATTTAGACCATGAAAGATTCCATGGCCTTTCTACAATAATTCGAAATTCCTCTGAAATTTATTAGAGGTTAATCCTTCTAACATTTATTTTATGTAACCTTGCCTCAATTTTCTTTGTGTAAGTTATCCTATTAACTTCTAAGTTTTCTTTGTAGATGAAACAAGTTATATTCATTTCTTATTTTCCAAAATGTTTACACTTGTCTGTAGCATATTGTATTATATATGCAATTCATGATTTTCCAATGACCTCTTTTATTTAAAATAGTATTTCTGAAACCCAGTTATCTATTAAGCAATTTTATCAATTGCCTATATAAGAGATTAGTGTATGACCCTCATATTACTATTTTTAAATTAAATTTTTGAGATAATTTATTATGAATTTGGTAAGCTTTTTATATTATGCTTTATTTTGCTATATTTTAATAACTTTATGAAGTGTGTTTCTTCCTCTCTCTTAGTTGCTAGTCAGTTTATACCCTAGATAGGTGGTTTCATTGCACTATCATGTAAATATCAGAAAATGGATCCTTATTTAATAATGAATCAATTTTTAGCCATAGGTTTTATCTGTTATGTTTAATGAAGCCTTATTGGTCAAATCTCCTAGAATTAAAAATAATCACAATGTCAAGTAACTAAAAGAAAAAGTATAGTAGTTTATTAATTTGTGTTAGTTTTTACTTAATTAAAACACTATGTTACTTTCTAGTTTTTGTCATAATTATTTACATAGCTATAACATTATTTTTTAAGATTCTCAATGTTGCCATCTGCTGGAGAAGTATCATTTGTGCAGTTAGGACTGATGTTGATGCATGGTTTTTAATCAGAAACATTAAAAACCTATCATTTCAAATAAAATTTGAAAATATCAAAAATAGAAAGCTTACAGTTTGTGCCATATTTATTTTATTTAATAAAATTCAATTTAGTTTAGATTTTATTTATTTATGCCATGAAATTCTCATTATAATGACTTTAAAATGTGAGAATAATTGAACATATCCATAGGTCTGTAATCTAAATTTTTATTCTGATAAATATATTTCTTTCTCAAAATTCTAAGATACAGGGGCACCTGGGTAGCTCCGTGGGTTAAAGCCTCTGCCTTCGGCTCAGGTCGTGATGCCGCGGTTCCTGGGATCCACCCCGCATCGGGCTCTCTGCTCAGCAGGGAGCCTGCTTCCTCCTCTCTGTCTGCATCTCTGCCTACTTGTGATCTCTGTCAAATAAATAAATAAATAATCTTTTAAAAAAAATTCTAAGATACATATATTTTGGGATTTGTTTTAGATAAACAATATTTAACAACTGGGGATCACTTTAAAATATTTTCATTTGCCTATAGCGTGTAAGCACGCAAAATGGTGGCATCTGGCATAGTCATTAGACATTGAGTTATTTCTCAATCTGATAATACAGAGAAACTGAGGCTGTTCTTGAACTCTTCAGAAGCCACACTGCAACTTGTTGAAGATTGTTTGGAACTGATAAACTGGTTTCACAGTCAAAAACTATTGATGAATTGATATATTTTATGAGTTTAACATGTGAAACACTTAAAAAAATATCATTCTAGCTCATCATGGTTTATTTCCCCAGTTCATACAAGTTTGAGGTTACTTGGAATTCTTATACAATATTCTCTTTAATCAAATGTAAAACCATCTATTCCTTGCTATGCTATGTCTACAGCAGATGGCAGCACTTGCAATATCATGACATTTTATAAATTTAAAAAAAAATGTTTAATTTTCAAATCGCTGAATTTAGATAAATCAGAAACACAAGGATTTAATTATTTTAGCATTGGTATTGTATCTGATATACTTAAGAATTTAACGTTATTAAGCCCCTAAAAATAACACAAAACACATCTTACTAAAATATTTAAGATGTATTATTTGGGACAAAAAATATTGAATGTGATATATAAAATCATCACTAATAAATCACACAAACAAAATTCTATGCTTACCAAGTTTAGGATAATGTCTGTATTTCAAATAAAAAATAACCTATTATGTATTTGTTTAGTGCCTCAAAGGGCCTATCACTTGATATGAAAATTTCTTGCTGAAACAATTAGATTGATGAATGGCATTATAAAGTGACAGCTCCCCAAATATTTTAAGTAAGATAATTTAGTCATCAACAAATATTAATTAGCTTAATAGAGTAAAACTTTGTAAATCCTATTTGGAATGGTTTCACATAAATTGACTTTCATACGAATGAAACTTGCCATATTAAGAACTCATATACATACATATATACATATATATAATATTGCCATATTAAGAACCCACATACATATGTATATATGTATATATTTTTTGTATTTTGTTCATTTGAAAATAAGACTCTATTTATATCTGTATACTCCTCAAATTAGAATACCCTTATAAGACAAGCGTTTAAATTAGTTATATAAAATGTAGGGGCACCTGGGTGGCTCAGTCACTTAATTGTCTGCCTTTGGCTCAGGTCATGATACCAGGGTCCTGGGATCTAGCCCTGTGTTGGGATCCCTGCTCAGTGGGGAGCCTATCTCTCCCTCTCCCTCTGCACCCCCGACCCTGGTTTGTGCTCTCTCTCTCTCGCTCATGCTCTCTCTCTGTCTTGAGTAAATAAATAAAACCTTAAAAAAATTAGTTGTATAAAATTTAATACTGATAATTAGATGGTTGAAGTAAACACCTGTGTTTTGGTCTGTTTAGTAATATACCAACTAGCAAAACAGGAAAAAAAAAAAAAAAAGCAAACCCATGACTAAAAATCCTTTAAATCCCAAAATATATGTACTACTATTTAAATACTAATAAATTTTACTACCCTGTGGATTAAGACAAGTCACCTGGTTTCACTTGCTCACATCCCTGGCCCAGCATGTCGCTCTCAGTTCCTACATTGTCTCCAGTGCTCATAAACCAACCTGATGATGTCCGTGAGTCTGCTTCTCTTCTTCTGTGGCTCTTCATGTTCATTGTTGTTACTTTTGAGTAATTCTCATCAGGGGTTGTGCCTTTTCTCCTGCTAAGTCTATCTTTGTTCTCCAAGCTCCAGCAGAGTGCTGTATCTTGTTTAGAAATGGGTATTCTCCCCTACTGAGCCACACTTTGTCACACACTAACAAGCAAATGCATCCACACAAAGTGTGACCTCCCCACAGCTTCTTGAAAATAACTTCTGATTTTGCCTGGAATTCCTCTATCTCCAAAAGCATAAAAATGAACACCCCTTAAAAATAAAACCTAGAGGAATCCTGAGTTTGGATGTAGTAGATGTGTCATAAATGTCACCAGCTAAACCCCAAAGACCTGATATTTACTGCTCATCTGCTTGTACCCAATGACCTTTGTCCCACATTTTTCCTTAAGCTATTCTTTCCAGCTTACCTCTTAACTCAGGCAAGACCAGACGGGCCTCTCTCTCTCTCTCTCTCTCTCACTGTCTCTCTCTTTCTCTGTCAAGTAAACAAAATCTTAATTAAAAAAAAAAAAAAAAAAAGGTGCCTGGGTGGCTCTGTCAGTTGAGCGTCTGCCTTTGGCTCAGGTTATGATCTCAGCATCCTGGGATTGAGCCCCAGGGTCCTTGTTCAGCACGGAGTCTGTTTCTCTGTCTTCCTCTGCCCGGTGCTCCCCTTGCTTGTGTGCTCTCTCTCTCTGTCAAATACATAAATAAAATCTTAAAAAAAAAAAAAAAAGTAAAAGAGGGGCACCTGGTTGGCTCATTGGGTTAAGCCTCTGCCTTTGGCTCAGGTCATGATCTCGGGGTCCTGGGATGGAGCCCCACCCTGCCTCTCTGCCTACTTGTGATCGCCCTCTCTCTATCAAATAAATAAATAAAATCTTTAAAAAAGAGAGAGAGAGGGGCACCTTGGTGGCTCAGTGGGTTAACGCCTCTGCCTTTGGCTCAGGTCTTGATCCCAGCGTCCTGGGATCGAGCCCCACATTGGACTCTGCTCAGCAGGGAGCCTGCTTCCCTTCCTCTCTCTCTGCCTGCCTCTCTGCCTACTTGTGATCTCTCTCTCTGTCAAATAAATAATAATAAAAAAAAAAGAGAGAGAGAGAGAGAAAGAAAAAGAAAAAAAAAAAAAAAAAAGACTGGAGGGACATAGCAGCCCATGATGGAAACTGAAACTACGTCTGAGCATGAGGACTACTTGGAGGAAGACCTCTGGCCAGCCTGAACCATCCAAACTAGTTTGAACTTAACCCTGACTCAAGCCTGTGGAGGTGGACCATGGAGTGATCCATGGAGTGACTGACAGTTACTTTTACCTCATTATAATACTAAACTACATGCTCATGGAGGAGGATAAGCCTCATTTACACAATATACAATATATGGATAGGCATGTTTCCTTAAGTGCCTGCACTACCTTGTGCCTATTTCTGTATATGATAACAAGGCTCTCCTTTCTAAATATTCATCCTAACCCTAGAGGCACCTGGGTGGTTCAGTCACTTAAGCATTGGACTCTTGATTTCAGCTCAGATTGTGATCTCAGCATCCTGAGATCAAGCCCTATACTGGGCTTGGTGCTCAATGTGGAGTCTCCTTGAGATTCTCCCCTTTCCTCTGCCCCCAACCCCCACTCATGCTCTCACACTCTCTTTCTCTCCCTAAGATAAATAAATTAATCTTTAAAAAATAAAAATAATATATATAAATAAATATTCATTCTAACCCATAAATTAAAGGAAACAATCCACCTTTGCTTGGGGAATTATGGCTTTGGAAGTTATTCCCCTTGATCTCCTTATGTGCTGCAAATGAAGTTTCCTTTGTGGGACAACTCATTTGGTGTAGTTTCTATCTGCGATGCATCAGGGAGGGAGCTCATGTTAGTTCCCTTACATAATGTCTATTGGCTTCATCACTTCTTCTTTCCAGTCATGGTGTGCATTTTCTTTCATCTTGACCTAGGTATACATTTTCTTTCATCTTGACCTAGGTATACATTTTCCCCTATCAAAAACTAAACCCTACGTGTCTTCCAAAAGTCATACTTCAACAAACCCGAAAGTCATACTTCAACAAACATTACAAGAGACTCTAAATTCCCTTTATGTAAAACTCTATAAAATGTTGAAAGGGTGGACTAAACATCACCAAGCATCCTTGCTCCTCATTTTCCATACTATCTTCTCATCTATGCATATTACAATGGCCATTATGGAGAACATTCCAACTAGACAAAAAGTATACTTGAAAGCAAGAGTCCCCAAGTCAAACAAACATAATGGAATGTCTATTTTAATTGACATTCAGAAGCCTCCAGAATACTTCACCCTTTCAAAATAGCTTTATTGGGGGTGCCTGGGTGGCTCAATGGGTTAAGCCTCTGCCTTCTGCTCGGGTCATGATCCCAGCAAGCCCAAATTGGGCTCTCTGCTCAGCAAGGAGCCTGCTTCCTCTTCTCTCTCTCTGCCTGCCTCTCTGTCTACTTGTGATCTCTGTCTGTCAAATAAATAAACAAAATCTTTAAAAAAAATAGCTTTATTGAAAGATTTACTGCAAGGCTAATGAAAAATGAAAGACACAAGAGGTACCTAAAACAAAAGACTGTAAGACTGAAATGACTTCTACTACTTCTCTCTATCCTCCTTCACTTGAGTACTCACTCACCTGACTAATCATATGTCTGAATTGCCTTCCTATTCTGAAGAGACCTCAAGACCATTAACAAAAGTCCATCAAGGTAATGGCCTTACAACAGCCCCAAGCCCAGAACCTGAAAATACCTGGGGCTCCCCAACTATACCCTCCTACAGATTCATTATCAAAACACTGCCCAGAAACTGGCATCTCATTTGTAACCAGGATACTGTGTGTGTGGGGGGGGGGGATATATTGTCCTCAAAGAGTTTGCCAAATCCTTTGACATCAACTTGAATGTCCCTATATCTACCCTTTAAGGAGGGTTCCTCAATGGATCACTTCTAGGATTAACAGGACACAGAGAGATTCTCTGGTAAATTGTTATCCCCTTAAACAGCCAAGAAAAAACTAAAACTAGAAAAAATGGAACACCACGCCAAATTCTTTCCAATACTAGGGCTACATTTTCTACTTTACATCTTACTCAGCTCAAAGACAGCAGATAGGACCTGGGAAAACTGGTAGAAACCAGTGAAGCATGAGAATTTGGACCAGAGTTACATTTCCTGGGTCTCTATAGCCTAGCTGATAGAGGAAAGTAAAATCTCACATTGTCCCTTATTGGTAATTGATCCTTTTTACTCCCAGAGACAGCAATTGCCTTCTCATTTGTTAAGTTTTGTGTATTAAGAATTTGTTTCAGCTTTCTGCCTACCTGGGCCACCCAGGCTGTCAGTTCCTGCATATTCACGCAGGACAACCATCAGGCTGGGGGTCTGGCCAAAGATATACGGTCGACAGAATTGCACACCATCTGCAGTGAGGACCCTATGGAATGTTGCTAGTCTTCAAAAGAATTGCCTAAGCCTTTCTTTTAACTATCTTTGGGAGTGGCTGTAGATCTTGGGAAGGAGGTATCTTTTACACCCTCTTTGGGGATACCTCTTTCATCCATGATGTCATTCAATATTGTCAGGAATATTTATTGTTTATCCCAGCTGAAATCTGACAAGATATTTGAAAGGATTTTTTTAAGTAGCTGTATGGTCAGAAGTTGACCAAATTGGAAGCTGATATTCAGAACTTAATAAGAACTTTTTGAAAAGCCTTCTCCCCAAACTAAAATGAAACTATGTGCCCAGAAAGAAAGAAAAAAATAAATAAAACCCTCAAACAGCTCTAAATCAAGAAGATAGATATCTTTTGATATCTATCTTAAAGATATTCTCCCTGATACAAAGATACAAATTGACAATAATATAGTTGAATGCAGTTCAGACTGGAACTCAGTTTTTTGAGGAATTGAACACACATGTCCTACAAATTGAGGCCAACTTATGTTGTCGAGTTCGTCTGACAAATTGAATCTATATAGGAACAGAAAAAGCCCATCTACTCCCTTTACTAATCCCAAAGCCTTTCCTATTCACATCAAAAGGCTTAAATGTATTGTAAAAATTCTGGACTCAGGTAATAAAAGTCTTTCTTGGAGGAACTTGTATTCTTTATCTGTGCCTTAGATTTAAACTCTGCCCATTCTTTTCTTGGAAATTGGAGCCCACTCTTTAAATGTAAACAGGAAGATAATTCTTATCAGAAAGGGGAAAAAAACATTTGGGGAGAAGTCTCCTTGGAAACTAGGCAGATGAAAAATCTCAAATCCTCTCTACAAATAGTAAGTAAAAAGTTTAAGTCATCTGCACAGGTAAATTTAACTTACTCCATCTGTTGGAAACATGATTTGGATGCAACCGTTCTTTTGTAAGCTATTGAATTTTGCATTACTGTACCTATCTCATAGCTAAAATTGTAAAACAAAAACTACAAGAATTCTGCATCTGCCTGTATGTCTATATATGCATGTTATAGATATAGGATAATGTTCATGCACTTTTCTATATCCTGATTCATTATGTGTTTTCATTTGCTTCAGCTCTAGGGGGAAAAAGGGACATGAAAAGGGATCTGGTTATATCCTTGGCCATGTTGTTAGGAGGAGATAGAATATATGAAAATCTTTCATCTGTAGTGTATATAGGTCACAGTCTTATCCTAGTTTCCTTCCATGTGGTTGTTAGTGAGGACGGCAACTGCCAGAATCCCATATAGATCTTATCCTTTTCCCATCACACAAATCTGTACATGCAATCAAGTCATTTTCTGACTCATCATTTTTTTCTGAAAATGTCAGCATAAATGTCAATTCTATGTGGAGTCCTACTTAAATTCTCAAATTCAATTTTGTTTCCATATTATAAATCAATTTTTCTTTTTATCATCATTTACAATTATAATTAACTGTAATGCTGATATTTCTTTTCTTACTGCTATTATTGCTATGGTGTAATCTAGAAAGACTAGAGTACTTTTTTAGGGCGATTAATATACCCACTTGGTCTGACAATAATGAAGTTCTCCATGAATAGTTTTTAAATAAAGTGATATAGAAGTACATTTTATTGCCATAAAATAAACTATGGAAAAAGAGGAGTAGTGAATATAACGATCTGGCTTTCAAGAAATCAATACATAAAAGAACACCAAAGATAAAGGTATATAGATGTACAGATTTTTAGGCAGAGGTGTGTGTGTGTGTGTGTGTGTGTGTTGTCTAATGGTGAGGTGGTGATAAGATGTCATATGCTGATTTTTAAACTGACTTTGAAACGCTTATAAATTTTAGTGTTATTTATTCTAAAATAATTGTTTATTTGCCACTCCTATTTGCAATAGTAAAATAGTTCAAAAGTGATGTTACTTTATAGACATCACTTAACTTGCCAAGGGAGAATTTTTTTTTTTAAACATGGAAGGTTTTAAATATTGCCGCCTTATGGATAAATTCATTCAAGTGAAGAAATAAGCCACTAAGCTAGAATGACTTAGAATTACTCAGATTTATCTGAGGGTTTCGGATAAAGTTCTACATTAAGTAAAGGAACAGATGGACAAGTAGTATGTTTTTTGGCAACTTGTTTTCTCTTTTATAAACTAAATAGACTGTTTTCATCTATGACAGGAATTCCTCTTTGGTCTTTCCCATTACTGCAAATACTGCATATGTGTATTCCACAGACGCCTTTTAAAGAACATATTAAATCTCTCAGTACTTATCTAATCATTTTGATACTTTGATATTGCTTTTTAGGCATATTAAAGAGCATAGAAAAGAAAGTTGGTTAACAGTTTGTCAGAAATTGCGCTCATAAAATTTAATAATTAACTCATTTTATTACAAGTATAGTAATATATTTTTATACATGTCCAATATCAAAGGAATATAATTGTATGTTTTTGTACTACCTTGTACCTCTTTGAAATATCAAGCCAACTTGAGGTTTTATAAATAGCAAAATTTGAAATGAAATAAAAATATAGAAATAAACTGAAAATATTACTAAAACTAGAACTATAAAAGGAGTTGAATAAATTAAACATAAAACACTAAAAGATGCATATTTTTCCCATTGTTAAAGAAATAACCAATACAAAAACTAGACAGTAGAATATATTTGAATATATATTGATATAATTTTAATACTATAATTAACAATTTTTTATATTACCAGAATAAATGGACACATATACCACATTCCAGGATGGAAAACAGACTCAATAGAAGAATATTTCTATTCCCCAAATTAATCTGTAATATTAAATGTGTTATTATGACAAATTTCAGCTTTCTAATTTGACTAGACTATCCATCCAGATAAGAAAAATGTATGTGACTACCTAAATTCAAGGACGACAATGGAAAGTTTCTTTTCTCAGATAACAAAGACACAGGTAGAAATTCAAACTGTGGAACTGACAACACAGTTACCTTCAAACTTCTAAAATTCACCTTCCAAGGGGCTCAGGAGAACTTTGCAATCTCTTAAAAACCAGAAGCAAATGTGCAGACATAGCTATTAAGCTCGTATGTCTATTACCCTGTCACAGGCATGAACACAGTTACTTGTAGGGATGTAAATGTTACAGGTGTATGACCTCTTCCAGATCACATCCAGAGGAGTCTGTCACGATTGATTCCATGTTCTCATGTTACTTGGCACTTACTTTAAATATGCTGCAACTCTTTCAAGGGAAACCATTGGTTTAAAGACAGGGATAAGGCAGTAGGTATCTGTGATTTTAATTTTGATTTTTTTTTTCTAAAGATTTTATTTATTTATTTGACAGAGAGAGAGATCACAAGTAGGCAGAGAGACAGAGAGGGGAGGGGAAGCAGACTCCCCGCTGAGCAGAGAGCCCGATGTGGGACTCGATCCCAGGACTCTGGGATCATGACCTGAGCTGAAGGCAGAGGCTTAACCCGCTGAGCCACCCAGGCACCCTAATTTTGTATTTTTTGTTTTGTCTCTCTCTACTTCTTTCTCACACTACCTTCTCACCCTTGTCCACAGACAAATCTTTGTGTATGCTTCTTTTCACCACTCTTCATCCAATCATAGCACATTATTTTCTTGCAGCTAGCGTGGTGGGAGTTTTTACACCACAAAAATGGGCAAATAGCATACATATGAAGTTTTCTTTCCCCGCAGAAAAGTTTGATGAGAAACATTCACCATCAAATCACAGAGGGGTGTTGTACTTGAATTCATAGATTAAACATGGAGTATTTGGGGGACATGACAAACAACTGTGTGTGATCATGGAAGTGAACAGCTGAAGAAGAAATTAGGATCAGAGGGGTGCAGGTGGAATGATGGTGATAGGCGTCAGAATGATGATTTGAAGTGGAAAGGAAAACAGTGAGTCAGTTTCCATTTCTTTAGATTGAGGACATGGGGAATCTCCTGCAGGTAGTTGTAATCCTGGAAGGAATTAAAGAAGAGTATGGGATAATTATTGATCTTTGGCCTCAAAGGAACAACGATTTTTACAAAGATGATAGAGAATAAATAACGAGATGTAAAAATAAGAGCAAACCTTTGAAGTTTAAGCCTATGTTATATTAAATCATCAAACTGGATATTTCTATAAGTAATATATTAATTTCATTGAAAATTTATTTCTTTGTTTATGGGGCACTTTTTTCTTTTCCTTTTCCTCGTCCCCCCCAGACTTATTTGAATTAACTAAATTTATATTCTCTCTTTCCTTTGATAAAAGTACCTAATATTTCTGGGTACTGGGTGGCTCAGATGGCTCAGATGGCTACACGCTTAGTCTGTGTCTGGCTCAAGTCATGATCCCAGAGTCCTGGGATCAAGCCCTGCATCCAGTCCAGCATTGAGCTCCTTGCTTAGCAGGGAGCCTGTGTCTCCTTCTCCCTCTCTCTCTGCCTGCTGCTCCTCCTGCTTGTGTTCTCTCTCCCTATCTCTCTCTCCTTGTCAAATAATAAATAAATTTTTTTTAAAAAAATAATAGTTCCACTTATTTTAATCTTCAAGTTTTTTTTTTATCTCCATAAACAATAAATATTAAATGATAGCCATGTAATACTTCAAACCACAAATATCACTTTAGGATATAGCTTCTAAAAACAATATTCTCGGGGTGCCTGGGTGGCTCAGTGGGTTAAAGCCTCTGCCTTCCGCTCAGGTCATGATCCCAGGGTCCTGGGATTGAGGCCCGTGCACGCGCACGCGCACGGGCTCTCTGCTCAGTAGGGAGCCTGCTTCCTCCTCTCTCTCTCTCTCCCTCCCTCTGCCTGCCTCTCTGCCTACTTGTGATCTCTGCCTGTCAAATAAATAAATAAAATCTTTAAAAAAAATAAATAAAAACAATATTCTTGGCAACTACAAAAGTGATAAGTTCTTTTTAATATCTATGCTATGGTCCCTCTTACCTTAAAAAGAAAATTGTTGGTAATAATGTAATATTTTTATGTATGTGTTTTATGATTGGGCTTTTTATATTTGTGTTTTTGATGTGTCTCTTCTATGATTAGGAAGTTGTGATTAATACTGTATTCAGATTCTATTAATTTACTGAAGTAGCTATTGAAAAATTAAATTTAGTCACAATATTGTATTAACATGGAAATGTGTGAAACTGGAAATATTTTTATCTTAAATTTCCATTTTAGAACAGAAAAAAAGGAGCGTTCCAGTGACAAGTAATTGGCCCTATACATGTTTATTATTTAAGGAAACAGAGTTTTCAGGTATTCCTTTATATGTAATACTTTCTGTGTATTTTGAATACCCAAAACAACCATTCAACAGACATAAAACTTCAAGACAGTAAATTAATCATATAAGTAATTCTTTGTAAGTTTAATGTCTAACATTTACTCCTTTTACACATATTTCAAGTAAATGAAATGTTTTCTTAAATGTAACCTAGGATTCAAAATTTTAAAACGCAGGAGGAAAGATTGTGGAAATTTTAATGTATTTTAGTGTTTTAATGTATAATTATAGTCTATCATGTAAGTAAATATATATGCTTAAACAATTTTCATTAGTGTTTTCTAACAGCAGAGGGAGATATTGAACTACAAATTAAGTATTTTTCAGTACACACCTTTAGCAAAGTGATTTATAGCCAATTAGACATTTGACTTTAAATTTAATTCTCTTGAGACAACATCTTCTTTGATGAGTCTTTTACAAAGAAATCTTCCCCCAAGATATGGTTAAAAAAACAAGGTATTTTATCAAATCTAAAAATTCATACTATGTTAATATTTCACTTGATATTTTACATAAATTTATCAGACAAGTATTAAATAACTCAAACCTTATGCATTTTATATTTTATTAGAATGGTCTGGTGCCATAAAAGCATGATTTTTACATTTAGTCAGACTGGAGAGAATGTCCTTGTTCTGTTATTTACTAACTGTGTGACCATTACCAAGTTATTTTTCATTCTTAATTTTCACTTTCCTTATCTGTAGAGTGAAGTTAACAATATTATGTCTTTTATAGGGTATTGTGAAGATATTTTTAAATTGAAATATAGTAGGTGCTGACACAGTAATTTCTTATTTAAAAATATTAATACATGTTTATTAATGTTAATATTATCATTACTTTTAGAGTTCAAGAAATATTTATTAAATAACTGAATACATAACTAATATCCACAATGATGACTGTGAGTACCATGAAAAATATAGAATATAGTATCCTTTTTTTTTTTTTTTTTAAAGATCTTATTCATTTATTTGACAGAGATCACAAGTAGGCAGAGAGGCAGGCAGAGAGGAGGAAGGAGGCTCCCTGCTGAGCAGAGAGCCCAATGCTGGGCTCTATCCCAGGACACTGGGATCATTACCTGAGCTGAAGGCAGAGGCTTTAACCTACTGAGCCACCCAGGGGCCCTAGAATATAGTATCTTAATACTAACAAAGATAGCAAAATCGAATCCTTGGAAGGATGATAAGCAGTATTATGTTGTTATGTTTGTTGTGAGAAGGCAGAACTGGGTAATCAGAAAGAGAGACAACACCATAGTCCCTTCTAATGCCTGGTGGGTCTATTCTTTCTCATATCTCATTCCTGTCCCCATTTGTTCTTTAGATAATCAATACATCTGGTGCATGCCCACTCCCATTACTAGTACGTTCACAGTCCTTCGATACCTAAAATACTCCTGTATGTATTATGGGCTGGGGTGCAATTGTTGGGATGGAAGGAAGCGTGTATATTATAAAGGGGAGATTATGTATCTTTTGGGGGAATCTTATCTGGGGTCCATGTTAGGTTAGGAAGTATCTGGTCCATTCTAGATCAAAAAGACTACAGAGCTCATTGGATGTAGAGCGTACAACATGAATCTGATCCAAAGACCTTCTGGATTTATGTATTGTGCAAGAAGCTCTTCCCTCAGTCACAAGTAGAGTAGGATCTGACATAAACTGATTTCCTCTTAACATCAGTCTTTATAGCAACTTGGTTCTCACTGATTTAGAAGGACAAAGAAGTATACATAGTTAGTATAATATAGTATGATAAGGAAACTGTGATATATACACACACACATACTATACACACATGCACACACACATATATATGTATAGGGATTCACTATATATATATTTATTTATACAAATATATATATCACTCAGTCAATTATACAGTTCTTCAGCTATATCTAAGTAGGTATACATATAAAGGTTTCGTCTCCGTGTTTTCAACACATACAATTCTTTGCCCACAATTGTCACTAATGCTTACATATTGACTGAAATGTGTTTTAGAAGAAGTATTTTTAATTTAAAGATTTTTTTTTTTTATTATTTATTTGTCAGAGAGAGAGGGAGAGAGAGCGAGCACAGGCAGACAGAAAGGCAGGCAGAGGCAGAGGGAGAAGCAGGCTCCCCGCCGAGCAAGGAGCCCCATGTGGGACTCGATCCCAGGACGCTAGGATCATGACCTGAGCCGAAGGCAGCTGCTTAACCAACTGAGCCACCCAGGCGTCCCAAGTATTTTTAATTTAAAAAAATCAAAAGTATTCTTTTTTTTTTAAGATTTTATTTATTTATTTGACAGAGAGAGATCACAAGTAGGCAGAGCAGCAGGCAGAGAGAGAGGAGGAAGCAGGCTCCTTGCTGAGCAGAGAGCCCGATGTGGGGCTCGATCCCAGGACCCTGAGATCATGACCTGAGCCGAAGGCAGAGGCTTTAACCCACTGAGCCACCCAGGTGCCCCTCAAAAGTATTCTTTATAAATTAGTCCTGTTACATATAGAATTAAAATCTGATCTTATTATAAAGTATGTGCACTTATGAGAACATTTAACCTGAGAGGCAATTTTACCTACTGAGTAAACAAATTCTGAAGCCAGAGTGAATTGGATTAAAATCTAAACTCTGCCCTTCCTAATTCTATAACACTGTATATGTTACATGTATGCTCCAGTTTCCTCATTCCAATAGCACTTGCCACTTAGGTTTGTTCTAAGGATAAATCTGTTACTACATAGAGTGATCACACTCCTTATAAAAATGGAGAGTGCTCACAGCTGTAGATATATACCATTACTACTTATTATTATTAATTAAAAATCTAAGGATTAAAAAAAAACTTACAAAAAGGTAGTTGGACACTAACAAATAAATGTAGCATGTTCTTTGTTTTTTGTCTTTGGTTTAATTGAAGAACATTTATAAATCTTCTCAAGAACATGATAGATGATAACAATGGATATTGTCATTTATTCTTATAAATAATATAGCCTATAATACTCAAATTTGGTTATTTTTTTCCTTAAACTTTGTTTCTAATCATGCTCAAATTTGGTTGTTTTTTTCTTAAAATATACTTATAATGCACTGTAATAATTATTATGGACCAGCAATGGAACAACTACCCACATCAGCTACATTTAAAGTGAAAATTCAACAGAGCATGCGCTCCCACTATTAAAGTTGTTAAGAATTTTTTTAAAAAATATCCACTAGAGGGAGCTAAAAGAGTGAGAAAGCTCTAAACCAAGGGAGGTGTTAGGAATGATTCTCTTAGTTCTTAATAATATTATACAAATATTCAAGATTATTATTAGGTCAAAAATTCTTATTTTCAGTTTCTTCACTTACCCCATATCAAGAATTATTAAACAGTGATTTCTACCAGTATCAAAGATTTGTAATATTCTGTGGAAGGCATGTGTTTCCATGTACAGGAAGGAAAAGAAGGTAAGTGCTATCTTGAATTACTTCCTTTCTTAAAATAGGCTGACCTATGTTTTAAAAATTGTTTTACTGCTAAATAATTGTTTAAAGCTGTGAGATTTCTAAAAATCAGTGTTTTCTACATTTTAGTAGGTTGGTTTTGCAAATAAAAATGAGGAAATCCTTTTTATAAATGCCTCTCTGATTATAATTAGTCAAAGAAAAGAATACAAATATTTCAAGGAGTATTTGTTTTACTATAGTCATGTGACTTCAACCTTACTACTTACTGTTTGAGGGGGAGAGAATTGAAAGCCTTTAGTTCAAGTAAGTGTTTTATGAGGATTGAATTTTTATATTGCCCAGGAAAATCTGGTGCGATACATCAAAAATTAACTTGAGATACCCTTCTGTCAACTCCTTTTCCCTTCCCTTTCCCCAAAAAACAACAAAGGATATCTGTCCATTTAAACAAGTATAGCTTATTATAGTAATTTGATTATTAGGTGTTAGTTTTTCTTAGAACTTTATTACTGTTGACATTTTATTAGTATTTACTAGTTATTATATATCACAATGGTCTATGTTCTATTGCAATATTGGGAAACATGAAAATTATAGATAACACTGCCTTATTGTCTTAAACATACAATATAAATAGTAATATGTGGGATATACACATCATTGAAATATGTCACAAGAAAGCCTCAATTATTTCAAAGGAGAGACTGTAGATTAATATAGGTAGGATGTATACAGTAAAATCATCAAAAGGACAATTATATTTAAAAATAGGCATTTATATTCATGTAAGTATATAGGTATGGTGTAAATGCTTTTTTTTTTGTACATTGAGTGTAGATTCTTAAGGAATATCTCGGAGTCTGAAGTATTTGCAGTTCAAAAGCTTATTCTCTATGTTACATTCTACTTTTTTAAATGCTATATATCAAAATGTAACAATGCTTATTTTGTTTTGGAGTTTTCAGCAAGATTCCTGTTAATAAAAAGTGAACATTATTCAGTGAAATCTGCCACTAATAATTTATTTACTTTCTTGTTTAATATTGATACTTTAATGATGACTAATAGTTCAATAACTATCTTTTTATATTAACTCCATTGTTATCAAGTAAAAATAATGCAAAATAAAATAATTACATAATTACTGAGTCACTTGTTGAACTATGCACTTCTATTTCTCAACAAACATGTGTTACATTCTTAATTTATTTCTTTACAGAGTATAGATCCAATTGTAAGAAAAAAAATTATTTCTTTCCAAATGAGTGTAACATTTGGTATTTAAATTTTGTGTTAACTAATCAGTCCTCATTGGTAAAGATACTACTTTTATTCCATAATATAGAAATCATCTCCATATAGATGATTTTAAAACATACTTAAATAAATATACATATATGCATGATATTCATGGTCATGATATGCACAGCTTAATGTTACTGAAATAATAACATTGAACTAAATGAAACTGACATGTTTTGGACAAATGGGTGAATATCACTATTATGAGATTAAAACAATTTGAATAAGTTTGCATCCCTCATGACACAGCAACAGATAATAGGGAGAGGCTGTGATGTCTAAACTGTGGTTGGCAATAGAAAGACAATCAGAAATTTTAAACCTCCTGTAGGGGAACCACCAAGCTGATCATCTGTCGTGTTTATTTGATTCAGTGGTATTTATCTAGCATTATTGTTAATCATCTGTTAATAAAGTAGTCTAGTCACACAGATTGTGTTATAATAACTGCCAAACAACAATAATAGGAAAGATCCAGGGGATAGATTTTTAAAATTTTTTTAATCTTGATCTCTAGCATTAAGTTTTTGTTATATGGGCAACAATTTTAAAATTAATATGTATACATTCCTAGGAACAAGTAAGTATCCTAAGATTAGAAGATAGTGAGAACATACGAAGAAATGATTCAACTTGAATAACTACTTATTTGAGGGCTTCCTATATGCAACTCACTCTATAGTATTAAAGAAAAAAATAAGAAGTAGATAATAACCTCCCCTAGGGGAGTCTTTACAATCAAAATAACTCACAGTCTACCATTATTACACTGGACCTTGTTTTCTTGCATACTGCTCATTATTTGTTGTAAAGCATTCATCAACATTTTTAGTTTTTTTTTAATAATTTTTAAAAGTCTTCTTAGTTATCCATTTAAAGTAGGTACTTTTATGAAATCACAAATACACTTCATATGAAGACAGAGAGCTTATAATCCAAGTTTCCAGGAGAAAGTTTTTGTTTTGCTTTGTTTAGGTTGTGCCAGGTTAAATAATGGTATAAGAGAGTTCCTTTGTGTCAACAGATTTCAAATTAAAACAGAAAGTATAATTGTAAAAGCTCTCTTAGAATAAGGCAATTCCATTATTAGTTTTATAACTTTGCTGTCAGATCAAATTGAGCATGAAAGAAACTTAAGATTTAAATAACAAACTAAACTCTTTATTAAAGATTCAATGCAAAGGGCAAGTTTCCAAAACACTGATTTATGTGTGATTTATAAAATATTATATCTATCATGTAAACTCTACATAGACTCTTTATTGTGAAGTTTGGTACTTAAATTTGTGTCAACTAATCAATCTTAGGTCGGTAAAATTTTACTTTCATTCCACTATGTGGAGATTCTCCACATAGATGATCTTAAAACATAATATTCATGTTACTTAAATAATGCATTGAACTAAATAAAACTTACATATCTGGAAAACTGGTTAAATATCACAATTATAGGATTATAAAGCTTAAAATAATTTTGCATCCCTCAGTGAAGTCATTAATCATGATGAATATATGCAAATATCCTTCTCATGTACAAAGATGTTATTGCTAAAAGGTGAGAAAATTTTCTATTCTTCTTTATATAAAAGCCATGTTCCTTTTGTTAAATTGCGTGTTATTGTCAGAAGATAAAGTATTCATAATCATTATGCTCTGACTCTAACAGAACCAAAAAATAGTAATGGTGGTAAAGTGTTTCAGGCTTCTCTTCTAGTGAAATATGAAAGAGAACCCTATGTTCAAAATTTGAGAAGCGAATTCAAAGGTTACTGTATAGCATAGCATCATGAAAGATAAAAGACATCATTCTTTGATTGTCATCTTCTATGAATAGAATTTATGTAAGTCCAATTATATATTTTAAGTAGAATTTACCCCATTATTGTCTTTAAAGATTTTGTAAAATTTTATAAGAGCTATTACTTTTGTATACAATGAACAGGATGGGAATATAAAATAAGGAATATTTAAATTAGATTTAATCTCTGGGATTGTTAGTGGATTTAACTTTTCTTATTTCTTTTGAATATCCTTTAGAGTCTTATAATGAAACATACTCATTTTCAAAACATACTCATTTCAAAAGTATATACAATTTTAAAGAAAAATTTTGGCTTGAAATTAGAAAAAAGAAACATGTCCTTGTTAATATTTGTAAAACTAGTGCACAATTCTTCTACATTTCTGTACATTTGATTTTTTTGCAAATATCTGTAATATTGAATTTTAATAGTATTTTCATGAGTTTTAATGTAATTCCCTGCCAGTACAGAGCCCACAGGAATGTTATTTCCCAATAATTTGTTTTGAATATTTTTTTAATAATTATATACATACTTTCAAAGTGACACTAATTTAGGATTATTAAATGTCTAAATATTTCTTAAAAGAATGAAATAATCAATAAGTATGTAAAATCCATCTACAGTATTATAATTCATAATGGATCACTAAGGGTTATAGTTTCAATCTTCAGAATATGTAAATATGCCTCAGTCTATACCACAGATGGTACAAAGACCTCTCTTCAAGGCTTCCAGAGTCTTGTGTTAAAAACAATCAGACATATGTTTTCATTTTATGACTTAAATGTGGCACTGGGAAAGGTGGGCAAGTGCTCTGATGTAGAACTTGTCTTATAGAGCACGAATCAATCTCTTTCATTGCTATTATTTTTTCTTTCCTCTCTAGTGCTTGATGTTGGCCCTGTCATTCTATTTACCCCACATGCGTTATCAGTCCAACAAATTTCATAGAACATTCTTCCATCTGGTCTTTGTCACCACTAGATATGTAAAATGATTCCTCACCCTTGACTCACCCCCAACCCCCTCCAACCCTCCACATCAGCAGAGAAGAGAAGGCATTCTCCTCAGTCCTGGTATCATAACCATGTACTCTGAGCTGTTGCTCTAAAATGACTAACAGAGGTAGTTTTATGTCTTCTGACTCCTTGGTATTCTTCATTGTAATTAGAATACTTTCATATTTGCTGTTGAAGACGCACATTCCAAAAGCTGTAGAAGTCACAATAAGACGCAAGGTAGAGTATATGATTAAAAATAATTAATGACTTTTTAACACTTTCCAATATGGAGTCATTGGGGGTAAATTATGTGGAAAGATTAATAAAATTTAGTATTTATTATGGTCTCTTAATGAATTTATTATCAGAATTTGGGGAAAGCTACACTGGGAAAATATTTTTCCATGTAACAATTGGAAATTTAAAAATATTCTTAAATGTCGTTTGACAATCAATAACATGTTCCGCCATAAGCATTTTGGAAAGAATAACAGAATTATTGACTTAGTGAAATAACTTAGGAATTACAGTTAACAAACTATAGAGAACAGTAGTTTTAGCCATAATCATTTTAAGTGTACTGTTAGATATTTCACTACTGAGTTTGAGATAACGCTGAGTAATTCCTTATTAATACCACTCCTTTGAACCAGTTAAAAGTTACGGAATGCTTCTCAGACAATTCTTTATTTAGCCATTCTTAGAGTTTCCACCCAAAACCTAGAGAAAAAGTAAAGAATAATAATTATAAAAAAGCCTTCCTTTCCATTGAATTAACCAGTAATTTATGCATGAGGACAACATGTCATCTATAGGCAAGGGATTCAACATAAATAACTTGAGATATGTTCTAGGTGCATACTATGGATAAAATAGACACATACTCAAATTGGAGGAAATGAAAGAAACCTGTGTCCATCTATAGGGAACTCAGTTCTATTTGTCTATATATCTGTTTGAACCTCTCTTCCTCCACAGACTTCCAGAACATTTCTCCTGAGGTTTTACTTCCAAAACCAAAAGGAACACATTTGGAGAATTTTGTGTACAGTGCTGGAAGGGAAATTATTCTACTTCCTTGTTTTCCCGTTGATTCTAAGTAAATTTTGTCACCAACCTAAATCATTAGATTGATTTAAGGTAATGCAACCTGGCCGTCAGCTAGCAGCAAATTGTGTCTGAGATTAACTCCTTACCTTGATTTTCTCTTATTTCCTCTAATCTCTCATTCCTTACCCTTTCTAATCCCCCCATCTGTATCATTATCTCTATTTCCTCTTAAAACATGGTGTCATTAAAATAAATGAGGAACTTGGGACGCCTGGGTGGCTCAGTTGGTTAAGCAGCTGCCTTCGGCTCAGGTCATGATCCCAGTGTCCTGGGATCGAGTCCCACATCGGGCTCCTTGTTCTGTGGGGAGCCTGCTTCTCCCTCTGCCTCTGCCTGCCACTCTGTCTGCCTGTGCTCGCTCTCTCTCTCTCTGACAAATAAATAAATAAAATCTTTAAAAAAAAATAAAATAAAAATAAATAAAATAAATGAGGAACTTAATGAGTGAAAGAATATAATATAAAGGAATGTGAAAATATTAAAAACTGCTTCAAAATCCATCTTTTAAAGCAACTATTCCATGCTAAGGATATGAAAACTTTATGAATTTGAGTGCACAATCGCACATAATCGTTAAATGATAAGTCAATCTGATATTGTCCCATTTTGATGATTTTACCTTTTTTTTCCCTGAAATAATACCTAATATTACACAGGTAGACTTTAGAGCCTATAGCCAAGGGTATTTCTAAGCATAGACTATTTCAAAATGAATAAATAATAGCTTCTAGTATATTCATTTTGGATATGAAAAAGTTCAGGTACTTAGAATGAAAAGAGGAATGATTTTTAAAACAAGCATTTTGGGAAAGAAAGAAGGAATTTGACAGTTGAAAGTTTTATTAGTGGTGATTCAGAAACTTTTGAGAGTTGAAGGGACAAGTAGCTTTTTAAATAGAAACATTTTAGGGGGAAAAAAATGCTCTCTCCAGCCAATGCCATAAAAATCAGGATATTGTAATTTCTACATACTCATTCAACTTGGTTCATTTCACCTGAAGAGACATCACTTCAGAGTTTTGAGAGTGTTAAGCAGTGTTCAATTAATGACAAACATCTGTAATAAAGATTCTTGAATATATTTTAAAGTAATCATATTGCCATTCCAAATAAATATTATCTTCCTTGCAAAAGAACCTCATTTCTGGTCTCATTACTGAACGTTAGCTCTAGGGAAAGAAATAATGAACTGTACGACTTGGAGTCTCTGACGTGAGGCTTTAAAAGACATTTAAATCGTGCGTACGAAAAGGCAAATGTGGCAGGAAAGTAGTTCACGTTAACGTTTCAAAAACCTAGTGCACCATTGCAACCACAAATACTGGTAAAACACAAAGCAAAACAAAACCTGAAGCAAGGACTCTACAGGCGGCATGCTGACAGTTTTGCTGCACGCCTGTGTGCAAATCAAACAGTCCTGTGCCGACGGAGAATTTAACATAGTGCATTATTTAGCTTGCTCTCCAACACAAAAAAATTATACATTTAAAACGGTGCATAATTATTCCCATCGAAATTTACTTGCACTCTCTTTGGTATCAAAAGGGAGTGGAAAGGCCATTTGCAGAAAGAGGAGGAGTTGAGCAGTCCCAAGGTGGAGCTGTCTCTTGTGTTAAATGACACTGGCTGAGTAAAGCGCTCAGGGCTTAAAGGCTGAGTCAAAAGCCAAGAAGTCTCTTTATGGACGCCTACCTCCCAGCCCTTGGCAATCTGACTAATAACAAACTGAGCTAACAAGAAAGACTAGAAAGGGAGGAAAGGGAACACTGCTGCAGCTTGGATCTACAAACTAAGAAAGCAAGAGTGATCAATCCCAGCTCTGTGAAACATCTTGTTTATTTACTGCATTCCGCAGCTTGCAAATGGTTAACTATATGCAAAGAAAGTCAGCATAGCTGTGAAGTATGCCGTGAATTTTAATTGGGGAGAAAAGGCAACTGCTTCAGGATGATCTAGTATGCACTCGGTCTGAAATATATTCAATGAACTGCTCAGCATTTAGTCTTTGAGCAGAGCTTTTTAACTTTATGAAGCAATGGGACCTGCCAAAAAGTGATATTTGAGAAGAAAGTACGTGGCGGCTGGTTTTTCTTTTTTAATAAAGAAAGTGAATTGACTTTGACCATCTCTTCCAGCTGTGCATTGCAGATAACGTCAGGAAGAGTTTCTGCTTTATAGGTAAGATGAATGTTTCCAGGCTTTTCTAATACCTATCTTTGCATTGTCTTAAAGTGATTGAATTTGTACGTTTGCCCTTTTAAAAAAAATAACTTAGCATTAAAAGCTATCCAGTTTCATTCTTACTCATTGGCACCACTAATGCTGTAGCAGATGCCTGTTTTCTCTGAGCAGCAGACAGTCCAACAGCTGGCTCGCCAGAGGAACAAATAAAATAAGATGCCACTATTTCTTGCATAGCATCCAGTTTGTTATTGGAAACTATATATGTGTGCTTTCTGAAGGAAAGATCACTTCCAAACACCATTGCTGAATTTAAAATATAAGCAGAATGTTAAAAGATTCTTGGTATTTTGTATGCTATTTTTCTTATTTCCTGGCTGGAAAATATATATTTTCTGAAAATATGTAAACAGAGATTTTTGACCTCTTTCACATAGGATCAGATGTTACCCATACGGAACCCGTCTTCAAATTTGTGTGCATTTCTGAAAAGATATGAAACTGTTCCCTAGGACATTTTGAAGAACATAAGATGAATATAAGATTAAAACAGTAACTAGAGATTGTCATCTGGAAGTTATTTACTATTTCCTCAAGATGCTGTGTCTGGTGAAATGAATCATATTCTTTCTTAGTAATCTATGAAGAAGTACTTTAGTGTTTGTGGAAGCTAATCCACAAGTTGAGGGCTCCAACTACAAGCTGTTGGGTTCTAAACATAGACTCAGAGCTGTTTAAAAATCAATTTCCCTGTGGAAAAATTTAGTCTGCTAACTTTTCCTTTATATGGAAAGGCACTATACAGTTTTATTTCTTTAGTTGCCTTTTACCATTCAGAAAACTTCATGCTATACATGTTTTCAATAAAACAAAGTATTTTCATGGGATTAGTTTTTCCAGAATTATTGATTGGTTTTGGGATGTTCTATCTGTTCTGTTGCATCTATCAGATTGTGAACTTCAGGTAGATTCAAAGTTACTGTTCACATTCCATTAAAAAATAAATGAAAGCAGATACCACTTGGAAAAGTTGAAGAGTTTTGAGATATGGTGTTTATTTATCTTTCAATTTAATTTCTATAAAGTTAAGTTACACTAAAGAAAAGAAATGCAATTAAATACATTGGAGTTATATGTATTTATCTTGTCAATGCTGTCATCTCAGAGTTAGAATCTTTCTAAAGAATTGCTATTTCAGATACATTTCTTAAATTTTTAAGGAGTTGGAATATGTGATGTTGTTATCCTGAACTGTCATTTTTTTTATTTACCAAATTAGAAGTACCCTCAAATGTTTGAGTATAGTGCAGTTTGTTTTAGAGTTCACTGTGGCTTTAAGCCTAATAATAAAGGAGGTCTATTGCTTAATTATATGATGACATTCTGTGCCCTAAAGCCAGTTTCGAAACCTCATTAGAAAGTCATTTGCTTGAAGTTTATGTGAGGCATTGTTTATTCTTTTATAATAGCTAGAAATGTGTTTTAAAGCTGTTTTTCTTCTTTAGGTATATATTAACCTTATTCATAAAAGGATTTAAAAGCAGCAGGAAATATCCTACTTTTAGAAATTCAGTAGAAAGTGTGACAAGTGAAATTTTAACAGGCACTCTTAACCATATATATCGAATACTATCAAACTTCTACAAACTGCCCTAGACAGCACAGTTAAAATGAAATTCTTTTTATAGTGATCTCCTTTCTTACATGGTCAGAGACTTATTTTCCTCATGGTTTTTAAATAAGATAATAAAATTAATAAGTATAGAGCCAAAATCAAAACAGGTTAAAACACAGATATAATTATTAGATAGTATATTGTGACATCCAGTTCAAAAATATAAATAAATAAAGGAAATACATTATGTATGCATGTGTGCATACATAGATACATACATTTTTTCCTAACTTTTTCTAACATTTTTGCATTCCCTACTTTTTTCTCTGCTTCTGGTTAATATCACATATTTGTTTTATACTGTAATCCTTCAACCTTAGAGTCATCAACTTTGTGGTTAAAAAAGAAAAAAAAGGAATCAGGGTCTTTGCAAGCATACACCTCTGCATCACATCGAGGTATCAATAGTCCAATTAAACAGCAACTCTCTCATCTATGAAAATGCAGTTTATTTGGAAAATGTGAACACCATTGATGATATAATATTTTAAATTCTCCTTGACCTAAATTTTACATTTTTATCACAGTACAATTTAAAAGTGAAGCAAAACATGCTTGTCATAGTATTAGAAAAAAAATAAGAGAAAATGCAAATGTAGTAAGGTATTCATATTTTCCAAGTAATTAATTTTTTTGTTGTTGTTTTTAGAGGAAACCCTATTATTTTGTAATCACCAGGTTCATCTCTTCCCTACTTCTGCCCGCTGAAGTACATTGCTGTTGCCTTTTGTTTTACAGAATCACATTTCATCACATGACAACATGAAGCTGTGGATTCATCTCTTATATTCATCTCTCCTCACCTGTATATCTTCACAGTCCCAATCGCCGATGTCCTCAGCCAGAGGTTCTTGTGACTCTCTTTGCAATTGTGCGGAAAAAGACGGTGCAATGCTAATAAACTGTGAAGAAAAAGGTATCGAGAAGTTATCCCAAATAAGTGTGCCACCATCACGACCTTTCCACCTAAGTTTATTAAATAATGGCTTGACAATGCTTCACACGAATGACTTTTCTGGGCTTACCAACGCTATCTCAATACACCTTGGATTTAACAATATTGCAGATATCGAGACTGGTACATTTAATGGTCTTGGCCTTCTTAAGCAACTTCATATCAATCACAATTCCTTAGAAATTCTTAAAGAGGATACCTTCCATGGATTGGAAAACCTGGAATTCCTACAAGCAGATAACAATTTCATTACAGTGATTGAACCAAGTGCCTTTAGCAAGCTCCACAGACTTAAAGTGTTAATTTTAAATGACAATGCTATTGAGAGTCTTCCTCCAAACATATTTCGGTTCGTTCCTTTAACCCATCTAGATCTTCGTGGAAATCAGTTGCAAACATTGCCTTATGTTGGTTTTTTAGAACACATTGGCCGGATATTGGATCTCCAGTTGGAGGACAATAAGTGGGCCTGTAACTGTGACTTATTAGAGCTAAAAACTTGGTTGGAAAACATGCCTCCGCAATCTGTAATTGGTGATGTTGTGTGCAACAGCCCTCCATTTTTCAAAGGAAGTGTACTAAGCAGACTGAAAAAGGAATCAATTTGCCCCACTCCACCAGTGTATGAAGAACACGAGGATCCTTCAGGATCATTACATCTGGCAGTAACATCTTCAATAAGTGAGAGTCGCATGTCAACCAAGACCACATCCCTTTTGAAACCAGCCACCAAAGCACCAGTTCTGATACCCTATATTACAAAGCCATTCACTCAACTTCCAGGACCCTACTGTCCTATTCCCTGTAACTGCAAAGTACTATCCCCATCAGGACTTCTAATACACTGTCAAGAGCGCAATATTGAAAGCTTATCAGATCTAAAGCCTCCTCCACAAAACCCTAGAAAGCTTGTTCTAGCAGGGAATATTATCCATACATTAGTGAAGTCTGATCTAGTGGAATACTTCACTTTGGAAATGCTTCACCTGGGAAACAATCGTATTGAAGTTCTTGAGGAAGGATCCTTTATGAACCTAACAAGATTGCAAAAGCTCTATCTAAATGGTAATCATCTGACCAAATTAAGTAGAGGCATGTTCCTTGGTCTCCACAATCTTGAGTATTTGTATCTTGAATACAATGCAGTTAAGGAACTATTGCCAGGAACCTTTAACCCAATGCCTAAACTTAAAGTCCTCTATTTAAATAATAACCTCCTACAAGTTTTACCACCACATATTTTTTCAGGGGTTTCCCTAACGAGGATAAACCTTAAAGCAAACCAGTTTACCCATCTCCCCGTAAGTAATATCTTGGATGACCTTGATTTATTGACTCAGATCGACCTTGAGGACAATCCCTGGGATTGCTCCTGTGACCTGGTTGGATTGCAACAGTGGCTACAAAAACTGAGTAAGAACACAGTAACAGATGACATCCTCTGCACTTCTCCAGAGCACCTGGACAAAAAGGAATTGAAAGCACTAACTAGTGAACTCCTTTGCCCAGGTTTAGTCAATAACCCATCCCTGCCAACTCAAACTAGTTACATAATCGTCAGTCCCCCTACAACCACAACTACAGCCGATACTATTTTAAGATCACTTACTGATGCTGTACCGCTGTCTGTTCTAATACTAGGGCTGCTGATCGTGTTCATAACCATTGTGTTCTGCGCTGCAGGGATAGTGGTACTTGTTCTCCACCGCAGGAGAAGATACAAAAAGAAACAAGCAGATGAACAGATGAGAGACAACAGTCCAGTCCATCTTCAATACAGTATGTATGGCCATAAAACAACTCACCACACTGCTGAAAGACCAGCATCTCTCTATGAGCAGCACATGGTGAGTCCCATGGTTCATGTCTATAGAAGTCCATCCTTTGGCCCAAAGCATTTGGAAGAGGAAGAAGAAAGGAATGAAAAAGACGGAAGTGAGGCAAAACATCTTCAAAGAAGTCTTTTAGAACGGGAAAATCATTCACCACTCACAGGGTCAAATGTGAAATACAAAACCACAGACCAATCAACTGAATTTTTATCCTTTCAGGATACCAGTTCATTATATAGGAATATTTTAGAGAAAGAAAGAGAACTTCAGCAGCTGGGAATCACAGAATACCTAAGGAAGAACATTGCTCAACTGCAGCCTGATATGGAAGTACATTATCCTGGAGCCCATGAAGAGTTAAAGTTAATGGAGACCTTAATGTACTCAAGGCCAAGGAAGGTATTAGTGGAACAGACTAAAAATGAGTATTTTGAGCTTAAAGCTAATTTACATGCTGAACCTGACTACTTAGAAGTCTTGGAGCAGCAAACATAGATGGAGAGATCGAGGGCTTTTGCAGAAATGCTGTGATTCTGTCTTAAGTCCAATCCTTGTAAATAAGTGCCTTACATGTGTGTGTCATCAATCAGAACTAAAGCACAGCAGTAATCCTATGGGAAAAAAAGAAGAAAAAGAAACTCAGGGATCATTGGGAGAAGCCATTGCATTTTCTTCAGGCAATTTTGCCTGCCCCTAATAAATTAATCCTTGTATGTAAATCATCCAAGGATTATAGTAATATTTCTCCATATACTTAAAAGTGTTTCAGAAAAGTCCTGTTGCACATCTAAAAGGGTTGAGTATTTAAGCAACCCTTATTTTCTTGAATTACTTTACCAGTGGATGAAATAAAATTGGTTTTGTCACTTAAAAGTTATACCTGTATATGTAATTATAATATGTAAGGAATATATTATTTATATAATCAGCATATACCACAAAAAAATGTACATTGTCAGATACACCTAATTTTCTTGCAATAAAGGCAAAAGGAACTGGAACTTTAAAATTATGACTAGTAATAGTAAAGAAAAAAATAGAATGTGGAATTATATAGGTTATGAGTGACCCAAAACTGAATATTTGAGGGTTAGAAAAATGTCACTGCTATGCTTTCTGAATTTAAAAATAAGAGTCATTAATAGTTCAGGTGATGAATAAGCAAAGTTTTTTGGTTTTTCTACACATTTTTGTGTGGACAATCTTATTGTCAATGCTGCTGTGAACTAAGGTATGTCATTTGTGCTCAAACTTTGATTCTTGTTCTTGGGATATTTTTAAAATGCTACTGATATTCAACTGTAAATATGATTAGTGCATAAATTAAGTTTGGTTTCTTTCATAGCATTAATCCTTTGTAAAATTTGAATGACCATGATAGAAATATGTTTCTTGTGGCAAGTAATAATTCACAGGTATAAAACAAATAGGAAAAATCGTGTTTTTAAAAAATTTTATTAATGTAAACTGGTAGTTGTCATAAATTAGTACAAAAGGCATGTCTAAGGGTAGGTGGTTTAAGTTGCCTCAAGAGTGGGACAATGTAGCTTTATTTTACAAGAAAGTATAGCTAGATTTCTATGAACTATTTATTCTGTACAGTTTTGTATATTTTTGGTTCACAAAGGTAATTATTCTTGGGTGCCTTTCAAGAAAATTAAAAATACTGCTCACTACAATAAAAATAAAATGAAAACTCCCTTTTTAAAAGAATTTTCTTCAGTTAGTCTGATCTGTAATTCAATCAAGTCAGGATTAACACACACACATGCATGCATTTGTGCACATGCACGAGAAGGAGATTTCTGTTTGTTACACACACAGAAACATCTTCTTTACCATCTGCAAAAAGGTCATTCAGTGTCTGGGTATGATTGACACAGAATCGAACCTAAATCTGACCAGTAGGTCTCCCTTTCCAGCAAATCCTTTTCCCACTCAATACAAATGAAAGGGATTTATTTTTCTTCTTTCTGATTATACAATCAATGGTACAGCAGATTTTCACAAGGCAAAATGGAATTAATCAAAGTGATCTAGCTCTGTTTCTGAACACCATGCAGATCCATGCACAAGGTTGGGAAGGAACATATTTCAGATTAGAAAGGACTTTCTTTAATTTACTTAATACTATTTTACTGATTCCTGAATGTTCTATTAAATGTTTTGGTTTTCAACACTCAACTGTCTGGAATACTAGCAAATCGTATATCATTTCCTTGATTTTGAATAAGAAGCCTTTCTGTTGATAAAAACAGTAGGGGTCTGTGCTGCCTGGTATGAAGACTAATTATGTGTCTATTATGAAGTCATATCACTAGGTTTTCTTTTAAATCATTGCATATATTAATAGAAAACAATTAATAATTATGTATTAAAAGGTTGAAAACCTAAATTTCTCCATTAATGCCCAAGGTTGGAAAGAACAAAGATGAGAATTTTTTTAAAGTTATACTTACTAAGGGAAAATCTGGGTGCACATGGGTTGCTATTATATTTATCCACTAAAAAATTTCAGCACAGTCATGAGTAATAAATATTTCAAAACCTGATTTTAAAAGTTACATTCTAAAAAGAAGAACAAAGCGGGAGTAGGTTTCATGTTATTACACTTCTCCTATTCACTGGGAAGTATCTGCCAATATTTTCTGATTCCAATCAAGTACACAGAGGAATTAGAAAGACTTAAGAAATTCCCATGCCTGGGGATGCCTGGGTGGCTCAGTTGGTTAAGCAGCTGCCTTCAGCTCAGGTTATGATCCCAGCATCCTGGGATCGAGTCCCACATCGGGCTCCTTGCTCATCAGGGAGCCTGCTTCTCCCTCTGCCTCTGCCTGCCATTCTGTCTGCCTGTGCTTGCTCTCTCTCCCTCTCTCTCTCTCTGACAAATAAATAAATAAAATCTTTAAAAAAAAAAAAAATTAAAAAAAAAAAAAAGAAATTCCCATGCCTGGAGGACACTTGGAATGGGTCCATGAATTCAGACAGAGACATGTCCTCAGGAATGTTCTCTTTTGCGTGGAGGAATTTTTTTTTTTTAAATCTTTATTCATGGTTAATCGCCTAAAGTAATAGTATTCATTCTTCAACTTATCTCAAGATGGGAGAGAGTCATTTACAAAGTCATGTAAATATATCCTTCAAATTAAATATAACTGCAAAACTAAAATTCTATGGGAGTCCAAATACAATTTATAATGATGTAGAAATTATTATGGTTTCCAAAGGGTAACAAATTTTAAAGGCTTAAATGTTTCATTCATGATGGGATCTCTCTTATGAGATTTGCTTCCCTATTAGAAGTAGTTGAGAGTTGAAAAAGCTAGTGATGGACTTTAATTCTTAATGGGTCTTGCGACCTGTGATAATCACTCAGAACTTTGATCATTTTACCTGCATTTCCTATTTCTTCTCTCTCTCACTAACAGCAAATTTTTACTATAGTCTCTGTTAGATTCTTTACTTAAGTGGCCAATGCAGTTTCTTTCTTCAACTAATTGTTAGACTCAGAGTCCCAAGTCTGACTTCACTATCCCCAGCCTTATTCCGGTGTACTTAGGCATTCTAACAAACAAACAAACAAATTTGTAATTATCAATCAAGTTTTTTCTTGATTTATATTTTGCTTATTACATATCAGTGCAAGTTCTGATTCATGTCTGAATCCTAAATTTTTGTAGTATAGCAATATTAGTGTTTAACCATACCAGATCAAGACTTATTTATTTGCTTATTTATTTACTTATTAATTTACAGATTTATTTATTTGAGAGAGAAAGAGAGGGAGAGAGAGCAAGCACATAAGTAGGATGGGCAGAGGAAGCAGGAGCGAGAATCTGAAGAAGACTCCATGCTAAGTCCAAAGTCTGATGTAGGGCTTGATCTCAGGACCCTGAGATCACAATCTTGAGATCATGACCTGAGCCAAAACCAAGAGCCAGACACTGAACCGACTGTGCCACCCAGGTGCATGCAGATCAAGAGTTTTTAATTCTGTTATACATAGATTGTATTCATCCTTACTTAACAAATCATTTGTCACTAAATTAGCATGAAAAGACTTACTGATAGATATATGAACATGTTCTTCAGATAATCATCCATTGATCTCCATACTAGGATGGGAATTTTACAATACATATAAGAAAGGATTGTATCAATGATGCTCGTTCTTCTTCTTGAATAAATCTCTTATACAATGAAGAAAGAAAGCCTGCCTTTGCTGCTCTAATAATAAGCAAACTGAAGTAGCAGCTAAATGGCCTTTGAGCTGCCTTGATGCTTTCACCCAATTTAAAGGGCTTAGGCTTTGATCTGGGATTGGAAAAATGTGATATGAGTATCCCCTTGTCATCAGAATTCAACTTTAAAAAATATAATAAAATGAGATAGAGTCTTAATATACATGTAATTTATTTTGTACTTTTTTCTTTCCTAAGTTATTTTGTTATTTTGTTTGTTTGTTTGTTTGTTTGTTTTTTAAGATTTCTTATTTATTGACAGACAGAGATCACAAGTAGGCAGAGAGGCAGGCAGACAGAGAGCAGGGGAAGCAGAGCTTGATCCCAAGACCTTGGGATCATGACCTGAGCCGAAGGCAGAGGCTTTAACCCACTGAGCAACCCGGGTGACCCTATTTTGTATTTTATTTTTCTATGATAACTAATGTATAATCAAAGTATTTCTTAAAAATAAGTATTTCTAAAAGAAGATGGATACTACTAGCTTCCAGAATTGTTTGACAATAAACATTTTTTAAAAATATAAACAAACACAAACATAAAAATATCTAAAGAAAGTTCACCACATTGACCATATAGAAGAAGACTATTCTCTACATGAAAAGAAAATTATCCATGTGCATAAAATGTTATTTGGGAAGAGAGGTTTAGATCTCCCAGTAATTAAGAATGTTTCTATGATGAATTTAAGGATTCCTCTCTATTCTTTTCAATGAACACTTTTGTGAAACAGACATAAATGGCTACAGTTTTCTTTTTGAGAAGATGGAGTATTATAAAAGCTTGTTCTTGATAGGAAGGGAGACAATTGCAAGTCTGTCTCAGGAGGAATGATCTTATCTATCTGGGCACCCATAATCAAGAATGATCTCATTGATAGGAATACATAAGTGACTAAAAATACAAAATTCCTGTTTGCATTTTTAATTCCATACATCCTGAAACAGATACTTGCCCAAACATTCCCTAAATTTTATAACCATGACAATGTCTCAAATTAAAACTTGGATATATCAGTTTATTCTTAAATTATAATGAGTTATATTATTAAAACTGTATTGTTTAACAACTTTCCTTATTATATGGAATATACACCAGTATCTGTTTTACAGAACCAGCTAGATTTTAAAAGCTAAATTTATGTTGATTATATATACATTTATTCTTATGTATATATAATGTAGAGAAGATGGCCAGATGTAGAATTCTTTTCTAGCTGAAAGTATAATCAAATAGACAAGTATTCTGTTAGTAAATGTCTTTCAGCAGATTAGTGAACGAAGGATAGAAACAATTCAAGACAACAAATTGCACACACACAACACACATTCATATATTTCCAATAAAAATTAACTTAAAATTATATACTTTTTAAATAGAGTACTTTTTGCCCCATGATTTTAAGACACAGAAAACAGAAGACCTGACCGTCCACAAATAGTTATTGCCTCCTACATATCTTAGATTCCATCAGCTAGAAAATTAGTTATCTGGGGGTAAGTAAGATATTTTGACTTACTTATTTAGTATAAAATCTCTGGTCATTTAATTGCCCTGTCATCATATTTGGTGGTTTAGATGGACTTGAACAGATGCTACACACAAAATAAATTCTTTTCTTGCCCAAATTAATGCACCAATTTTAAGTTCAGTGTTACCAGTGATGAAATCACCATTAGTGAATGAAAGTTAAATATATTTTTATCCCTTTACTCAGTGGTATGAGCAATCCAAAGACATATAAGCCCCCATTACTATATTTTATGATTCATATCTGCCAGAAGCTAATATAGCAATACATGGTAGAATAAGAAAGTTAGCAATGGAGTTCAGAGAAGTCATGATTTTAGAAGAAAAAGATCAGTTTAAACAATACATATGATTTCATCAATTAAGATTTTCATAGGCACACTTTTGGCCTGTTCTTAGCATTCTGAAGTACTTTGCCTTAAGAGATTTATTTGTTTGAGGATTTATATATTTGAGGAAGACATTATATCATGATACAGCAAACAGTATTCTCAGATATCAGCATATCATAAACTTCCAGAGCTTATCTATTTTTTCAGTTTTTACAAATAAAGGAGTTAAAAGATTCGCCTTGCATTATGTAACTAGTAAAAGTAACAGGATCAGAATTGGAACTCTGTCTTGCTGTTATTGCTGTTATTTTATTGTGTTCTGTTTTATTAGGAAGGCAGTGGTCTTCACCAGACTTCCTGTCATAACCATGAATATTCATAGGCCATATGGAGACACAGAGAATGCATGTCTTTCCTTCCATATGTGGGTAGGACACTCTTTCCCTAAACATTTTATTGAAAGAAAAATCAGACATATCAGTAACGTTAGACATATATTAAAGTAACTGTAGATTGTTAAAGATGAAAAATAAGCACAATCTAGGTACAGCTAGAAAAATCCTAAATGACTTAGTATGTTGAACAACATATTACACCTGGCAGACAGAAAATCATTATGTAGGGTTTTTTTTTTTTCAAATTCAGAATAATTAATCACTATTTATCAATAGTCTACATTTTTAAAAAATGATTTAATAAGAATTTAATTTCTACTTCATAGAATCAAACATTGGCAAAGACAATACATATAGTTCTCATGCTATAGTGTGTTAATTAAAAATTTCATGTATAAACATGTAATTTAAATGCTGTTAGAATTACCTTACACATAGGGATTATGGTGTCAGATATTTTTATTTTTCCATTTTTAAAACTTCTGCCATGACTTCATTCTCTTGGTATTGCTTGCAAGTTAAATGAAGATCATCATTTCAGTGAATAGATCATTTGAATCCCAGAGAAAAAGCTTTATAATGTGATGATTTTTTTTTTTCTTTTTAAATAAACTTCACTCTTGGGGCATTTTTAGCTGCACCACAAAACTTATCAGAAAATATAGTTCCCACATACCTCCTAGCCCTACAGAAGCCCAGCCACCCCTGCTACCAACATTCCCTACTAGAGTGGTACAGTTATTGCAGTTGGTGAGTCTACTGTTTCACAATTACCACTCAAACTCCATAGTTTACCTTAGAATTCACTGTGGATGCACTGAATTCTAAAAATTTTGACAAATGTACAATGACACGTAACCATCAGTATAATAATATGTATCCAACATAATAACACAGTGCATATTTTCACTTCTCTAAAAATCCTTTGCTTTGTCTAATTTTCTGCCCCAACAATCACTGATCTATTTACTGTCTTTATCCATAGTTTTGCCTTCCAGAAAGTTATAGAATTGAAATCATATGGTAGGCAACATTTTCAGATTTGCTTCTTTCATTTAGTAATATGCATTTAAGTTTCCTCCATGGCTTTTCATGCCTTGATACCTTATTTCTTTTTAGTGCTGAATTATATTTCATTATCTAGACATACCACAGTTTATCCATTTCCCTGCTGAAAGACATTATGGTGTTTCCAAGTTTTGGCAATTATGAATAAAGCTGCTTTAACATATGTATGCTGGTTTTTACGTGAATGTAAGTTTTCTACTCATTGGGGTAATTACCAAATAGCACAGTTGCTGGATCATATAATACGATTTGTTTCGTTTTGTAAGAAACTGCCAAATTGTCTTCCAAAGTGGGTCTACCATATTGCCTTCTCATCAGCAACGAGGGTTTCAGTTGTTCCACATCCTCCCCAGTATCTGGTGTTGTGAATGTTCAGGTTTTGGCCATTCTAATAGTTGTGTAGTGGCATCTCATTATTGTTTTAATTTGCATTTCCCTGATGACATACGATGTAAAGCATGTTATAATATATATTTTTCATCTTTATATCTTCTTTGGTCGAGTGCCTATTAAGTTCGTTGACCTATTTTTTAATCAGGTTCTTTTCTTATTGTTGAGTTTTAAAAGTTTTCTGTATATTTTGGATAACAGATCTTAATCAGATATGCTTTTCTTTTCTTTTCTTTTCTTTTTCCTAGTCTGTAGCTTGTCTTTTCATTCTCTTGAGAGTATATTTTACAGAGAAGTTTTTAATTTTAATGAAATCTAGCTTATCAATTTGTTTTATAGATCATGCTTTTGATGGTATCTATAAAGTCATCATTATATTTTAGGTCCCCAGATTTTGTCTTGTTATCTTCTAGCAGTTTTATAGTTTTGAGTTTTATATTTAGGCCTATCATACATTTTGAGTTTCTTTTTGTGAAGGGCGTAATGTCTAAATCTAGATTCTTTTTTTTTTCATGTGGATATCTATTTTTTTAAAAGACAATATGATGGATTTAAAAATCACATACAATTTAAAAAGTTTCTTTATTTACAATGTAATTCATGTTAGTCTTTATATTTAACATTTGAGTACCATTAATATTATGCATTATTTCATGTCTGAGAGAGCATAACATTTAAGAAAGAAAAATTCCAAGTTATAAAGATTATTATCACTGGGTCTAAATTACCTGAAGCTATAGGAGTGTTGAATATGGAGGTAAAACTAAGCTTAACAGTATTTTTCTTAGTAGTGGTCCTTTAGACTGCATTTTAGAAGATCTGCATTATACACACAACTTTATATAAATGATAAAGTTATCTAAAATTTGGTGTTTGCCTACCAGACACCTATACCCAGCTGTATGTGCTATGTGTACACTCAGTTTAACCCTCATACAAATCCTGCAGGTAATGCTATTACCCCATTCTACCTATAAGTGAATGAGGCTCACAAAGATCTTTGACCAGAATGGAACTCATAGTAGTCCTCAAGTTCAGATTTCCCTGACTTTGATCATTCCAGCTTCTACTGTCTTATCATGCCTCATCTCACAGTGATCTTAGAAAAACACTTCAAATGGGATACCAAATCATTTGAATGGGTTAAACATTACATTGTTCGCATTTGTAAAGACATCCTTTCATCACATTTATCATAGTGTTTTAATTTTGAATATGTTCGTTTAACTTCTACTCAGGCCTTAAACTTATCAATATACAAAGTAATCTTTGATATTTGAGAGATCCGAAGTCTCCATATGTTTGTTTACGCTTTTTTTAATTTCAAAAAGAAATATTAAAAAATGCATGTATTTCAGTCCCTGGTGAATCACTTCAATAAAGATTCTTCGACATTTAAATTTTCAACATTATATTTATGAAATCTATGAGAACACAGTAATAAATTTGCCTTATTTTAAAAGTTTGATTAATGTAGGTAATTAAGAATAAACAACAAAGTCTGCTTTATAATGAAAAGCTTGGTTTTCATTTATAAAATCTATTTCCTTAATTCCTTTGGATCTTTAACTCAATTTTCTGTTTCCTTTTTCTGCAAAAACACATTCATAAGCCTATTCTCGGCAATGCTCATACACTTTCATTAAGAAGGAGGTCATGTTTTCTCAACCTATATTATATATTTCTCTACCCTATATTATGCTGTCACAGATTTATTCTGTCTTCTATGCTGTGGATTAGCAGCCAAAGCCATGCAAGTCTTGCATAACATACGTGGTGGTTATAAGAGTATGCAGGTCAAGCTCCATCTCCATAGCCCCTCCCACAGATATTGTAAAAGTACATTCTCTGGGGTGCCTGGGTGGCTCAGTGGGTTGAAGCCTCTGCTTTTGGTTCAGGTCATAATCCCAGGGTCCTGAGATCAAGGCCCACATTGGGCTCTCTGCTCAGCAGGGAGACTGCTTCCTCTTCTCTCTCTGCCTGCCTCTCTGCCTACTTGTGATCTCTGTCTGTCAAATAAATAAATAAAATCTTAAAAAAAAAGTACATTCTCTGCCACTTTCAGAAGTCTATGTCTTTCATTCATCATCTGCCTTGGAAGATGTAGGAATACTAACTTACCTGTCTAATATCCCATGGCAGTTTCAGCAACCTCAAGAAACAATTCTTAAGTGGTATTAAAAGCAAAAATGGAATACAGTTTACAGAGATCAATTGTAAAAGGTTATAACTAGAGGATGAAAAGAGGGAGGCTGAGAGATTGGATAAAGGTGTTCATTTGGTTCCTGCCTCCTTGGTCTTCCTTGGTATTCTTGGTGTTTCTCCACGCCTCATGCTTCTTTTCACTTGCCCATCATGTGATCATTAACCTCCTATAGCCAAATACTTGCGAGAGCTCCACAAGGAATCATGCTCTGCCATCCCTTGGGCCATACGCTCTACTCTTTTATTTTTCTCCCTAAGTATAATGACCTTTCTCTTTGAATTACTGCTGTCATTTTCAAACTAAAACAAAATAAATTCTCTCAGTGATAGCCACACCAAGACGTGAGCATTTTAGGAGGCTTATCAATTGAAAATCATGTGAAGCTTTAATTCATGGAATTTCAGACACAATAGTAAAACAGCCATCTTCCAGAGAAGATACTTTGGAAAGAACAAACCATAGGCTATCTAAAATCATATCATAAATTCAATCTGAAAATCTTACTTGACACAATCATTTAAAAAATAAGTTTGTTCAGGATAATTCAATTAATAAACATGTGCTTTGTACAGCCACAATGATACTAAAGAACCATGGCTTATCAAATCTTGAAAACTTTCTGAAACCCACTCTTATATTTTAGTATTTCATCCAATTTTTAACTGAGGTGCTATTTCTTGTTCATATAGATAATGGAAAAGTTCCCCTCTATAAGATGTGCCTGGATCATTGATAATTCAGTTAATTCAATTCAATATTCCTAAACTGGGAAATATTTACAAAATGACATATCTAGCAATTTGAGTGGATGAGTACTCCAAGAACATTAAGTCTAGTGTCTACTCAAGTCAATAATTTCTCTATGATGAAACTATGATGATGTGATACTAAAACATCTGCTTCAGGTTCAGAAAGATATGAGTTCCAATTTGATCTCCATGATCTACTCCATAACCTTGAGCCACTTATTTACCCTATGTGAGTCAAAGTTTTTTAATAAAGGGAATAATGGCTTGTTTTACAGAGTTGATTTTATGGTTTATTAATATATAAAATAAATTCTCTGCTTGTACATTTTCAGGAAAGTTTAGAGACTATTGTATAGTAGCAATGGAAAAGAGATTGGGATAAATTTAGGAAAAGCAGTTAAATTGTTTGAAATTTATATCTATTTTTACAATGAAAGAGAATAATCTAATAATTTAAAAATTTTTGAAGACTCATTGAAGCACTCTATGTAAAAGGACTTTGAAATAATTCAGTGACATGTAAATATTCATTTTTTAACTCTCATTGAGAATTTACTAGCTCTAATTATTGGGAAATCCTATTAATTTTCAACTCCAATATTCCTCCCTAACACATCTAACTCTTAACTTTATTTTCCATTCAAAGAAGATCATTTTTTCTTTTTTTATCTGTTCCTATAGTAGCCTTAACCTACAATCATTTACATAATGCCCTTTGTCATAATACTTTGCCATAATAATACTGTAAAGTACCCTTTACAATAAAAGTGACAGGTATTTTCAGGTTTTTTGGGGGGTTTTTTTGTTTGTTTGTTTGGTTTTTTTTTTGGCTGTTGTTTTGTTTTGTTTTTACAATATGCATAGGTTGGCTTTAGTACTGAAAATACATTTCTTATGAAGCATATAGTTATTTTTTATAAATTCAAATGGAATTAAGTTTAAAAATACACAAAGTTGGGAAGTTGAAAGAAAAAATATAAAAAATGTAATTCTTATCCCTTTTTTATTCACATGGATAAGGCCACGTAATTTCTTAACTTATCATCTTTACTTAAAATTAGTGTGTGTGCTTTTCTAAGTAATCCATTCTTTTAAGTAAAATTTTGTATTTTTTTTTTCAGCAGGATTCAAAAGATAAATATATTTCTTTGTGATCTCTCTTTTGTTTATATTCAGATGGAAACCAGACAAGACACTCACAATTTGGAAAGAATATGAGAAATAAATGACAATTAAATTAGAATAATATGAGAAAAAATGTCGCTCTTCAAGAACGCCACACTTAGTGAGTTAGAAAGGTGTATATAATAGAAAGAGCACCTGCACTAAAGATGCTGAAGTTCTCTGCACCATTGCTTCAAGAAAGGAAGAAAAGAAGGAAGGAAGGAAGGAAGGAAGGAAAAGGAAGGAAGAAAGAAAGAAAGAAAAAGGAAGGAAGGAAGGGAGGGAGGACAAACCCTGGAAATAACTGATTTCTACAGGACAGAATATGATTTTCTTGCTAGCTCTCATATTGTTACATAATCATGGAATACAGAATCCAACAAAACAGGGAAAGTAAAATCGTAGTCTCAGCACTTCTTGGATTGACATTTAAAAAAAATTAAGCATCTAGCAATAAAGTACATGCGTATACGTGTTAATGTATAGAAACATATACAATAATCTCAGAAGAAAGTTTCAAAATTATATCTATGCAGCTCCTAGGTTCAAAACCACATTATTACTGTTGTCTAAAGGATCAAGATGAGGTAATGTCCAAAACCATATCTTATAACATATCCGGATGTGATTAGACTTCAGTTTTACTACAGGATCATAGTTCACCAAACAATTTCCTATTGCTTTTGTTTAAGTTAAGACTGCCTTTTCTGTATTCCTACTACCCTCCTCTGCAGAGTTCCGGATTAAAGGGGCACACTATATTTGAGTTTCTTTAGCTGATTTTTTTTCCTTCTACAATACTTTTTTTTTTTTTTTAACCCTGGAGGAATTGAAGTCTACAGGAAACTAATTACAAATGACCTTGACCTTTTCACTTGAAAATTAACTTCTCTGGCAATCAGTCTTTTTGCTTTGAAATTTAGTAAAATAATAATGCAATGACACATAATTGTGTAATTAGTATTAAGTTCAAAGGAAACATGAATTGATCTAGGGATAGCTAGTGTTTCATCTCAGGGTAGTTAATTCTCTCAAAAGAATTTTTTTGTTATCTTCTCTCTAGTTCATGAGTCACACATACAGCAATAAAACATCAAACAGAATAAAAATAAAAGCATTTAGTTGTCGAAGCTTTCAAAATTTTTTGAAGATTCAACCTTTCGTGATTCAGTCATAAGAAGTGTGAAGTTATTAACTGATATATGAAGATATATGAGGAAGGATCTTATTTGTAGATCTCATTAAAAGAACAATTTTTGGTTCAAAAGATTAAATGAATATAGATCAGTGTCTTAGCTGGGAAAAATGATATGTATGTAATTAACAGAAATTGCAGGTTTTTAAGGATACTTAATTTTGCAATCATTATGACCATGTTAGTTCAAAATAGGAAATTTAAAAATCTAAGATAAAAAGGATAGAAATTATAGAATATATTGCTTAAATTACACAAAAGTTCTCAGTAAAGATGAAGATGAGTGTCAGGATTTCCTTTACTTGATTCCATGAAATTTCAGAGATTTTCTATTATTGTTTCAAAAATCATTTATATCCATAATTTAAATCCCTGAATGTTAAAATAATATAATATAAGGAGTCTCACAAATTGATTTTAAGTGATCTGCAGTATAAAGGAACCTCCAATCATTCATTATTTTGACAAGAAATAACATTGTTGGATTAAGTGAATCTATTCCCTCCAACTTAATTTTAGTTCATAGCATCAGTTTTATAAACAAAGACACAAATTAGCTTCTAATAAAACTGCCATTGACTGTTTTATGTTTGATCTTCTCATTTTTCTTTTTATCCAGAGATGAATGTGCTATAAAGATTAAAAAAAAAAAAAAAAACTTGGCAAGAAAAAAAGTATAAACATACAAATAAATAGCTTGTGAGGATTTTAAAATGAACCATTTTTTTATAAAGAGTTTTGCCAAGATATATGGATAGTTTAAGAAGTCAGTATCTGCAAATACTAAGTGGTAAGATACAAAGTGTATCCATGGAGTATCCAACTGTCCAGTAACCAAGGAAAAACAATGTTTATAAAAGAGAAGAAATATGTTGTACCTCTATAAAATTAAAAAAAATAATTTACACTTTTTAATAACTGAAAATGCTACAAAATCTCACAAAGTACCAAGACATTCTAATCTAATATTAAAGAAAGGTTATGGGAGCTCAGTTGGTTAAATGACTGTCTCCTGATTTTGGCTCAGGTTATGATCTCAGGGTCATGAGATCGAACCCCTCGTCAGGCTCCATCCTGGGTATGGAGCCTGCTTAAGATTCTCTCTCTCCCTCTCCCTCTGCCCTTACTCCCCTCTCTAAAAAGAAAAAAAAAAAAAAACAAGAAAGAAAGGTTAAACATTATAATGCCTTTAGAAAAAAAAGATTTTATTTATTTATTGAGAGAGAGAGAGAGAGCATGAGCATGGGGTAAAGGCAGAGTGAGAGAGAATTCCAAGCAGACCCCATGCTGAGCTTGGAGCCCACACAGGACTCAAGCTCATGTCCCAGAGATCATGACCTGAGCAGAAAACAAGAGTCTGATGCTTAACCTACTGACACCTAGGTGCCCCTATAATGCCTTTTAACTGGAGGGGAGCTGATAAAGAAAATATCGTTTTGATGATGACCAGTGCTGTGATGAATAAGATTTAATGCCTCATATATATTTAAATTTTGAAATCAAAGCAAAACTCTTAATATACATATCTATCTCATTTATATTTTATTTAAGCAACACTTTCTTCACCATTAGAAGACACTATTATACTCTCTATATGGGTTTTTCCATTTCTGTTTTGCTATTAAACCTGCCATTTGGTCAGTAAGGACTGACCAGTAATGAGCATTTAGGAACTCAGTCTTTGGATGGTGTCAAAAGATTAACACCATTAGAGGTGATAATGAGTAGGTAATTGTGAATATACTCACTCCCTGAAATGTTCCTTACATGTATATTGAAGTTATTCTTTCCTGGGCACTTAGAACCCTATGCATCCAAGGAAAGGAAACATAGAAGGTGCTGCTGGAAGACTTGTTTATGACAGAGTTATCATCTATGCAAGAATAGGGCTTCCTGACCTGGATTTCAATATCAGCATCCCTTCCAGCAATTCCTTTTAACCTAGAACCACCTGAATTCTATTAAGAAGAACCTAGGAAGCTTCCATGCTTTGATCATGAATGAGATAAAATTTGCAATGCAACAATTTGCTTTGAAAGGAACATGTCTTTATATATTAAAAAAAACCCATTGATCACTGAACCTGTTTAGATAAGGAATTCCTGGAAGTTGAAAGAGTCATTACGGAACAGAATTCATTTTTCTATAAGTATTTCCTGACACTTGAATATTTCCAGGGTTGTGCAAGTTGGATTAAAAAATGTTAATTGGAGCTTATGAGTTCAATGGAGCCAGCTCACTTTACTGAATACAAATTATAGGAATAAGCATTATAGGGTATAAAATGCTTTCAAAATAACAAAATGTATTCTTCCGATAGCATTTCATTTTATAAGAAAGACTTAGCACACCAATATATATATCCACCTATGATTACTTTTGTATAAGCATTTTATATTGAGTATAAATTGAGACTTTAACATTGAGTATCATTGAGTGTCATTGAGACTTTTGCATTAATAACAATTTCAGGAAGTGAATGCATATTTTCATTCAGTGATTGTGGAGCAGGTGATCCATAATCTAAAATTAAAGAAGCACTGGGGCAAAACAATGGAATCAGGGAAGTTTTCTGGAAATGAGAGAAAAATTAATATGCTAGATTTAGATAAATGATTCTGAAAAAGAGAGTAAGATAGTTACTAGGAATATGAGAACTATAAGGAAGAGAAATGATTTAAGCAGTTTATAGGTTACAGAATTTGAGTGGTGATTAATATTATGAAGAAAGACAAGACAACTCAGAAAAAGAATTGTAAGTTAGTGGGAATCTTTTTTTTTTAAATCAGAGTTCTCATTAAATTTGGGATAAAGCAAGTAAATTGTATAGACCACATAATTTCTAGATCACATTTTTTACCATTTATAGAAAATTAGACTATATATGTTTGAACAACTAATCCAAGTATTTTCAACATTTCCCAAAGTTTAAAAATAATGAATAATTCAATAAATACTTTATTATAATTATTAGATAATATAAATAATTTTTTTTCACATTGTGTTCAGAGACTCAGAAACTGACCCCTCCCAACTTTCCAGATTCACCCTGGCTCTTCTTCTCTATAATTTATTCTTTAGACAAAATTATCTATAGATATTTCTCTGAACACTTTGTGCATTTCCCCATATTGTATCTTTGGTTTATGCTACTTCTGTCTCTAAAACACTCAGTATATAACTTCCCTTCTCAATGAATCCTGCCTCAATATCCTCAATAATCTTCAGTAGATACTCACTATCTTTTAATTATCTAGTCTGTTCCTGGATTGCAAAACTTTTTTTTTCTTTTTTTATTTTTAAAGATTTTATTTATTTATTTGACAGACAGAGATCACAAGTAGGCAGAGAGGCAGGCAGAGAGAGAGGGAGGAAGCAGTCTCCCTGCTGAGCAGAGAGCCCGATGGAGGGCTCGATCCCAGGACCCTGAGATCATGACCTGAGCCGAATGCAGAGGCTTAGCCCACTGAGCAACCCAGGCACCCCAGATTGCAACACTTTTGATGTCAGAAAGTATACTTTATAATTCTCATATTCCCAGATATAACAGTGTAGTACACAGTAGGAATTCAAACGTATATCTATAATTCTGTAAGAGGTACTATTTGTTCTTTGTGAAATTCTATTAACTATTCAAAATCACTGTTTTTCCTTTCATATCAATACTGTTGAAAATATATGTTCTAAACATTTTAAATCACAGAACCAATCTATGCATTAATCCCTAAGAAATAATATGAATTTGATACCACACTAACTTGTTTTCTAAGAGGTAATAGGTATAGGTATTTATTTGTTACTATTACCATGTATATTCTACATGACAAAATTTAATTATTGAACAAAAGAATTATAAATATCCTCTGGAATATTTGATTAGTTCATTATATACAGACTATATCTCAGAAAATGTATTGTGGTAAGAACACTTAAAATGACATCTACCTTCTCATAGAGATTTTTAAATGTACAATACAATATTGTCAACAGTAAGCAAAATGTTGCACAGCAGATCTCTAAAATTTATCCATCTTGAATAGCTGAAACTATATTTATTGATCAGCAACTCCCCATTTGTCCTGGTGACCACTATTCTACTCTCTGCTTCACTGACTTTGACTATTTTAGATACCTCCTTTAAATGGAATCAATAAGATTTTTCCTTCTGTGACTGGATTATTGCACTATCCTCAGGGTTCACCTACGTTGCAGTATACTGCAGGATTTCCTTATTTTTTAAGGCTGAGTAATTTCATTGTGTGTCTATATCACTTTTTTTTATCCATTCACCTTTCATCAACAAGTTGTTTCTACATCTTGATGATTATGGATAGTACTGCAATGTACCTGGGAGTGCTAATATTGCTTTAAGTTCTTGATTTTAATTCTTTTGAATAAATACTCAGAAGTTGGATTGTTGAGGGATGCCTGGGTGGCTCAGTTGGTTAGGCTGCTGCCTTTGGCTTGGGTCATGATCCCAGGCTCCTGGGATCGAGTCCCACATGGGGCTTCTTGCTCGGTGGGGAGCCTGCTTCTCTCTCTGCCTCTGCCTGCTTGTGCTCTCTCACTCTTTCTCCTCTCTCTGACAAATAAATAAATAAATAAATAACATCTTAAAAAGAAAAAAAAGAAGAAGAAGAAGTTGGATTGTTGAATCATATGGTAGTTTAATTCTCTTGAGGAAACTGAGTAGGGTAGTGGGAAACCTGGATATTCACATGCAAAAGAATTAAATTGAAACTTATCTTATCTCATACAAGAAAATCAACTCATAATGGATTAAAGAAAGTTCTGGGACTGTAAATACTCCTAGAAGAACACATAGGAGAAAAGCTATATGACATTAGTCTTAGAAATGATTTTATAGGTAAATGACACCAAAAACACAGGTAACTAAACAATAAATAGACAAGTGGATTTCCAACAAACTAAAAAGCTTCTACAAAGCAAAGGGCAAAAAATCAAGAGAATGAAAGGCAATCTATGAAATGGGAGAAAATATTTATAAATCATACACCTGATAAGTAGTTAATTTTAAAAATTTATAAGAAACTCCTACAACCCAGTAGCAAAATAGTTAATAATCCAATTACAAATAAGGGGTGCCTGGGTGGCTCAGTTGGTTAATTGACTGCCTTCTACTCAAGTCATGATCCCAGAGTCCCAGGAGCAGTCCTGCCTTGGGTTCCCAGCTCAGCGGGAGTCTGCTTCTCTCTCTCTCTCTCTCTCTCTCTCTCTCAAATAAATAAATAAATAAATAAAAATGAGCAAACAAGAAAACCGACTCTTAACGACAGAGAATAAACTGACAGTTGCTGGAGGAGAGGTGGGCCGGAGGATTGGGCTGCATGGATGGTGGGTATTAAGAAGGACACTTGTCTTGAGGAGCATTGGGTATTGTCTGTAAATAGTGAATCACTAAATTCTACACCTGAAACTAATATTATACTGTACGTTAACTAACTGGATTTAAATGAAAACTTGAAAATACAATACAATAAAATACAATAAAAAATAAAATAGAATAAAATAAAACAGCACATTCAAAAATTTAAAAGGATTAAAAATAATTGCAAAAAGTTTCTTTAAATTTTTAAAACTTGTTATAGCCATTAAAATGAAACACTTCTCCACTTCCTCATATCAGGGAGATGGGTTAAGGGGGTAGGAGAAGAATAAATGAAACAAGATGGGATTGGGAGGGAGACAAACCATAAGTGACTCGTAGTCTCACAAAACAAACTGAGGGTTGCTGGGGGGAGGGGGTTGGGAGAGGGGGGCTGGGGTTATGGACATTGGGGAGGGTATGTGCTGGGGTGAGTGCTGTGAAGTGTGTAACCTGGTGATTCACAGACCTGTACCCCTGGGGATAAAAATATATGTTTATAAAAAATAAAATAAAAAATAAATTTTAAAAAAATGAAACACTTCAATAATTAAATAAATATACTTGTCTTTTGATTTCAACACTATGATTCTATAAAAACACATAACTTTTAGTAGTCTGCTACAATCTGTTAAATAACCTCAAGGAGAACTTTCTGAAGTTAGACATTTTTTTCAAAAAATGTTATTTCTGTTGTTCTCTAAGCTCTTTTTTTGTAACATGACATTGGCCTTCTGACTGCTTCATTTATATCACTCTTGTTTCTACACAACATTTACAACGACCTTTTCAAAAATTTCCTTTGACAACTGTGGTCCCAAAGGTTAATTATTTTACTTTTTTTTTTTTCAAGATGTAATGAATTAAACTGAACAAAACCCCTCTTCCTTCTCCAGTCTGACCAGAAGTCTTGATCTATAACCCTCAGACATTTTACATATGACGATATCTCTGCCAGGAATGACTCTTTTCTTTGAGCTGATAATGTGAACTCATATGTTAGTTCTAAGCTCAGCCTTGTCTGATGTTCCATCCTGAAAAAATTATTGGGTATATATACTCACTTAATATTATATACCCTTGCCAAACACTTACCACACTTAATGGATTTATACGTATTCATTCATTTCTTGATTAAAGTCTTTCTCCCCAGAAAACTGTGAGCTCCACAGAGTTAGTTCATGTCTTTTTTTGCTCACTATTTTATTTCCAAAAGCCAACACATGCAATGGCACATAATAGACATTGGATGAATGTGTGTAGAATGAATGAACAAATGAAATTTTCAGGAAACGGTTTTCATTAGGCATAGAAATCTGGCAAAAAGTGATGTCCAGATTCCAAAATATAAAAAAATTTAAACCCCTAATTTTCATAGTTTTGGAAAACTAGCTTTGCAACATAATCTATAGCCAAGATGAACTCATGTTTCCTATATACTGGTTGAATAATTCTGGGCAATGGTTTACTAGTTAGAATCTTCAGTTCCCTTATCTCTAAATCAGGAATAATAACCATGCTCACTGTTGAGTAAGAGGCTATCATGAGTATATAATGAGTAATGTATGTAAGTACTTAACATCATCTCTGCTGTGTAGAGCTTAATAGACAGCATCTATTATTATTATTATCAGTGCTCGAGTGTCAGTCCTAAGCTAGCTTCTATAGTACACGGGTAATAGTGATCTCTTGTCTTGATAAATATTCTTTAATGAACAGTTAAATAGGAATGGAATTACAAAGAAAAAAACAGTATAAGAATGTTTTTGGGGGGGAAAGAAAAAAGGATTAATTTTATCATGAAACGGTAGCAAAAAATTCAATGAATAAATAACCATACAGTTTCCTCTAAAAGAATAAAATGATATTTTATCACATGGTGGGAAAATGAGGCTATCTTAGAAAGAAAATTGTGAACAACAACAAAAGAAGAAGAAGAAGAATTATAATTAATATATATAATATAATTAATATAATTATAATAATTATAATTATAATAATATATTATATGATATCATATATAATATGATATAATATTTCATTATATAATATAATTATTATAATATTATATATATAAAATTTTATTATTATATTATATATATTATATAATATATTAATATTTTATATATTATATAATATTTTATTATTTTATATTTATTATATTTTTATTT